>NC_065519.1:5704556-5730765 GCF_006386435.1 Epinephelus moara | reverse complement strand
AAATATTCCTCAAACACTTCCTCCTGTTTTTCAGGCTCTACTCACCTCTTGACATTTCTAAACTTTATTGTGCACCATGTCAATAAATGTATTTCTCTCTTAAATGGAGTCTCTCCTGACTGAACTGACTTTAGTGTCTGTCAGTCCAGATACAAGTGACAGAAAAGATGAATGTGACTGTGCTGAAAAAGTTTTAGTCATGTCCACAGATTCACCTAAATATTTGAGACTGTGTGTGAAACAATGTAAATGAGGTTAACAGATTAGACTCACTGATCGTCCAAAGACTTGACCAAACCTTCATCATCTGACACAGTGTCTGGACCAATAAGATCGTCCGGCCTGCAGCGAGTGAGATAATCAGAGTTATGATGCTACTTCAGTTTGTCTTCACAGGTCACGTAGCAACAGCAGCACATCAGCTAACACTGATGCTTTAATTAGCAAGTGATGTTCAGAGTTCAGATGCTTCTTCAGATGACCATTAAAAGCAAAAGCTGCACAAACTGTTTATGATTCAGAGTTAGTGAAAGCTTACTTCTCTTTAGGAGTGGGGGGTGTGTCTTTAACATTTGCAATGCGACCTTGTGAATTATCCCTCTTGACTGACGCACAGCTGATGCCCGGGGAAGGTGACTCTTCTACAAGGGATCTGGAACAAAGATAATCACACACATTTACTCACAGAAAACCCCCATAATAATCTCACCTCACCTTACCTCTCCCCTTTTGCTGTTGTGCGCCGTGGGAGAGGTAAGCGACTTTGCTCTTACATGTTGTAGCGCTGTTGGAATATGTTTATAAATTCATATTATGCTAACATAATCTCGTGTTGCTTAACTTGTGTTGGGGCTGGAGTTTGTATGGGTGTGCGTGACTGAGGATTTTTGTTTGGTGTCAGATGAGGAATAAACGGAGATCACCTCAAAATATATCTACAGTCTGGGTCTCTTTATATCTACACAACGCAGACATCAGAGTCCATCTAGAGTCCACCGGTTGCATATGGATTCATCACTCTCCGTAAAAATATACCACCATGATGTGGTCTCGCCACCAGACAATCAGAGATCTCCGCCTTCTGATAGTCTGGGGACACTCCTTTTTAAAGTGTGTTTAACACACCGGAGAAAACGGCCGGTGTCAGCGACGGCGGACTCCAGGGTTTTTTTTTGGACCCAATTGTATTGCGGAGTTTTGCACAAAAAAATGTGATGGCACAACAGTCTCCTTCAGTACATTATTCTATGCTTTCTTTTTATTTTCACATTGGCTAGTCATCCTGTTTAATTTGTCTTCTGATTAAATCGGAACGCTGCTGGTTCTGCCGGCCTGAATAGAATATAATGTCTATAGCCTTACTGTTGTGTACAGCATTTATAGACTGAGCTGAGTAGTGATGCGCGGGTCGAGCAGTGATCGTCTGTTAAATCGGTCTGTAAATGATATTTTGACATTATTGGCTATTACTGTCATGGCATCCGAAGGTACTGATGCGTTGAGCAGGTGACAGTCCGCGGTCGTTTTCAAAACACACTTGTGTCACGCACTCCAAAAGAAACTTGTTGAAACTTTAAACAATAATTTATTGTACAAAACGGGGGAAACAAACGTTGACAAAAACGGTTCCATAATTCATATTAAATTCAAAAGATAACGAAAAAACAGCTACAAGTTAGAGGGAATAGTGATAAAGTGGTAAAACTTGGCATTGATCCACAGCCTCAGACGGATGCGCTCAAGCCTGCCGTGCACACAAGCTCCGTTGGTAGGCGATACTATATTTTCACATTTTTAACAATGCAATTTAAAAGTTTTGATTTTTATTGATAACCTACATTTACCAACAACAAAAAGACTACATTTAGCATCAAAAAAATATGTAAAAATAAATAAATAAATAAATAAATAAGTAAATAAAAAAACAAATATAAAATACCAAATTTTCATAACAAATACCTACCCATAGAAACGAATATTCGAATATCCGTATATCTGGGTACAGCCCTAAGTTCATCACGAATATCCGTATATCTGGGTACAGCCCTAAGTTCATCACTGTGTTTTTTCAAAAACTGTAAAACTTCTTAAACCTATCTCCTCCCACACTTTTTGCTCAATTGACACCAGACTTGCTACAGAGCATCTTCAGACTGTCCTCCACAAACTGTCCTCACAGTACTGTAAACAGTACTCTAAACATATACTTGCAAATTCTTGCTAAATAAGTTTTCAATGTTCATGAAAAAAATTAACAAAATTCTGGAGTCATGGTAGATGATGTTTGGCAAATATCAGAATTTTATATCAAAAACTGAATTTTTGACTGCATGTTGAATTCTGTCCTCACGTGAACCATTGCTGTCAATGGGAATGGAGCATTGTAAACATCAGTTTTTCCACTTATGAGTAAATCAATCATAGTTAAAAACAAATTAACAACATCTCCATGCTGTCTAGATGCAAGATCTGTATTTTCAGATGTTTGTCTTGATAACTGAATTTATGACAGCAGCTGTCATATTGGTGGCCGGCTTACTCAATATGTGAAGCCACAGATGAGTTGCTGTCAGTGGGTTGAGGGTTACACCCTGAGGAAGGCTTTCGTGCCGAAACGCGTGGGCTGTTACCCACTTTCATCATGTTTTAACTTTTTCTAAATGAAACAGCCATTTTTTGAATAAAGGCTTTCTATACATTTAAAGAAGAGTGCCTTGGATTTTCCTTTTTTTGTTGCAAAATGTACATTGTAATGGCAACTTTCTTGTTGCTCAGAATTGCCTAAATTTGCCTGAAATTGCTCGGCCCCGACCATTGCTGCGTAGCGGCTATAATTAATATTCTTTTTACCATAAATAAATGAGTCTCTCCTGAGTGAAATGTTAATAAGAGCTTACCTGTGTGATGATCTCTCTTGATTATTAAAGATGGGTCTTGTTGACCTAGCGGGGGAGCACTCGTGGTTTATCACTCTGGTTTTGGTAGACAAAAGAAAAAGAGCATCCGGGTTGGGAGATTAGATGAGGCTGATAAAGACATCCAGCAACTGATGGATACACAGAAACTACGAGAGGGCATCCAAGAAATTCGGTAAAAGTTGATTCTGTTCCCACTGAATGATTCCTCTCTGCTCGCTAACAGACAGAATGGCAGGACGGTGAAACGAAATACGCATGACGATATCTTATCAGTGAATGCAGGTACATTTTAATGATGATAAAAGCTTACTTGAGAGGGGATCTGTCTCTGTAATCAGGGATGAAATGAAACTGATCACTCTTGACGGACACACTGGACTCACAGGACCCTCTGCTTTCTGTTGTCCTCCTTGTAGACAAGACACAAAGACCACCAGGGTGGGACACTACCAGAAACTACCAAGAAGGCATCAGGAAAGTTCAGTAAAAGTTGTCTCTGTTCCCACTGAAAGACTTCCCTCCTCGTCTGACAGACTTTAACATCAGTCCTACTCAATCATGCAAGAGTCATTTTGAGCTCTTCAAGAAAAGGAAGTTGATTTCAAAGGAATACTTCACCCACAAAAAGACCATTTGTCAATCGATTAGTCTTGCCACCTTACTGCAAATTCTTGCAAGGGGATCTGTCATTGAAATTGAGGATGTTCTCTTTTGACCGATCATCCTTGAAGGACACGTTTGAGTCAGAGCCCTCTCTGCTTTTTGCTGTGGTGCTGGTAGACAAGAGGAAAAAACACATCAGGGTGGGAAAGTACAAATACCAATACCAATACAAAGTATTAGTCATACTTAAACTACTGCAGTACACATATGAGTATCATTTTTCACATACATACACTATGATATATCAATAGATACTTAGCTATTGTCATCACTGCTGTCTCTAACTCTCTTAATGTCTCATTTTGGATCACTGTAAATTTGTTATGCCGACATCTATTACACGTCTGTCCACCCTGGAGGAGGGATCCCTCCTCAGTTGCTCTTCCTGAGGTTTCTACCATTTTGTGTGAGGGATGTGATTTGTGATACTGGGCTTTATAAATAAAATCTAATTCATTTGAATTCTTGCTGAATTTTTTCTTTGCTTTTTCAAAAGTAGTTGACCCGTAAGAAAAGACCCTGCGGCACTTCAAACTGATGATCTCAGGCTCAAAGTGGAAAGGAGGTCATGGTGGATGGGTGGCTCCTAAAAGCACGAGCATGGTGCATTGTTTTTAGGAATGCAGTCACATTTTAATATTAATGAAAGCTTACTTGTGAACAGATCCTTCTTTGATATCTGGGACGAAACCGTTTGACCTTGAGGGCTTGGGGGACGCCATGGGTCTGCAGGAATCTTTGCTCTCTGTATTTATTCTGGCAGACAAGAGAGACAAACCACCAGGGTGGGAAATCAGAGATCTATAGATACCCAGGTTGTTCGATGTTGGAAACAGCTTCATGGTGGAGAGATGTTGATCTTGTAATCCCTCTTATCCACCTTGCAGGGTCATTATGCACTCTACTTACCCTTGCTCACTTCAGCTGCGGCTAATCATTCAATTTGCTCTATTTTTTTTACATTGCAATGGCTGTATTCCAGTGTCCACTGTTGTTTCAGCTCACTGTATTTTGCTCACATGCGCCTTTTTATGTTTTACATGCTGTGTAACCAACTGCCCTGCAGCGCCAAACATGAAGCTGAAGAATCTAACAGAAGCTATCACAACTCTGAATGACAGAAAAATCTACTGTTGCATTTATGTTTCTGACCCCTAAAGGCTCCTGATGACAGTAAACTCTGCACTAAGTCTGTTTTATATGACTCTATGTCACACAGCAATAAGACATTCAAACCGTGGTCCCCAAAAGTTTCACACGTCTGTGCTTTTTTATGGCGCCAATAGGTCAGTGTAGTGGGTGAGGTTTCTTGTCCACTTTCTCTGCTCAGTGAAACAACAATATAAGTGTCAGTTGCATGAGATCATATCGTTGAAAGAAAAGCAGGTAACTCAAAGTCTGTTTTACTTGTTCATGTCCGTTGCAACAACAGTAAGCGCAACGCACATGCCTAAACACTGCCAACAAACATCTGAAGCGTTTTTTCCAAACAGGATGAAATCACACGATGACACAAGGACCCTGGCGATAAGATGAATATATAATAAAGTATATAAAAGACGTTGTTACAATACCTTTAAGTGGGAAAAACAACTGCGCCACAGGAGAGGAAGCACCGGTGAGAGGTGTCCCTAAAATCCAGCCCCGAAGCGCGTTTTTCCCAGCCCTCCAAACATTCCTTTATCCAACAGCTACAATATGGCGACAATCACTTCCTTTTTTATTTCCAGAGCTGTGATGTAGGAGAGACAAACACTGGGTGTGTTCTGAAGCGCAGACTTTTTCTTTTTACTTTCAGTAGGTACTGCAGCCGCCTTTAAACAGCTTGTACTGTTGCACACAGTGTGGACACAGTGCTGTCTCATATCAGGCTCGTTGGAGATGAACTGAGATTAGGGATGGGATCGATACGCCCATCCCTAATCTCAGCGGGATCGATACACCGATGCTCACACGCTACTCATTTCGTGTTGATATCTTTGAAAATATATCGATACTGATTAATAAATACGAAAGTGCATGCGTCACTTTCACCTGTTTTCTGTAACCTACTCCAATGTTTTGTGCCGAGACACCCCCCTCTATACCTGCAAAATGGACTGGTCCGTGTCACGTGACATGGGGACGTTGGGACGTTCCAGCCGATCTAGCAGGTTTTAAAACAGGAACAGCGGGACAAGCGATGACCAGCACAGCAGAGTGGAATGACAGACAGGAAAAGGAGCGTGGTGTGGTGTTATTTTTCACCACTCGATAAAGTCACGGCAAAATGTACAATATGTGATAAGAAGGTTGCACACAGCAGCAACACCAGCAACCTATTTAAACATTTAAAAAGTACACACCTTGAAAGTCACAATGAGCTTGAAAAACGACAAGAGGAGGCAGAGAAAGACAGGTCTGCTGCTGCTGCACCACCCGCTGTCCGGCAAAAGACCCTACATGAGAGTTTCCAGAAAGGAAAAGTACATCCAGGTACAGGTGAATTCCTCAACATCGTGACCATAATCTTATGATGTTAGCAGGTGAAGAGGGTAATTTTAATTGGGAGAAATCGCCATGGCACTCTTCTATTTAACATTGTTTTTGGTAATAATCTTGCAAAACTCTAGAATTTGCATATACATTTAGAAGTCCAAACAATGGATGAATTTACTATGAGGATAAATTAGTGGCAAAAGTTTCTGTAGGGAGGATGTGGGTAATTTTGTTTTTTTATGCCACAAAATAAGTGCTTCTGAAATTTAGGGTCCAGAGTATTAGGGGGGAATATATATATATATATATATAGTACTAGTCCAGGAATTTGCTTTTTATAAAATATCTAATAGGGCTGCATGATCTGATCATAAACTGATTTTGAAGCTTAAAAAAGAGTCATAATTATTGGGAATTGTCATTTTTACATCATAGTTTTATTTTTCACTGAAAAAAAGCCCATTCAAATCATTATGATTAAAACACTGTTTTTAATCTGTGACATGTTTTCTTACATCTGGAGAATATAATTCATATTTTATCACTTCATGATAAAACTGTTTTTCACAAGTTATACTTACAAATAATTGCAGCTTCTTGCAGGTTTGATATTGCACTTGGCCATATTGTGATTTCAATTATTTCACATTTAATTATGTAGGCCTTGTATCTAATCAAATCCTTAACAAACATCTTGTTTGTTAAAACAAGAAAAAAAACAAAAACAATTCATCTTCCCTTTTGTTTTTTGAAAACATTATCTTTTTCAGCTGAGTCCCAAAGAGCCCAAGAGATCACAAGGAGCCTCTCCCAGATGATTGTGAAAGACTTGGAACCAGTTTCAATGGTTGAGGATCAAGGTTTCCATCATTTTATGAAAGTAGTGGATCCCCGTTACCAGATCCCAAGTCGGAAATCCCTGATGACAGGTGAAATTCCCAAACTATATGAACAAGTTAAAAAAACATTGAAAGACTCCATACAATCAGCAGGCAGCCTGGTTTTAACAAGTGATATGTGGACTGCAAGAACCACTGAAGCTTATTTGACTGTGACAGGACACTTTATTGATAAGGACTGGCAGATGCAGTCCTGCAATCTTGCAACATACCATGTAGCTGTACAGCATACAGCAGACAATATTTGTGAACTCCTCACAAAAATAACTGATGAGTGGAGCATCAGCAGCAAGATCCACGCTGTCGTTACAGACAATGGAGCAAATATGGTTTCAGCTGTGCGGAAAACTTGCTGGAAACACATTCCGTGCTTTTCACACACACTCAACCTCATTGTGAAGGACTCTATTAAGGCTGACACAAGTCTCAAGTCCATCTTGGAGAAATGTGGTGCTATTGTTCGGTTCTTCCATCACAGCACCAAAGCAACTGACAAACTAAAAGAAGTACAAAGTCAGTTGCGATTCCCACAGCACAGACTAATCCAAGCAGTGGATACGCGATGGAATTCAGTATTGTACATGCTAGAACGACTGCATGAACAACAAGCTGTCACAACAGCACTTTGTCTTCTTGGGAGAACCACCCTGTGCCTGAATGAGGGAGAATGGTCCCACATTAGCCAAGCCATTGAAGCCCTTAGGCCTTTTGAAGAGGCCACTAAGGAGGTTTCAGCAGAGCACTACGTAACCATTTCCAAAGTCATTCCTCTGGTTTCTCTTCTCCAACGAGCAACCTCATCTGCTGGGCAGAGGGGTAACTCTCTGGCTTCACAGCAACCTCATCTGCTGGGCAGAGGGGTAACTCTCTGGCTTCACAGCTTTCAGCACAATGCAGACGGCGCTTTCAAAACATTGAGCACAACCACACTCTTGCAGCCAGCACTTTTTTGGACATTCGATTCAAAAACATTGTCTTCTGTGATACTGGAAATGTGGAAATGATCAAATCGAGGATAATCAGTGAGATGCAAGCCCTGGGCAGCTGTGAGTGTCAGGCAACCAGCAGTGAAGCCTCTGCTACAGCATCAACCAACTCCATGACAGCAGCCATGTCATTGACACAAGGGTCACCTGCTGCAAACACTGAAAGTAGTGATGCAAAGTGTTCAACATCCAAGGGAGGATTATGGCAGGAGTTTGACACTGGTGTTATGGCTTCTCAGAGCAGTCGCACAGCAAACACAGATGCATACACTGAAATGCGCAGATACATGGAAGAAAAAGTGATACAAAGGAGCGAGGACCCTTTGCTTTGGTGGAAGAAAAATGAGAATGCATTTCCACTGCTGGGCAAAGTAGCAAAAAGATACCTTGGAACTGTTGCAACCTCTGTTCCAGCAGAGAGGCTGTTTTCCAAGGCAGGAGAGACAATTAGCCAGAAGCGTAATCGGCTTAAAGCTGAAAATGTTAACATGTTACTGTTCCTCAACACCAACCTAAAACTTGAGTAAAATGTAGAGCTATACCTCCTGAGAGGCATGATAGTATAGGAAAGTGTATATTTTTTCCGCTAACTGTGCCATTACTTATTAAATGTGCTTTGCAAAGTGTAAGTTGTTATTTCAAATGATACTTTGCTTTTTCGTGTAAGCTTAAGACAACAAAATGTTTTTTAAGTCTGTCTCTTGTTTCTGCTCCACTTCAGTGAGAAGGTATGGATCACAGTGTTACAGACGTGTTTACTTCAACATACAAGTTTTCAACACAGCATTGTTATGATGTAATACACTTGTTGGTAGTTTTCACCTACCTTACATATAAGTAATTGTTACAGACCTGGTGTTTGGATTTGTGCCAGTGGTCAAAAGGCCAATTTGGTGCTTTAATAATCAAAGTGAAGTAACTTATATGTTAAGGTCTCTCTGTATAGGACGCCCTCTTTTGTTCTTAATAAATGTGTTTAAAAGGCCAGTCATATATGTCATTTTTCATGTGATTTGCCTCTAAGTGTAATTACATTTTGACTTTAAAAAATAACCAATAAGAAATTATCAGTATCGGTATCGATGAAATTGAAAGAAAAAGTATCAGTATCGTATCGAATCTGAAAAGAGTGGTATCGCCCATCCCTAACTGAGATCAGGCGCCTGCAGCAGGAGGAGGAGCAGTCTGACAGTTTGCCAACATTTCCCAGCAGCCTTCAGTCTGTACAGGAAGTCACAGAAACACTCACATGTTCTTAGATCTGATGCTGATTTATTAAAATGTTCTCAGACTCATGTATCAGTTTGTTCTCAGCCTCCAGTTGTTTTAATCATGACAGAGTAACATGTTAAAATGTTTTACAGGTGAGCTGTAATTTATGTTCATGGTTCAGCCTCCATTTTACATCATCATCATCATCATCATCATCATCAGAGCAGACCTGTCCCCTCAACTGGATTCAAACTGAAAACCTCAGCCTCACAGTCAAACACAGAGGAAAGAAATACAAGACAACAGCTTTCATTACAGATCAGTCAGATACAGTCAGGGCTTCACATCTGTACACATGTTAAATCTAAAGTCTCTGTGTTGCTACAGACTTCAATCACTAAAACAGTCCAGTGTTAATATACAACAGACTCTGTGTAGTTTATGATGAATGTATTCAGTCTCTGATCAGTCACACAACATGTTTTCTGTTACACAATAAACCTTCAGATCAGACAAATCAAATCTAAATCTCTGGAGAACAATTTTGAGGTGCTTGTACTTGACTAGTGTATTTCCATTTTATGCTACTAAATACTCCACTACATTTATTTGACAGATTTAATTATAAGTGACTTTGCAGGTTCAGATATACCTAACTAAGATATATTTATGAATTAAACTATCTTGCTGTGTATGAAGTAATGAGCTCCAACTATACCAGCTGCAACACTGAAATGGTGAACCTATGAATGCATCAAATACTGTAAACCATCAAATCTAAAATGAGCCATACTAGCTATATAATGAATATGCTAACCCTTTAAATGCAGGACTTACACTTGCAACGTAGCATTTTTACAGTGTGGTAGCCTGTCGTTACTTTTCCTTAAGTACAAAATCTGAAAACTACTTCTCCCTCTGTATCTAAAAAGTATAGGTTGAACTTAATAAAACAAAAGTCAGAACAATTTAAAAACTGCTTGACGTTGGCATTCTTAACGACACATATTCAGTGTTGATCTATTTAGATGTTAAACTATTCCAGGCTGACAAGTTCACAAACAAGAGCCAGTCTTTGAATATTCTGCACTGTATTTGTATCACTTCATCCTTATTTTCCAGCGTTGTGCTGACACCTTGACATTTATTTAGGACCCCGACAGATTCTGGTCATTACGTTTTTGAGATGAATACACTGGCCTCTGACTGAGTGACACAAAGCAATTGAACAAAAATAATTTAGAGTTAAATCAACAGCTATTAACTTTTTTTTTTTTAGCATTAACTACACAAATGATAAACTTGAATAAATGAATGATTCATTGTTTTTATGGAAACCAAAAAAACACCACCTCCATCATCAAAACAACAAACGAAGAATTATTTTTTATAACAATAATCACAAACTTTATTTATAAAACACTTTAAAGCAGTTCACATAATGTAGTGAGGATTGACACATTTCAGGACTGCACTGAGTCAATTAAAATGAAACAAAATTTATAAAATAAAAATTAAAAAATACAATTTAAAAAAGCAGTATAAAATGCAGTATGATAAAATACAGCTTAATGATTTTGTTCCCTTGTGTTGTAACGAAGCAACAAGCCCCTAACAAGTCAATGGTTCTCAATCCTTGTTCAATAATGTTCCCTCATTTGAAGTGTTGAAGCAAAGTACCCCCTGAAAAGTGCAAAACATTTTTGGCAGAAAAAAATGTAAATCTATGTAAAGAGGTACGATACAGCGCTTAATAAACTGCAACCTTGTAAGCTGAAAAATAAAACTTAAATGCAACAAATAAAACGTTTAGAATCATCACTAAATTAGATTACAGTCTAAAACTAGAATCACCAGCTCCCAGTTGTGACAATGCTCCAAATATAGATGTTGCTGCAAAGAAGCTACATTTTCTAAAACGTGGATCTTTCGCACACACATCTTCAACCCCACAGCACAGAAGATCTAAACAATCAGAACAGTTTTAAGATTAGTGTCACCAATTCAGTATCCCACCAAACATCCACCCTTCTGTTCCTGAGATACAATGTTAAGTAGTGGCCAGAGGAGTGTTTTTGCAGAACATAATGATGTGGAAGTGAAGTTGACCTTTGACCTTTTGGATGTAAAACGTCATCACTTTATCATTTTATTCTATTTGTGTGAAATTTTGTCTGAATTAGCGTGTGAATCACTGAATTATTGCCAAAAACGTGCCTTGTGAGGTCCTATGATCACTGACTTCTAATCACTTCATCCTTAAGACTAACTGGACGTTTGTGCCAAATTTGAGGAAATTCTGTCCAGGTGTCTGTAAACATATTTTAACAGCATTCTAGGAGTCGTCACAAAACCATTCAGCGACATGAGTTATTCCAATACTGCTGTCGGAACACCTTAGGGAAAACTTTCTTTTCCAACTCCAAAAAAGACACTGCATCATGCAGCCATGAAATAAGAGGTGGGGGCAACGGCTTCTTGCATCGTAAAAGTATTTCCCAAAAGGCTTTTGAAGAGGTTAATGAGATTACATTTGCTTGTTTTTCGGACAAACTTTTGCCAGCTTCAGGTACACCAAATAAAGCAGGGGTGTCAACCTCAGTTTTGTTCATGGGCCACATACAGCCAAATTTGATCTCAAGTGGGCGGGACCAGTAAAACCATCGCATAATAACCTGTAAGTATCTCAGCCTTCAAATTTGTCCCTCTTTTTTATGACGGAGTATCGTTACAATCTGAAAACTTTCACAATTAATGAACAATACATTTACAAAACAAATAATAAACAGCCTGAGATGAAGGCTGAAGGATGAAAGACAGGTTAGAGCGTCTGTTTCTCAGCTAACTTACCCTCAGAGTATGGCTTTGATGCTAATGCTATTTCGTTAGCAATAAGGTAGCTAGTTTTCAATGCTGATCTGTTGGCTAAAACTAAAACCAAGTGTATGTTTCCTCAAACGAAACCAACACTTAATTCATCCTCTGTTCTTCCTTGCAAGTTGTTGTATTTTTCGCCATGATGAGTTTGATAATGGTGCTAAATATAATACTCCTTGAGCACTGAACGGTGCTGGGAGCAGACCAAGCACACCGACTTCCTTCAATGAGGACATAGGAACACTGGACCCTTTGGTGGGCCGATTCTGGCCCGTTGGCCATATGTTTGACACCCCTGAAATAGAGCAATCTGTGGAGAAGGTTCTACTTGTTCTAATATAACTGAAATGAGTCTGAAATAAGATGTCCAGTACTCCCTGAGACTTAAACATATGAGGAGACTGCAAGGAGACTGGGGACATCTGTCACAAGTGTCAGTCATATTCAGTTATATCTTGGCAAGTCCAGCTTTACTATAGTGTATCGTCGGAACTATTTGGAATTGTGTGAGTTAAAATTTTGCACAAGATGAACAAGATACTATGTCTTTCAGTGCCGTACTCCACGAATGATAATGCACTGTTCTGTTTCCCATTCAGTTTTAATCTTCAGCAAACCAGAGGTGTACCTGAAGCTAGGAGGTTATATGGAAATGAAATTTGCCGTCTTGTCATTTTTGAGCAAAACTGGAGAATGTACCTTCACTTCACAACAACTGTGCCAAGACCTCGTCTGTCCCAAAGAGAGAATATTGCATCAGTCTTTACAGGTTGAAATAGTTCATTATCCTCAAGGTGTTCTTGAGATACTGCATTCACAAGAATGCAACAGATGAACAACTGTAAACACAATGCCTCCAGCCTCAGCTATCACCGGCATGGAGGCATTAAACCTCCTGTAGTTCCCCAAAGTACCACTAGGGTTACCTCTACTGACACTTAAGTAACACTGCAACAAGTTATCAAAAAGCCTGAAGACTGAACCTAAGTAGGCACGTGATTTGAAGCTTAACAATAGAGATCATTATTGCTTTTGATTTTCTTATATTCTTAGTTTAAAGAGAACTTCCTCAAGCATAGCGACGCAGGACCAGGATGAGTGGAAGCAGCAGCAGACATGATGTTGTGAACAGACCAACGGGAGTAGCTGCTGGCAGGTGCTTCAACAGAGTTTCCATCACACCTCCGTCATGCATCTCCTCAACCGTCTTGTCCCTTGTCCGGATAGAAATACAGTAAATCATTCACACTGCATTACAGTCAATACTATTTGAGCTGCAGGTGGGGTAAACATGTCTATCATGGCACATGTTATTTTATACCATGATGTTATGAATTTGTCAGCTTTATGGAAACTAATTTATGAAATTTAGAGATAAAACAACAAAAGAAAAAATGTACTAATATTACAGTTTTCTATAAATAAATAATCCCATAAAGCCTCCCATATAGTAGCTACAACAAACAATGACATCCAACAAGAAGTTCAAACATCCTGTCAGTCCATGGTCCAGGCTGAAGGTCCAGAGTTTAAAACTGGTCATACAACAGTTAATAAGGACAAACAAATCAGACATGAGGACACATGAGGAAGGCATGCTTTTTTTGCGTGGCGTTTCTTACAATATCAAATAAGGCCCTGCCTCTAGAGTTGTCCTGAACTGACGCATGATTTATCAAGAATTTTGGCTTTGCAGTTGTATGCCTCAGTTTACAGTCTTTACAGTTTCCATCCATGTCTGTGAAAACATGGATGCCCCCTCAGCGGCACAGAGGATCTATACAATCAGCAAAGTTTCAAGATTAGTCACCAATTTAGTATCTGACCAAGTGTCTCCCCTTTTGTTCCTGAGTTATGCCAGAAAAAAAGTTTTTGAAGAGTTTATGATGTCACAGTGAAGCTGACTTTGACCTTTTGGATATAAAATGCCATCACTCCATCATTATATTCTATTAGACCTTTGGGTGGAATTTTGTCATAATTATAATTTGAATTCTTGAGTTATAGCCAAAAACATTTTATGTGAGGTCACAGTGACCTTGACCTTTGACTCCCTCGGTGCATTCTTGAGCCCAAGTGTCAAATTCCATTAAGGTGTTCTTGAGATATTGTGTTCACAAGAATGAGCCAGAAAATGTCACAGTGACCTTGACCTTTGACTTTTAACCACCAAATTCTAATCAAGTCATTCTTGATCCAAATGGAAATTTGTCCCAAATTTAAGGAAACTCCCTAAGATATTGTGTACAAGTGAATAAGATGGATGCAAGGTCACAGTGACCTTGAGCTTTGACCCCCAAATTCTAATCAGTTCATTCTTGATCCAAATGGAAATTTGTCCCAAATATACGGACACTCCCTAAGATATTGTGTACAAGTGAATAAGATGGATGCAAGGTCACAGTGACCTTGAGCTTTGACCCCCAAATTCTAATCAGTTCATTCTTGAACCCAAGTGGACCTTTGTGTCAGATTTAAGGAAATTCCATAAAGGTGTTCTTGAGATATTGTGTCCACAAGAATGAGACAGAAAATGTCAGTGACCTTGACCTCTGACCTTCAAAATTCCCTTCAGCTGCCTTGAGATACCACGTTCAAGGGAATGCAATGGACAAGGTCACAGTAACCTTGGACCACAAAATTATTTAAATTTAAATTTAGCGGGTAATTTCCACACAATACGCCCTTTCCCTTTTTATTTTATTGTATTTTGCCTTTATTGTATATAAAGTTATAAATAGTTCCTACATGAAACTGCTCACAACAAGGTCTGTGGATTATCTTCAGTTAATGGGTCGTGATATCTGGAAAGAGACATTGGTGTTGAGTTTTTCAAATGTATTTTTTTGGCTCTTTGAGCTCCACAAGCTGAGTGCCATCTAGTTTTATTATAGTGAAGAGAAGGCAGACATTACATATATATATATATTTCCAACAAGGATTTCAAACATGACAACAGTGTGTGGAGTAAGTAAAAAAAGGTAACGCATGTACATGTATGACTGTCGGTAAAAGCTTACCTCTTTGTTTGAGGGGGGAGTGTTTCTTTATCAATCGTAGTGCGACCTTGTGACCCGTCACTCTGGACACGAACGAAATTCTGACCCTCTGAAAGGAATCTGGAAGAAAGATAATCACACATTTACACACACACAAACACAGGTACACGCATATGCACACAATACCCCACCCCTGTAACCGTCTCTGTGTTTCACTGTGAAGCGTGTTGTAACATCATTTTTGGAAAGTGCTATGAAAATAAAATTTAATATTATTTGTAGGAGCAGAATATACAAGTTATTTCAGTTAATTAGCAGTCATCACTATATCCTGTAGGAACCTTTCTCGTCTGGACAGGTCTTGCACTTGGAAGAGAAAACAGTTTTTGACCGCTGAAGCAGCTTGTTGCTGCAGGAGTTACACGTGTGGGTGTTTTTCAGTATTGTTCTAGTTTATTGGACACTGCAGTGACTATTTAAGAAAACAAAATGTCTACAGAAGCCACGGAGGTGTGCATGAGTGAACTTGTTCAGGACGCATGTTCTGGCTTTTTTTGTCTCTTTGGATTTTGCGATCCATTTATTCTCAAAACAATACATACATGCTCACCATAAGACAGGAGGGCGACCATATGTAATCACTATTACATTCAGCAATTCAGTTTTAACACGCTACAAACTTGACTTGACAACACGGTCAAAAACTTCACATTGCACACCTGATTCTCATCACCTGGAGCTCACCTACATGCCCTTCACATGAATGCTCCACTCTGTGTTCAGTTAAATAACTGCATCTATTTTACATGTAGTCACCTTTATCTAAACATGAAACAAAACAAGCACAAAGAATGTTACGGTGGCTCCAAGAGACACTGAGTGCGTTTACATGGACAGTTTAATTCCCTTTTCATTCGGAAGTTCATTCCTATTACAAGTGATCTTGTAAACACCTTATTCGGAATGAAAATGGCCAATGCGATTGAAAATTCAAGCCGATGTAAGGGGCTGGAATATTCCGTTTCTAATTCCGAATGAAAGAATTTCTCGCACTTATATACACTCATTCCTTTTTAAGTTCATTCCGGTCTTTCTGCGCATGCTCGTTTCCTTGCCCTTCTGGCGCGATGATGTCTATAGCGTATTGCAACGGGCTGAGATAGAGCAGCATGCTTCTGCGTGACAGGCGGAGATACTGTCCCCTACATTCTTATTACCCTCAGAGCAGAGTCTCAGGATGGACCCTTGAAGAACACCATTCACATACTTTGACTGCACATCCACAAGACTACAAGGGGATTANCTTATATACACTCATTCCCCTTTAAGTTCATTCCGGTCTTTCTGCACATGCTCGTTTCCTTGCCCTTCTGGCGCGATGATGTCTATAGCGCGTATTGCAACGGGCTGAGATAGAGCAGCATGCTTCTGCGTGACAGACGGAGATACTGTCCCCTACATTCTTATTACCCTCAGAGCAGAGTCTCAGGATGGACCCTTGAAGAACACCATTCACATACTTTGACTGCACATCCACAAGACTACAAGGGGATTATTTTAGATACACAAGTTTTGGTCATTAGCAAAAGTCCTGATCTAACCTCTGTACAGTGCAATGCCAAGCCGGGAAAAACTGAACCTTAGCTACGATATTAATACTGCTAACAGAAGACACTCATTCATTTATTCATTCATAATTATTTACCCAACCCTAACTGTGTGTGTTTGTGTATGTGCATTATGTTAATGAGCTGTCATTGTTAATAGAAGCTTACATGCGAGCGGATTTTTCTCTGAAATCAAGGATGGGACTTCTTGACCTAAGGCGGGACCTCCAGGGTATTGATTCTAATTCTGGACCGATTCTGGTGGACGAGAGAGAGAAGCCATCAGGGTGGGAGATAAGATTATTAAACATCCTGCCACAGCAACTCAATTCCAGGATAATATAAGTATTTTAATGGTGCAAATGTTCTTATATCTGCAGTCATCACAAGGACTTTTACTGACTGTAGTGTCTGCCATTATGGATGCAAATGAAATCACACAGGTCACATAGCAGCCGCAGCACTTAAATTGTCAAGTAACATGATAATGACTGACTCTGACGCTGAGTAGTTGCTCTCCTTGACCCTCCTGAGTACTGGACAGTCTGGTCTCAGCAGCTGCTCTGACCTGTAACACAACACACACAGAAGTTTGACTAAACATGCTGCAGCTGCACGCTGACTTCTGACTCTGGGGTGAACAGGAAAATCTGAAAGTCAGTCTCAAACAGTCGGTCAGAGATCCTCCTCTCACCTCGGAGCTTTGGTCTGGCTGTCATGCGTACCACACGGAGCGTTTTCAGAAGGACGGACTCCCTCTTCTGTCTCCTGACGCTGACTCATTGCGAGCGTACGCCTGCACCTGCTATGGCAACACAGTCAGGATACACAGATACAGTCGCAGAGCTTGTTGTGCACAGTGTGTCACAGAGACAGAAAAAGACATTAAAATAACACACAAAAGCACAGATAAAATCGGATTGATGGCACGTCCTTAAAAGGGCACATGAGCCCAGAGCAGCATATAACCATAGACAAAGCACATGACAAGGCACACAGGCAAACAACGAGACATAAGCACTATTTATAAAACAATGACCTAACCATATTATGAAGAACGTAGTATAGAAAAGTACAACACAAAACACAGCAGACCAAATACACAAAGGCACAAAACAAAGCACATAAGCACAATTAGCAAGACAGTGACATCACCAAGACCAAAGCACAGAGAGGAAAACGTTCTATACAGAAAAGGACATAACCACTGATTCACACATCATGACTAGGGCTGCAACGATTAGTCGACTAATCGATGACTAATCGATTATTGCAGCTTCTTACGTTGAAATATTGGCAGCTTTACACAGTCTTCCATGACGGTGAACTAAAACCCTTTGGCGTGAGTACAAAACAAGACATTAGATGATATAATTTTGGGGTTTGGGAGAGACAGACCGACATTTTTCAACATTTTGAAGATGAATCGTTAGTTGCAGCTCTAATCACAACAACATGGTTTCACTTTTTTGGAGACTGACTGTGGCTGACTGTCCAAAGCTGCTCTTTCTCTGTGGTATTTTACAGTCTTTCTACTGGTTTCAGAGCAGTTTCATCTGTCTGAGTCCAGCTGGTCAGACAGTAATTCATGTGTGGAAAAAAATCATTGCATTGAAGTACAGCTGTGAGGAGTCTGTCGTTAGATCGCTCCTGATGTGTCTAAATTTTTCCACATTGAATTTGAGTGTGTTCACAATGTGTATTTTCAATGTGAGCTGTGAAACTATTAATATGCCTAAATATTTTAACTTATGCACTAGCGATAATCTTCTCCCTGCTACTTTAACATCTGGATCTGAATCTCTATTCACTTCAGTGTTATTTATTTATTTATTTATTTGTTCCTACTTGAAGCATTTAGTGGAGATGCAGCATGCATTTTCAACATTTCTGAAATAAAAAAATAACTCAAATCTACTGCTTTGCTCCTGATTACACGTTACATTCTTCAGTTCTTGGGTCTAAAACAACGCCGCAATAAAAACTTATGAAACATGTCGACCATGTTGACCTCAGTGTGGTCGTATCTGCAGGCTGCAACCTCCCAAATGTGAGAATATGCTGCTGTCACATGCACACTTATCGTTACTTGTGCCATTTATAGGCTAAATCAAAGACATAGAAAAGATAATCACAGACACACATTTGTACATTATGTGTGTTCCGTGGTGCTGGTGCGGTTTGTTGGTGCGGTCGTTTCTTGTTTGTTACACGAACCACTTCAAGACGCAGGAACCAGAGGCCTCAACACACTGACGCTCTTTTCTAACGACGACAGATAACTAAAAAAAAAAGCGCATTTCTAACCCGTTTGTTTTTCAGACAGAATAAACGGGTGTTAAATGAACACGGACGTTTAATTAAAGTATATAAGACAAGTAGTTACATTACCTTCCGACAGTGAATACAAACTGCGTCACGACGGGCAAAAGTGAAACTAATAAACTTGAACCCAACCCCCCCTCTAAACTTGTTGTTTGTTGTTAAATATGTTTATTTCTCTGTCTCAACGCAACTTTAGTGAACACACACACACAACATTAAGAGAAAAATAAACAAAACACACACTAATAAAAAAAAATGCATCAAATGTTAAGCAGTTTTTTTATTGAAACTCACTCAGGCCAGCTGCAGCACGGATTCTGAGGCTTGTCTATTAGTGGTATTACGGTACGGGTGCTTAGAGCAGCCAAAAAGGACAAAGACAGGCACGTTTACAGCAATGACTTCTCCCCTGTTTCTTCAATTTGATATACAGAGTAGAAACTAATTTCTGTTGCACAAAAAAATGAAATTATTAAAACAGAAATTATTCTACACTACTATCTTAAGTCAAAATATTCCTCCCATTGAGCTGGCTTCTCAGCACCTGTCTTACCCTCCTCTTATAGTAATAATAATGATAATAATGCATTTTATTCAAAGTCGCCCTCCAGATCACTCAAGGACACTTTACAAGACACAGTTAAAATAAAAAAGCAGCAATGTATCCATAGATCGTAAATCAATCAATTCAGTAATATACTATACAGGTTACTAAAATGACTAGACAGAATCATAATTATAAATATTAGGTATAAAATCATCATCAATATGTGTGTCACCATTAAATCAGACTAAATATGTCAGCTTGAAAAGGTGTGTTTTCAGACAGGATTTGAAGGAGGACAGATATTGCAAATGTCATGGCGGAGAGAGTTCCAGAGGCGCGGGCAGAACGGCTGAACGATCTAGGACCCATGGTAGTCAAGCGGGCAGATGGTGATGTGAGCTGGATTGCAGAAGCAGATTCAAGAGTACAGGAGGGACAGGACGGAGTTCAAGGTGAGAAGCAGAATCCTTAAATCGATGCGATATGATCTATGGAGGGGGTTCTGGTGATGATACAGGCAGCTGAACTCTGGACCAACTGGAGTTCATGAAGACACTTAAGAGGGGCACCAAAGAGGACAGAGCTGCAATAATCAATACTGGATGTATGTGACCAAAGAATGAACTCTGAGGGTATTTGGCTGTTGTTGACCTCCTTGCATCCTCATCGTGGCTCCCATTGGCCTGTGGGATACAAGGTACTTGTAGCTGTCCTGTATGTCTGCTATCCTGCCTTCTGGTGGCTGCACCCCTCAGGTCTGATCACCTTCCCTCTCTTTGCCACACTTATCCAGTCCGAATGACATCCCAGTGTCCTGGGTCTACGGTTGTGTTCAAAACAATAGCGGTCCAACATGACTAACCAGATCAGTCACTGTTTTTGGTAGCAATTATGTTCCTACATGGCAAATAATTGACTAGTAGGTGAGGTAGAGTAATAGAAAACTAAAAGACCCAACAGTCATGACATGCACTGATTCTGTGTAACTGAATCATTAATTGAAAGGGTCATGTTCAAAATAATAGTCATTCATTCTGTGAAAAAACAGTTGTCAAACAGGTTGCTCTTATTTAAGGATGAAGGCAGCAAATGTTGTACATGCTGGTTATGGTGAATTTCTTTCTAAACTTTGATTAAAATGTGTCGTTCCAGACATTGTTCAGAAGAACAGCGTACTTTGATTAAAAAGTTGATTGGAGAGGGAAAACATATAAAGAAGTGCTGAAAATGATAGGCTGCTCAGCTAAAATGATCTCAAACGCTTTAAAATGGCAACCAAAACCAGAAAGACACCAGACAGTGAAGCATGGTGGCACAAGCATCATGATATGGGGATGTTTCTCATACTATGGTGTCGGGCCTATTTATCACATACCAGGGATCATGGATCAGTTTGAACACATCAAAATACTTGAAGAGGTCATGCTGTCTTATGCCGAAGAGGAAATGCCCTCGAAATGGGTGTTTCAACCAGACAACGACCCCAAACGCACCAGTAAGCGAACAGCATCTTGGTTCCAGACCAACAAGATTGATGTTACGGAGTGGCCAGCCCAATCCCCGCACCTTAATCCTATTGAAAACTTGTGGGGTGACATCAAAAATGCTGTTTCTGAGTCCAATCGTCCTGCTGGAACACCTGTTCACAGGCACCAGAAGTTGGTCGACTCCATGCAACACAGACGTGAAACAGTTCTCAGAAACAACTAAATATTAGTTCAGTGATTCACAGGGAAGCCGAATCTTCGAGCATTTTTCAGTTCATATGGTAAATGTTTGAGTTTGTAAAGAAATATGCTGACACTGCTATTTTTTTGAACAGCCTAATATTCATTTCTTTCTTCACTTTCTGTGAAGTAACAACAAATTTGATAAATTATCCTTCATGTTTTGATTTGGAATAGAATGTGTAGTGTTCATTTGCGTGTATGGAAATACAAGCTATCATAAGGATTTTAGGTTTTGCTCACTTTTTTAAACACACAACTATATGTCTCATTCACTCCTGGCATACAGCTTGATGTCATCCATGTTCAGGAGGTGGATGATGGACTGAATTTGTATCCAAAGCTACTCTTGGAGATGATGTGACTGAGGGGATTCAGGCCTCACCTTGGACATCACCTTGGTAAATGCCGCACTTGATGGTGACTTGTGCGATGGCCTTGGAGTTCACTTCCAGTGTTGTTTTCCACAGCCGCATTGAGTTCTTGGTGAATGTTATCAGTAGACTGTTGGGGCAACTGTCAAAATATCATCAAGTAATGATCTTTGACTCGTCACTAAAATCCTTGTTCAGGGTGACACTGACTATGTCCTGTTAGATTTCATGTAATTTCTCTGTTCAGTTTATGAGGACGTTAAAGGGAAAGTCTGCCCCCCTGTGGAAGTCAATAAAGACGTATGTATCTGAGCTTCAGTCAGAGAGAGGGAAATACCTCATTGGCTGAGCTCTGAAACAGTCACATGACTCTTTGTTAAGTCACCAGCTGCTTTCATTTGTGGCTTCACACACTTCCCTCCTTCACACACACTTCACATTGTGTAGCTTTCTACTTGACTCCAATCAAAGTATCAGTGAGAGGCTCAGTAAAGGAGTGTGACACCTGTTTGATACACAATGATCCATGTAGGAGTGAAGTCTGTTCCTTAAAGCTACTGAGGTGTCTAACCCAGGAGTGAGCTGGCTGATGGGCTGGCTTTGGTTTGATGTTGTGCTGTGTGTTGTGTTCAGTCAAGGATCTGCAGGCTTTGCTTAGAAGATAATAATATTCATCTTTATTTGTTCAAACATGTATAAAGGTGAATAAAGTCCACTTTCTTTGTTTCCATCAACAAACCAAACACACAACTTATAGAATGAAAGTAAAATCTTAAGTGCCACAGTAGTTACATAAATAACATACACAAGTAACAGATACATTAATGCAAAAAGTCTGTCAGACTACGTAACATTTTCCAGTGTTTTGACCAAGATAGGTTTGTTGTGTGTTGTTTATTCACTGGTTGCTCTGCCATCATATGGGTTTAGCCTACAGTGTGAATTACCTTAGAGTTCTCAAATTACATTTATTTTCAACATGCACATATATTATTATTTCAGTTATACTTTTAATTATATATGTATCTATGTTTTAAATGTATGATAAATACAGCCTTGTCATTTTCATTTTGTTTTGAATCAGTGTTTGAATTATTCCCTCATATTGATTATCTCCACCTGCACATTATACTGACATGACTCTGTTTGCGAAACTTGAAGCATAGCAGGTTACAACAAACTCAGCATGATGATAAAAACACTATTTGTGTTTAAACTGATTTCTGAATACACAGTGATGCAGGAAGCATCAGCAGGCATGATAATATGAAGAGACCATCAGGAGCAGCTGCTGACGGGAGCCTCAAGATGTTTCCATCCCACTTCAGACGACAGCTCCTGGTTCATGTCGTGCTCTTTTTCATAGAAACACAGGATATTATTTAAATTGTAAACAGTATGTACTAAGATTTAAGCTGCAGGTGGATTAATTGTCAGTTTTATGGAAACTAATTTGAGAAACTTAAAATAGACATACACTGATGAAATTTACCATCATCAGCTCTTTGTTACATAAAGTCATCAACAGGTTTGAATCAAGATCAAACATCTTCTGAAAACTGATTAAACCACCAGGGTGAGAAATGAACATTATTAGACATCCAGCCACAACTGCTGGATAAACACAGCATCAGACAAGTTCAGTAAAAGATGATTCTGTTCCCACTGAATGATTCCTCTCCTCTTTTTAAAGTTAGTTCCCTGACTTCTCTCTCTTTACCCTGCTCCATCATATGAGATCATATTCAGACAATATGAGTATTGAGAGGGAGTCAAGAGAAGACGTTGATTTTACTGACTTTATGTTCCAACAGTCCAGATACAAGTGACAGAAAAGATGAATGTGACTGTGCTAAAAAAGTTTTAGTCATGTCCACAGATTCATCTAAATATTTGAGACTGTGTGTGAAACAATGGAAATGAGGTTAACAGATTAGACTCACAGGTCGTCCAAAGATTTGATCCAATCTTCATCATCTGACACGTCGTGCTCCTTCTCGAAGTCCACCCTTCTGCAAGTGAGATAATCAGAGTTATGATGCTACTTTATGAGGATGAAAATAAACATTAAAATCAACAGAATTTCAAACATGATAACAGTGTGTGGAATGATGCAAAAGAGTTTATGCATGTAACATGTGACTTAATTATGATTAGATTATTCCAGGATGATGTGACTATAATCAAGGTGCAAAGGCCCAAATATTTGCAGTCAGTTTGACCTTCCAGAACAGGAAGTTTAACTGACTTTAATGTCTGGAGTGTGGATACACATGATTTCAGTTACACAGGATGTGGTGTTAGGAATCCAAAGTGCCCGTGGACTCTGCATTGCAGGGGTGTCCTCCTCCCTGAGCCAGGCTTGTGCCTGGTTGCATACCTACACATAGGTGACTTGAGTGCTGCATTACTCTAGTGTTGTTGAGGAAGGTTGGACAGACACATCACTGGGTTGTCAAGAAGGCTCCTACTTTGACCAACGTTTTGCTGATTTAAGCCCACAATGTCTCCAGTAGGCTCAGCAGTGGATTCTGGTGTCCCAGAACCACTCCTCTCTGCATCAGTCCAGCCGGCCTATTTAGGAGACCAGCAAAGATCTTTCCTTTTCAGCCACAACCACTGGCTCCTCCACTCCACAGCCCTTGATGTGTCTTTGATGGCATTGATGGTGGTCCTCTTGCTTTCCAGGGTTGTTGCCAGGCATTTTAGCACTCATGTCTCCAGGTGTATCGTCCTTGAGAAAGGCTTACTGTGCAACCAGTGAGGATGTGATATTTCATTTTTCCACACTCATCTCATCCACTGCCTCTATTTGGCCTGTGACACAGCCTTGGCACACCTGCTGGACTCCTCCTGTCGACGGATTTCAGCAACGACCATTTTCCTCTGTTCTTTTGAGGCTGCCTCATTCCAACAGGATCGTCTCTCGCCAAACCCGAGACTTCATCCATGTTGAATTTGGCCCGCGATGTCAACATGGTGGAGAGCGGATTTTGCCTGGTGGACTGCATTCTTTGCCGTCCACTCCCTTCCTGTTGACAGGGTTTGGGCAGCAGCTTGAATCATGGTGTCTTTTGATTCTGCCAGGATTATCTCAAGCCCCGCTTTGGTGCATTTGAACTCCTCCGTAAGACTAGAGAGAGGTAGTTGGAGTAGTTGTTGGCCATATAGGGCTATGCTGCTCAGACATCGAGGCACACCTAACCCCTTTCTCACGTAGGAGCTAACCATCCTTTCCAGCTTCTCAACTGTTGTGAGGGTGATGTCATACATGGTTAGTGGCCACATAATGCGAGGTAGTAGCCGAAATTGCAGGCACCAGATTTTCAGCTTGCCGGGTAGCATGGATTTGTCGATGGTCTCCATGTCTATGGTGAGTCCTTGCTGCAGTTCATGCACTTGATTAGAGTCCTCGAGCTTCAAGTTGTACCACCTTCCCAGACTTTTGATTGGCTTTTCTGTCACTGTTGGGATAGGGTCTTGGTCGATAAAGAACTGTTGTTCCGTCAGTTTGTTTTTGATTATAGAGATGCTTCTTGAAATGAAATTCATGTGAATATTTAACCAGAGGAAAAAACTCAAAATCAGATCTTTGTCCAACCTATTTCTCCCAGACGTAACTGAGCTCAGTTTAAGATCAATATGAGATTGTGACCATTTTTCATACTTCTTTAATTCAGCTCCTGAGAAATAACCTTCATTTGAGGGCCAGCAGGGGGAACTACTAAGCAGGGTACATAATTCCTTGAGATTAGGTGGAGAGACCAATCAGTCCTCTCAGGAGAAAATCCAGGAAGAGGAGGGTTATTTAAGTTTGGGAGTGGCCTATTTGAATCCCTTTTGTTTGAGACCATGCTGCAAGGAGAATGTGTTTGCTGATCCTGTGAGTTTATCTAGCTCCTTTAACTTTAGCTTATATTGTAGTTATGCTATGTAGCGTGTGAAATAGAGTATGGTGAATGTGCTAGGAAAGGTAGTATCGGCACTGTCTCCACCTGGAGCTCGCATGTACGGAGCCTGGGTTTGTTGAAGGTGGCAGTGCTGTTTGGACTCAGAAATCCTGGGGGTATATCTTCTCTATCTCCCTTAACTTTAGCTCATATTGGAGTTATGATATGTAGCATGTGAAATACGTTATGGTGAATGTGCTGGGAAAGGTAGTATCGGCACGATTGTTGGGTCGGTGCAGGGAGCAGTGAGAGCTGGCATTAGGGAAGTGTCTCTGGGACGCCAGAGATCACTGTCTAGCCTCCTGGAGGCTAGTAGACGAAACACTGGTGAAAGGAGGTTCCCACCTGATGACCACAAAGACATGTTAGTTATCACTGCTCACTGGTCTGTATAGTTAAGCCTTGCCATAATAGCTTATCATAGGGCTTAGGAGGTTATTCACTGAGTGCTGATCCTTTTCTAGAGCACAAACTTCTTGTGTTTATTTGACTGAATTCCTCTTGTCTCCCCAGAGGAAAATGTGCTGCTCACCACAATGTTTTCTTTGTCTTTTCAGACATAACTCATCTTCTTATTTGGAGATTACTACATTCTCATCTGTTTCTCATAACCCCTTATAGAATCAACAAGTAGTGTGAAAGTGCTC
>NC_065519.1:5692684-5703921 GCF_006386435.1 Epinephelus moara | reverse complement strand
GACCTCTGACTCTGAGTAAACAGGACACATTTGTATCACCTGTGCTTTTCCTGCAACTACAACTCAAAACATCTGCTGAGAAAAAGACGACACAAATACTATTAACAGCTCCTTTGACTTTTGACTATGACACATTAGAAACACATCCTGCTCTCACACTAAATGTTCAGGAAGCTGAGAAGTACAAGGCTGAAGACGACGCTCAGTGTGACAAGGTATTTGCTAAAACAGCTTGGAGTTGTACGCTTTCAACATGAACTCCACTGAGGAGGATGAAAAGCTTGCTGGCAAGATCAGTGAAGATGACAAGCACACAATGCACAACGCTGAAGCTTTTTTTCAGTTTAATTCTTGTTCTTTTTTCAAACAGGATGAAATAATTGATGACACAATGACACAAGGACCCTGGCGATAAGATTAATATAATAATAAAGTATATAAAAGATGTTGTTACAATACCTTTAAGTGGGAAAAATAACTGCGCCACAGATGACAAAAGAGCACCAGCGAGAGGTGACTTCCTTTTTTATTTCCAGACCTGTAGGGGAGGAGAGACAAACACTGGGTGTTATGAAGCACGGACTTTCTTACTCTAAAGCAACTGACACAGGGTGACGTGAGGCGACGTAGACGATGCAACAGTTGGCTTTCATCAGTGGTGTAGTGGTAGTTGATGGGGTGGGTGCACTGCTACGGAAATGGGTAAGTTACAGAAGAGGAAATGGGTGGGGTAGACTGAGTACAGTTGAGACACTTTTTGCTTCTCCATTTTTGAACAGATATTGCACAAAAACTATACACTGAAAATAAGTGACTTTTCATATGCAGTTTAATTTGTTTGTATACTAAGTTATTATTGATGAATATCATTTATAAGTTGTTTATTTTTTCCACAATCAGGTCATAAACATGAGGTGCATTTTTACCATGGTACAGTTGACACACCTATTGAAACCCATTGATGATGACTGAACATCAATTGTAAATGCAATAAACTTTTTAATAAAATGACAATTTGACAAGATATTTCAATATAAATTCAACAGGACTGCAAAATTCCTTAGCTACACTCCTAATTGACCTCCCTTCCTGCACCACTTCTGAGGCCCTGTGCTGGCACTCCCCTATTTGTGGTGCTAGCTCTGAAGCGGGGCATCCTGCAATAGGCATAGCACAAGAAGACAATCATAGACAAAAAAGTCCATACAGGCTACACAACATAGCTAACACACACACACACTGCATGCTTTTATATTTCTGAACTCTGAAGTAGGCTAGGCTACACATCCCACAAAGGCTGTATCAACTGTACCCGTTCTACCACCTTGCCTATTACACCACACGCTAAATTATCCTTATATCATTCATGGTTAAAAAAGATGTCCATTAATATAACACAGTTCAAGTATCACAAATATTAAATTTTATTTCCATTTTCTTTGTTTGTGGTCTTTTTATGACTTGTAACCTGTTATCTTTAGGCTGCACAACTTAACAGCATGTGCTGTAATAGAACTCTGTCACGGGTACAGCTGAGACATTGTGTCTCAACTGTACCCCGCTAACCACCTTGTGTATTTCTCTAGATCATGCAGTGACCTAACATGCTAGGATAGCATGAAATATGTGAGTTTTTAGGGCACAGAATAATGTTTGCAATGATGTAAGTTATGTTTGGTGGTCACAAAAGGATAATAATTTGCTCATTGTGGAAGGGACATGGTAAAGTGAAATTCTTACCTTAGTAAAAAGACTTTTGCTGATATCTTCAGACTGGAGATGCTACACTCTTCAAATCTCCCACCACCAAAGAGGACAATAATACGCATGTGCTGAGTAAAAATCACGGCTCAGGCTTGCAGCGCAGGCAAGATATTTAGGGTGTTTCAACTGTACACATGTCTCAACTATACTCAGTCTACCCTATTCTTTCACATATGGCTTTTTGGCTGATAGGTGGGTAAACTGTAAACAGCCAGAGAAAGAGGTGGGTATACCCTGTATACCTGCGTATACCCCCCACTACACCACTGGCTTTCGTCGCCGCTAATCCTTTAATGTTGGTTTGGTGTGTCTGCACCTTGGCTTCGGACCCTACAATACCAGAGTGACGACACTTCCAGTTAAGTTAAGCCTCACGCGCCCTCTAGTGGGGCATGAGCGCATTACCTTACAGTATGTCTGATGTGCACTTGCTTGTAAGTTGATGAAAACGGCCTTGTTTTTATGTCTGATGTGCACTTGCTTGTAAGTTGATGAAAACGGCCTTGTTTTTACTTTTAGGTGTCTTGGGTCAGGGTACCTGTGTAGCTTAGTCAGCATATAGCATTCACATCAAATTGAAAGGTTCAAGGTTCGATAGGCTCCACCAACTCAATGTATGAACAGCTTGAGAAACTGTTTTTGAACAGTACAGTACTCTTTTTAAAAGCCATATTCACTTGGTTTATTACAATATATCTGCATTTATATAAATGAAATGAACATGAAAATCTGTTTGTTCCAAGTGTCCTGAAGTATTACTATAGTTTATGAGACAGAATAACATCTGCAGTTAAATGCCACTGACCTTACAGGTAAATAATCTCAGTGGCCTTCTCCAATGAAAAAAGTAACTTACTTCACGAACAATGAAGCTGCAATAACTGAAACATTCAGTAACTAAGATATTTGCTTTGTTACATTAATGGGGTTGCTGATGTTGTAATGTAGTAGGCTTGACTGTAATTTCTTGCAGATAAACACATTTGAAACTTTTTATTTTACTTTAACCAGTCCAACACAAGTAGTGTGAGCAAACAGCACAAATCTGTACAAAGTATCGAAGTTTTGATTATTTTCGTAGTTCTCTCAGGAGTTCTCATGCACTGTCAGCACCCCTGCAGCTTCTCCTCAACAGCACCCAGCAGATCCTCTTCCTTGATTTTCTCCTGCACATCTGCCTCATGGTTCTTGACTTCAGCTTACATCTCCAGTTCCTGGTTCTGTGCACAGGAGAAGTCAGCTAGTGTCAACACATACGCCCACTCCCACTCTCTCTTTCACTCTACTTACCTGATGACCTGCAGGTCAGTTGTGGAGCCACTTGAAAGTACATCACTATTAAAACAGCAGGCATTCATGACACAGCAATTAATGACCACTACGTGTTAATATTTACCTGAAAACGGGTCATCGATGCTCCTATTATTGCTGGTCGGCAGCAATACTGAAGTTCAGCCAATTCTTGGTCGGATATGCAACGCGCTATCCCGCCACTAGAGGGCACGTGACCAACTTTCCGCTTGACCAATGTGTGTCGCTACTCTGGTGTTGTAGGATCCGACTGCAGCTGCCCTTTAACAGCTTGTCCTGTTGCATGCAGTGTGCACACAGTGTGGACACAGTGCTGTCTCATATCAGGCTCGTTGGAGATGAACTGAGATCAGGCGGCTGCAGCAGGAGGAGGAGCAGTCTGACAGTTTGCCAACATTTCCCAGCAGCCTTCAGTCTGTACAGGAAGTCACAGAAACACTCACATGTTCTTAGATCTGATGCTGATTTATTAAAAATGTTTTACAGGTGATCTGTAATTTATGTTCATGGTTCAGCCTCCATTTTACATCAACTATGTACATCATCATCATCATCATCATCATCATAATCAGAGCAGACCTGTCCCCTCAACTGGATTCAAATTGAAAACCTCAGCCTCACAGTCAAACACAGAGGAAAGAAATACAAGACAACAGCTTTAATTACAGATCAGTCAGATACAGTCAGGGCTTCACATCTGTACACGTTAAATCTAAAGTCTCTGTGTTGCTACAGACTTCAATCACTAAAACAGTCCAGTGTTAATATACAACAGACTCTGTGTAGTTTATGATGAAACTATACAGGAAGTATCAGCAGGCATGATTATATGAAGAGACCATCAGGTGCAGCTGCTGACGGGTGCCTCAACCATGTTTCCATCCCACTTCAGACGACAGCTCCTGGTTCATCTCCTCCCTTTTTGACAGAAACACAGGATATTATTTAAAATAAAAACAGTATGTACTCAGAGTTAAACTGCAGGTGGATAAAATGTAATAATATGTCAATTTAATGGAAACTATAACAAGTATAGTGAATGTGTGAAACATTTACTGATGGGGAAATTTTCAATCAATAACTAGTCCCAACATACACTGATCAAATTTACCATCATCATCTCTTTGTTAAGTTATGTTAAAAGATTAAAATCAAGATCAAACACCTTAAAAAGTTAATTGTGTTTCCACATAATAATTTCTCTCCTCTCTTTAACCCCTACTTCTCACTTTCACATTAACCCTGCTCCATCAAAAGGATCATTCTCACACACACTGAGTGTTTAGAGGGTGTGAAGGCCCCAATATTTAAAGTCATTTTGATCTTTAAGAGACAGAAGTTGATTTTACTGACTTTATGTTCCATCAGTGTGGATACAAGTGACAGAAAAGATGAATGTGACTGTGCGTGTGGATACAAGTGACAGAAAAGATGAATGTGACTGTGCTCAACAAGTTTTAGTCATGTCCACAGATTCATCTAAATATTTAAGACTGTGTGTGAAACAATGGAAATGAGGTTAACAGATTAGACTCACAGGTCGTCTGAAGACTCGACCAAATCTTCATCATGTGCCACAACGTGCTTCTTTCTGAAGATGAAAAGTCCAGCTCACTGCAAGTGAGATAATCAGAGTTATGATGCTACTTTATGAGGATGAAAATAAACATTAAAAGCAACATAATTCAAACATGATAACAGTGTGTGGAATGATGCAAAAGGTGTTATGCATGACTTCATTATATGAGCTAATTCTCTGACACAATTAGGGATGGGTATCGTTAGGATTTTTATGAATCCGATTCCGATTCCGGTTCTGCTGATCGATTCCGGTTCCTAACGACTCCTTACTTCGATTCCAAAATAGTGAAAAATAAAAGGTCAAATGTTTATTTAACAAAAGTATCTTTATTCCTTTGTCTTTTAAGAAAATGTTTAACAAAAATAAATTCCTGTCTGAGCAGCATTAGTGCTAAAATACTATACTGCATTGCATTCACTGTAAAACAGCAAATAAACATCAAGAAACAAAGTAATTGTTTTGATGTTAGGAGATCAGTAATACAGTGTGGCAAAAATACACAATTGTAAGAGCTGAAAATATTTTAAACGAATAGAGAATGCCTATTTTGTATTTATTCTATTTATAGATTCGTTTTGATTTCATTCTGAACAAGATCATTCATTTTATAGTTGATATATGTCATTGACGTTTGCAGAGAAACACACATGCACGATACGAAATAGAGTATTTTTGCCACAGGATTTAGGATGGAAATAGGCGACGTTACATTATCTAACTTACCTGAATGACGGAGACTCGACGACTGAGAAGGGATGTAGTCCTTTAACCACAAACTTTGTTACCGCTCGGTGACACTCCTCAGTTTAATCTTTGGTCAGCCTCTTTTTCGCCAACGTGAACGGTGTCTCTGTCGGGGCTGCTGGCGAGGTACCAACGTTGCTTGTAGCAACATTAGCACTGGCTGTGTCTGGTGTTGACGACCGCAGTACAGCGTTTCCCACCTTGCATAGTTAGCCCAGTTAGCCATAGCTGCTTCTTCTGCAGTTTCTCTGGTGTTTTTTGTTTTGTTTTGTTTTTTCAGTTTCTCTGTTGTTTTTTGTTTTGTTTTGTTTTTTCAGTTTCTCTGGTGTGTTTGGCTGAAGTTCAGTGTGAATGCGCGACGTAGTCACATAACAGACAGGTCCTGGCAGATACGTTTCTTAAGCAGCCACTGTAAGAAAGGTTACTAGTGCGTCTAGGAACTGATAAGCAGAACTGAAAGTAAATAATTTTTATGGGTACCCGGTACCCGCCGTTTTTGATTCGGTTCCTACTCGGAACCGAATTTCGGTACCCAACCCTAGTCACAATGGTTGTGAAATAATCATAATAATCAGACTTGTGTGTGTAAAATATCACTGCATGCAGTTACACTTTGATGATAATAAAAACTTACCTGGGAGAGACTCTGTCTTTGAAATCCTTTGATGATAATAAAAACTTACCTGGGAGAGACTCTGTCTTTGAAATCAGTCGGTTCAGCTTTTGACCAATCACTCTTCAAGGACACACCAGAGTCAAAGGACTCGATGCTTCCCGTAGCCCTCCTAGTAAACAAGACACAAAGAGCAGCAGGGTGGGAAATGAGATGATCAGACATCCAGACACATCAACTGATGGATACACAGAAACTACTGAGCAGACATCAGAGAAGTTCAGTAAAAGTTGATTCTGTTCCCACTGAATGATTCCTCTCTTTTATCAACACAGACTTTTAGAGTAATCACTTATCACTTAAACAATAATCCTGATCCATCGTATGGGATCATTATGAGGGTGCAGAGGCCCAAACATTTACTGTCATTTCATCTGTAACAAAAGGAAGTTGATTTTACTGACTTTAACGTCTGGAGTGTGGATACACATGAAATGAAATTCATGTGAATATATACCCAGAGGAAGGGAAAACTCAAAATCAGATCTTTGTCCAACCTATTTCTCCCAGACGTAACTGAGCTCAGTTTAAGATCAATATGAGATTGTGACCATTTTTCATACTTCTTTAATTCAGCTCCTGAGAAATAACCTTCCTCTTGTCTCCCCAGAGGAAAATGTGCTGCTCACCACAATGTTTTCTTTGTCTTATCAGACATAACTCATCTTCTTATTTGGAGATTACTACATTCTCATCTGTTTCTCATAACCCCTTATAGAATCAACAAGTAGTGTGAAAGTGCTCTGAGTGCTCAGACGACTAGAGAAGTGCTGTGCAAGTCCATCTGTTCTTTTGCTCCTGATTTCTCCTGGGAGGGATGTTTAGGAGAAACACATCAGAATGTAGGTTTATGTCTGATGAGACAAAGTAAAGACTGTGGTCAGCAGCCAATTATTTCCTCTGGCTATACATTAATAATATGCTTAGCTAAGAAAACAAGATCTTTAAACCTGAACTGCACTGAGGAACAGTAAACTTGTCTTCACAGGTCACGTAGCAACAGCAGCACGTTAGCTAACACATGCTACAATTATAAAGTAACATAATAATGACTGACATCATCAGACTTGTGTGTGTGCAAAATATCAGTGAATGCAGTTACATTTTAATGATGATAAAAGCTTACATGAGATGGGGTGGTGTGTGGGACAGAACACAGGGACAGAACAGTGCTCTTCTTTTTTTTGTGATCAATTATTTATTGAATTTTTCCATAAAAAATAAATGAATAAAAAACCCATGAGATATGGCAGGCATTAAATAAACAAAGATAGTAGACAATGGAAGTAAAATAAAATAGCAAAATGAAAAATAAGAAACAAACCCTCTCCCCATCCCATAAACCTCTAGGGGACCATTAGGCCAGTAGTTTTGACAAAATAATTCTAGGAACTCCATTGAGCATATTAACGTATACATATAGTGAATACATAACATACACAAACCCATACGTACCTTTCCCTACTGAACCGTGCTTCTCTTTCAGCCCTCCTAGTAAACAAGACACAAAGAGCAGCAGGGTGGGAAATGAGATGATCAGACATCCAGACACATCAACTGATGGATACACAGAAACTACTGAGTAGACATCAGAGAAGTTCAGTAAAAGTTGATTCTGTTCCCACTGAATGATTCCTCTCTTTTATCAACACAGACTTTTAGAGTAATCACTTATCACTTAAACAATAATCCTGATCCATCGTATGGGATCATTATGAGGGTGCAGAGGCCCAAACATTTACTGTCATTTCATCTGTAACAAAAGGAAGTTGATTTTACTGACTTTAACGTCTGGAGTGTGGATACACATGAAATGAAATTCATGTGAATATATACCCAGAGGAAGGGAAAACTCAAAATCAGATCTTTGTCCAACCTATTTCTCCCAGACGTAACTGAGCTCAGTTTAAGATCAATATGAGATTGTGACCATTTTTCATACTTCTTTAATTCAGCTCCTGAGAAATAACCTTCCTCTTGTCTCCCCAGAGGAAAATGTGCTGCTCACCACAATGTTTTCTTTGTCTTATCAGACATAACTCATCTTCTTATTTGGAGATTACTACATTCTCATCTGTTTCTCATAACCCCTTATAGAATCAACAAGTAGTGTGAAAGTGCTCTGAGTGCTCAGACGACTAGAGAAGTGCTGTGCAAGTCCATCTGTTCTTTTGCTCCTTATTTCTCCTGGGAGGGATGTTTAGGAGAAACACATCAGAATGTAGGTTTATGTCTGATGAGACAAAGTAAAGACTGTGGTCAGCAGCCAATTATTTCCTCTGGCTATACATTAATAATATGCTTAGCTAAGAAAACAAGATCTTTAAACCTGAACTGCACTGAGGAACAGTAAACTTGTCTTCACAGGTCACGTAGCAACAGCAGCACGTTAGCTAACACATGCTACAATTATAAAGTAACATAATAATGACTGACATCATCAGACTTGTGTGTGTGCAAAATATCAGTGAATGCAGTTACATTTTAATGATGATAAAAGCTTACATGAGATGGGGTGGTGTGTGGGACAGAACACAGGGACAGAACAGTGCTCTTCTTTTTTTTGTGATCAATTATTTATCGAATTTTTCCATAAAAAATAAATGAATAAAAAACCCATGAGATATGGCAGGCATTAAATAAACAAAGATAGTAGACAATGGAAGTAAAATAAAATAGCAAAATGAAAAATAAGAAACAAACCCTCTCCCCATCCCATAAACCTCTAGGGGACCATTAGGCCAGTAGTTTTGACAAAATAATTCTAGGAACTCCATTGAGCATATTAACGTATACATATAGTGAATACATAACATACACAAACCCATACGTACCTTTCCCTACTGAACCGTGCTTCTCTTTCAGCCCTCCTAGTAAACAAGACACAAAGAGCAGCAGGGTGGGAAATGAGATGATCAGACATCCAGACACATCAACTGATGGATACACAGAAACTACTGAGTAGACATCAGAGAAGTTCAGTAAAAGTTGATTCTGTTCCCACTGAATGATTCCTCTCTTTTATCAACACAGACTTTTAGAGTAATCACTTATCACTTAAACAATAATCCTGATCCATCGTATGGGATCATTATGAGGGTGCAGAGGCCCAAACATTTACTGTCATTTCATCTGTAACAAAAGGAAGTTGATTTTACTGACTTTAACGTCTGGAGTGTGGATACACATGAAATGAAATTCATGTGAATATATACCCAGAGGAAGGGAAAACTCAAAATCAGATCTTTGTCCAACCTATTTCTCCCAGACGTAACTGAGCTCAGTTTAAGATCAATATGAGATTGTGACCATTTTTCATACTTCTTTAATTCAGCTCCTGAGAAATAACCTTCCTCTTGTCTCCCCAGAGGAAAATGTGCTGCTCACCACAATGTTTTCTTTGTCTTATCAGACATAACTCATCTTCTTATTTGGAGATTACTACATTCTCATCTGTTTCTCATAACCCCTTATAGAATCAACAAGTAGTGTGAAAGTGCTCTGAGTGCTCAGACGACTAGAGAAGTGCTGTGCAAGTCCATCTGTTCTTTTGCTCCTTATTTCTCCTGGGAGGGATGTTTAGGAGAAACACATCAGAATGTAGGTTTATGTCTGATGAGACAAAGTAAAGACTGTGGTCAGCAGCCAATTATTTCCTCTGGCTATACATTAATAATATGCTTAGCTAAGAAAACAAGATCTTTAAACCTGAACTGCACTGAGGAACAGTAAACTTGTCTTCACAGGTCACGTAGCAACAGCAGCACGTTAGCTAACACATGCTACAATTATAAAGTAACATAATAATGACTGACATCATCAGACTTGTGTGTGTGCAAAATATCAGTGAATGCAGTTACATTTTGAAAAGGACCAAGTGTGAAAACACCCTGAGTTTACTGACAGGTCATTAAGAAGTGCAGTAGAACAAACTTCAGTCAAAGTAAATATTGTTCCTACAGAACGATTAATCTCCTCATTATAAAGTACTTTCCTCCTAAAGGAAGTTGATTTTACTGACTCTAGTGTCAGTGTGGATACAAATGAAATGAAATGACTCAGGTCACATAGCAACAAAATCACTTTAGTTAACACAGATACTAAAGTTATAAAGTAATATAATAATGTCTTACCTTGACTCCATCTTGTCACTTCCCATGGTCCCTGCAGAGTGTGGTGTCTGCTGCTGCTCTGAGCTGTAACACAACACACACCTGCTGAGTGCTGACCTCNTAGTAATAAACACTTTAGTTAACACAGATACTAAAGTTATAAAGTAATATAATAATGACTTACCTTGACAAGATGCCCCCCATGTTCACACTGAGCCCTGCAGAGTGTGGTCTCTGCTGCTGCTCTGAGCTGTAACACAACACACACCTGCTGAGTGCTGACCTCTGACTCTGGAGTAAACAGGACACATTTGTATCACCTGTGCTTTTCCTGCAACTACAACTCAAAACATCTGCTGAGAAAAAGACGCCACAAATACTATTTAAGGAGAAGTGTGGAAGATTTACAGGGATTTGGTGGCCTCTACTGGTGAACTGCAGATTGCAACCACCTAAAACTTCTCCCAGAGAGAATTCCCTCAGTGTTCGTTGTTCAGGAGGTTTTTATCAGGAGCTGAATGATCCACAGAGGTCTCTTCTTTTGACTTTTGACTATGACACATTAGAAACACATCCTGCTCTCACACTAAATGCACTTTAGATGAAAGGTGAAAGTGAAAAGACGGTCACAGTCAAATGTTAAAGACTTTACAAGTGCACAAGCAGAATGTTCTCCTGCAGCTTTCTTTACACCTTGTGACACAGTGTGCAGAAGTTATGAGCTCTATGACTGCCTTCTTTATGCTGCAAGTTTAATAAGTAGCTGTATGAGAATATGCATATTTGTCATCACTATATAAAATATTTACAGCCTGATTTACTTGGAAGATTAACGTAGTGACATGTTGTCTGTTCCACATTACTGCCGCTGTATGTTAGGTGTTAGTTTGGACTGTTCCCACTTTTTTAAAGACAAAACAAAGAAATTCAATTCTTTATTTTATTTGTTGTTCAGACAGAATGAAATAACTGAATAAATGAATGACACAAGAACCCTGGTGATAAGAGTAATAAAGTATTTACAGTACCTTTTGGATGGTAAACAGCACTG
>NC_065519.1:5687653-5692205 GCF_006386435.1 Epinephelus moara | reverse complement strand
ATCTGAGCTTCAGTCAGAGAGAGGGAAATACCTCATTGGCTGAGCTCTGAAACAGTCACATGACTCTTTGTTAAGTCACCAGCTGCTTTCATTTGTGGCTTCACACACTTCCCTCCTTCACACACACTTCACATTGTGTAGCTTTCTACTTGACTCCAATCAAAGTATCAGTGAGAGGCTCAGTAAAGGAGTGTGACACCTGTTTGATACACAATGATCCATGTAGGAGTGAAGTCTGTTCCTTAAAGCTACTGAGGTGTCTAACCCAGGAGTGAGCTGGCTGATGGGCTGGCTTTGGTTTGATGTTGTGCTGTGTGTTGTGTTCAGTCAAGGATCTGCAGGCTTTGCTTAGAAGATAATAATATTCTTCTTTATTTGTTTCATTGTGTATAAAGGTAAAAAAAATTACATTGGGTTCATTTTCATCAACAAACCAAACGCACAACTTACAGAGTGAAAGGTAAATCTTAAGTGCCACAGTTGTACAAAACCCTTTGTCCTTCATGAATACACAGCTGCAAGTCTGTCAAACTTCTCAAAATATACAATATACTAATATATTTTTCTTATATACATTTATGATACTTTTAATCAACGGGTTTCTGAATACACAGTGATGCAGGAAGCAGCAGCAGGCATGATAATATGAAGAGACCATCAGGAGCAGCTGCTGACTGATGCCTCAACCATGTTTCCATCCCACTTCAGACGACAGCTCCTGGTTCATCTCCTCCCACACAGGATATTATTTAAAATGTAAACAGTATGTACTAAGATTTAAGCTGCAGGTGGATGAAATAAAATAATATGTACATTTTATTGAAACTAATTTGGATAACTTAATAGATAACATAACAAGTATAGGAAATGTATGAGTAATTTACTAATAGTGAATTTTCTATCAATAACTAGTCCCAACATACACTGATGAAATTTACCATCATCAGCTCTTTGTTACATAAAGTCATCAACAGGTTTGAATCAAGATCAAACACCTTCTGAAAACTGATTAAACCACCAGGGTGAGAAATGGACATTATTAGACATCCAGCCACAACTGCTGGATAAACACAGCATCAGACAAGTTCAGTAAAAGATGATTCTGTTCCCACTGAATGATTCCTCTGCTCTTTTTAAAGTTAGTTCCCCGACTTCTCTCTCTTTACCCTGCTCCATCATATGAGATCATATTCAGACAATATGAGTATTGAGAGGGAGTCCTAATGTTGACTGTCATTTTGATCTGCAAGAGAAGACGTTGATTTTACTGACTTTATGTTCCAACAGTCCAGATACAAGTGACAGAAAAGATGAATGTGACTGTGCTGAAAAAGTTTTAGTCATGTCCACAGATTCATCTGAATATTTGAGACTGTGTGTGAAACAATGTAAATGAGGTTAACAGATTAGACTCACTGATCGTCTGAAGACTTGACCAAATCTTCATCATCTGACACATCGTGCTGAGATGAAAAGTCCGGCCACCGCAAGTGTGATAGTCACAGTTATGATGCTACTTTATGAGGATGAAAATAAACATTAAAAGCAACATAATTCAAACATGATAACAGTGTGTGGAATGATGCAAAAGCTGTTATGCATGACTTCATTATATGAGCTAATTCTCTGACACAATGGTTGTAAAATAATCATAATAATCAGACTTGTGTGTGTAAAATATCACTGCATGCAGTTACACTTTGATGATAATAAAAACTTACCTGGGAGAGACTCTGTCTTTGAAATCAAACGGTTCAGCTTTTGACCAATCACTCTTCAAGGACACACCAGAGTGGATGGACTCCGGCCTTCTTGTAGCCATCCTAGTAAACAAGACACAAAGAGCACCAGGGTGGGAAATGAGATGATCAGACATCCAGACACATCAACTGATGGATACACAGAAACTACTGAGCAGACATCAGAGAAGTTGCAAAGTTTTGTTTGCAAGTTCAACTGCACTTAATGGGCGGGGCCTACACTGATGGATGAGAGAAGAGTTTCTATTGGTGGGTTTTGACGTGGCTTCATACAGAGCGGGATACACCCACGATTCCCTCTCTCCCACTGGAAACGCTCGACAGTCGGCATTACTGCTACACCCCGGGGCATCGACGGTACTGACCGTTACGCCGTCGAATAGCTCTGCCCTGGCTAAACAAAAGCAATCTACATGCACCAGTTCACACAAAACATTCTTGCTATTATAAGGCCTTGTGATGGAAAATTCTGGTATTTGACCATATTTAACCTATTGTGTGTTCTGCATGTGTTGTGTAAGGTTACTTGTTTTGATGAAACTGAACTTCTCACCTAATGATATGTGTTGCCCATTTAACCCCTACTGTGACAGCAGTGTGAGACACAGCAGCGGCCTAATGGAAGTAGGTTAAAGGTTACGAGCCAGGGAGGCTCCCACACCAAGTGTCCTTGTTAGTCTCAAGAGATGTGTCTTAGGGATGTCAAACCACCTGAGCGCCATATATTTTGACTATCGATGTGCATGTGTTATGGGAACTATAAAGATAGCAGGGCTAGAGAACATCTGCCCACTCACTCACTGACTGACTGTTCATGCGGTTGTATGTGTGTGACTCCATTTGCGAATGCTTATTAAAAACTCAAGAAAGACAGTCGACGTGTGAAGACTTTTTCTTTAAACTGTTTATTAAATAATTGTTTTGCCACCACAGCCTAGTCCATACGGACCCGTGTACTTCTGAAACCGTGTATTAGTCTATGCGATTTGGCTGTTTGGCCACACGCAACCGCATTTTTGGGCCCCCGAAACCGGCGTCTTTCAAAAACTTCACCCTGGACTGTGGTTTCAAAGAAACGCGGTTTTGGGGGCCCAAAAATGCAGTTGCGTGTGGCCAAACAGCCAAATCGCATAGAATAATACATGGTTTCAGAAGTACACGGGTCCAATAGGATAACTGCAGTATTTTATTACCTGTCTCCATTGTTTGACGTCAGAGCGACGGTAAATAGATCTTTTCTAAAAGTTTACTAACTACTAAAATCCCACATCCTGTGTTAAATACAATGTATCTTAAAGCTATGGTCCACGTTTAGAAAGATTGATCATTATTATTAACATCATTTAGATGGTGGTTATGGCCCAATAGTGCTAGCTACGCAATGTGAAGAGCAAAAGGAACCAAAAAAATCCATTTTCTCTGGCAGCTGCAGGCCTGCAAAGAAATTGACCAATCACAGCCACATCGGGTCATCAATTGGCAGATGGAGAAAGCTCCGGCAAGATCTGGGCCTGAAAAGTGATGCTGATACAAAGGAGTTTTTGTTGAACAGGTAATATTTTGTTTTTATTGTGGATGTTGTGACATAGATAACTGTATGCCAATACTGGCTTATGACTGTGAAAGCTGCCGTTAGTTTTTTGTGTGGTTAGACGGCGTCAAAACATTTCTATGCGGGAGGGGGTGTGTCGTTAGGAGGCTCCGAGGGGAGGGGGACACAAGCTCGGAGGGGAGGGATCATGGAGCACAGAGGGAGGGGTGTGTGTGTGTGTGTGTGTGTGTGTGTGTGTAAACGTAGACCATAGCTTTAACTATAATTTACAATGAAGCTTGATTTTGCACTCTGCACTTAGCCCGTATATGAATGTTTACCGTTGCTATGGCAACAAGTGACAGCTGACGTTAGCGTTAGTTAGCTTAGCTCAATCGTCCGACAAACAATAACCCATAAAATTATATATGAACATATTTAAACAAAATCAACAACAGCTACCACCAGTTACAGTTCTCACAACCTTAGCTAATGAGTTGTCACAGGTTAGATTGTCAAGATTAAAGTAATAACAGCTTAAATCCCTGAGGAACTACGCTAGCATTAGTGATGCTTGCATCCACTCGTATGCAGTTACTTTACGTTACAGAAGCACAATACAAACTATATAAACACATTATCTATTAAGGGTACACTACTAAAATCCAAAGGTGCTTAGGTGACATTTATCCTCCTGAAAGAATAAATGAAAGCAAAAGGTGATTTTGCTGGTCTTCAGTAGCTTTACTCTCCCCCTACAGGCTCCAGCTGCCACTAACCTCTACAGACAATCCCTCCTGCTTTCCTATTGCCCCAACTACTGGGCTGGTCTCTACTGTCCCACAACTCCCACCTTCATACCCGTAGTAATGAACAACAGACATCACAAACGTCAAAACCACACAACCCACAACTTCCGGTATCTGCAACCACTGTCACAATAATCAGTCTGCAAAGCTGGTCCCAAGTCTCTTAAGCGGGCATTGTTAAATGCTCGCTCGATCAATAACAAATCATTCACTCTGAATGATTTTTTCATCGCTAGAGATTTAGATTTCATGTTTTTCACCGAGACCTGGCAAAGGGATGAAGATTATGTGTCCATGAAGGAGCTATGCCCGCCTGATTGCGCATTCATATGTGCCCCAAGGACCACTGGCCGCGGTGGTGGCCTTGCTTCGTTGTACAAAGACAGTTTCTCCTTGAGGAGAGTGAATTGTGGAACCATTACCTCATTTGAACTGCTAATTTCTAAAGTTGG
>NC_065519.1:5676714-5687153 GCF_006386435.1 Epinephelus moara | reverse complement strand
CTTTTTGATAGAAACACAGGATATTATTTAAAATAAAAACAGTATGTACTAAGATTTAAGCTGCAGGTGGATAAAATGTAATAATGTCAATTTAATGGAAACTATAACAAGTATAGTGAATGTGTGAAACATTTACTGATGGGGAAATTTTCTGTCAATAACTGGCCCTAACATACACTGATTAAAGTTACCATCATCACCTCTTTAAGTTATGTTAAAAGATTTAAAATCAAGATCAAACACCTTAAAAAAGTTAATTGTGTTTTCACATAATAATTTCTCTCCTCTCTTTAACCCCTACTTCTCACTTTCACATTAACCCTGCTCCATCAAAAGGATCATTCTCACACACACTGAGTGTTTAGAGGGTGTGAAGGCCCCAATATTTAAAGTCATTTTGATCTTTAAGAGACAGAAGTTGATTTTACTGACTTTATGTTCCATCAGTCCGGATACAAGTGACAGAAAAGATGAATGTGACTGTGCTCAACAAGTTGTAATAATGTTCACAGCTCATAATCAGGTCCACTGTTCTGCTGTGCTGTATGAAGGATACATCAGTCACTGAATGGTTAAAGATCCATCCTGTCTCCTGTCTTGTGAGTTCGACACCCCAGGGTGAGTGTTATCCTAAATATTCCTCAAACACTTCCTCCTGTTTTTCAGGCTCTACTCACCTCTTGACATTTATAAACTTTACTGAAAAGGCATCAAGATGAAGATGAAACATGCTGTGAAACATTTTAAGTGAGATGAAAGTGTTATTTTTGTTTTGTAGGATTTTAGAGTGACACAAAAGAACAGGAGCACCATGAGAAAGTTTGGGCACCCCAAGATATTTGAGCTCTCAGACAACCTTTACAGGGTCTCTATCAGACACAATGGTGGACTCACACATGCAGACTGAGAGGAAATCCAAAGTTCAGGGTGTTTTAATCCAGTCAGGGTCGGTACACAAAGGGCAGTCAGCACAGGCAGAGGTATCCAAATCAACAGGCATAAACTCACTGGTCTAAATACCAACAGGTCAATCTCATGAGGAGGACACACTGGGAAGAACACTGGGAAGCTCACACGCAGGACAAGACGATGGAGCAGAGAACAAAGGGAAGACTCAGACTTATATACACTCTGACAGGGGAGATAATGACACACAGGTGAAAGCAATCAGACAGGTCAGATCACTGCAAACAAAGCACATGAAGAGTTTATTTATTAGACCTTGTTATACAGTAAACTACCCAGCTGTTGATATCAGCAGATTTAAAGATTAGTCGATTAATGAAATACTCCTAATGTGATTGTGAGTTTTAATCTGCTTTGGTTTTTAATACTTTAATTATACAAATGGGCTTCAAAGTGCAGGTACAAACACTGGCTGAGGGCTGACTTATAACAGAAACTCTACACTGAGGACAGTCTGAGAGGGCTGCACAGAAAATATAACAGTATGATCATACAGACCTTATATAGTGTTTTCATATTATGGTGTTTTGCATTCTTACCTTAAGATTCTTATCATGAATTTGTATATTTAATTGTTCTGTTTCTCTTCATGCCTTTAAGTATTTTCTTTGTCTATGAGGCACTTTGAGCTGCAATCCATGTATAAAAAGTTCTATATAAATAAAATGTGTTATTATTATTATAGTCTGTATCCTTAACATACATCCTGACATACCATCATTTATCATATTTGTAATATGTTCTGATTCTATATTATATTTGTATAACGTCTCTAAATTAATGCAGACATACACCAGCTACCACTTCTTTATCATATCATCAGTCTGGTGCAATGTTCCCTCTAATTTTGAAAACTCCCGAGCAGACATTCAACTCCTCTGATCACCTACTTGAGCGACTGTGGGCAACATCTGACGCGTACACACTACATCCACATAGGGGTGCCATGGCATCACCTCTCCAACCCCAAATATCATTACAAGTGAATATTACTGGAAAGATTAATAATAAGATTATTTTAACAACATGAACTACTGAATATCTAGGTCAGTTACAATTAACAAAAACAAAACATTGTTTTGGCAAAATAGATTTTGCATTTATTGCCATAATGTGAACAATTAAGAGAAGAATGTGCTCCATAAAAGTCACTTGGAGACAAGACACAAACATTTAAGAGTGATGGCAACACAAAGAGCAAACAACTCTTTGGAATACAAAATAATTAACACTCTTTAATAGTAATTGCCAGCTACTTTAGGCCTCTTAACTGCAACAAATATAATATGCCAGATCAAAAACTAAATGTAAACTTAAATTGTAGTTGTACTACTACAGACAGTACCACTGTACTGGATGAAAACATTTTCCTGGCAAAAAATATCAGTGGCCAGCAGTGCAATGAGTGCATGTAAACATACACTGTAAACAAAAACTGTAGCAGAGCTACCACTGCAGACAGTGCTGTACTGGAGGAAGTTTTACTGGCAAAATATATTGCTGGCCTGGCCAGGTAGTGCAGAAAAATATCAGAATATGTTTATGTTGTAAGTGTTTGTGCANTTGCTGGCCTGGCCAGGTAGTGCAGAAAAATATCAGAATATGTTTATGTTGTAAGTGTTTGTGCATACATATTGTGTGTGTGTGTGTGTGTGTGTGTGTGTGTGTGTGTGTGTGTGTGTGTGTGTGTGTGTGTGTGTGTAAACTCGCCTTGTACTTTTGCTTCACGTCTTGCACGTAGAGATGTACATTCCCGATACCGATTCCGATCCCTGAACCTTAGGTATCTGCCGATACCGAGTACCAATCCGATACCAGCGCGTAAAATAAAAATGGATGGGTTATGAATTGTTGTATGTCTCAGTTCCTAAAACTCAATGTAAAATATTAAGAAATAAATACATAATAGTAGATGAATGCCATAAAACATTTTTTATGATTATTATCCAGTGTTGACACAGATCAAGACACAGGTTAAAGTGCAGCCACACAATTTGGTAAAAAAGACATTTTAAAGGCTACAGTAGAATGCTTTTTAAACTCCGCTCTGTTTCCGTTTCGTTTGCCTGTAGCGTGCGTATGCGTAATGACATGAGGCATTACGTGGTATCAGATTAGTCATAGGATGTACTTGCCGATACCCGATACCGCATTTTAGGCAGTATTGGAGGCGTTTCCGATACTGGTATCGATATCAGTACAACTCTACTTGCACGTCTCGCAAACAACTCCATTCTCGCTTGAAGAAGAAAAAATATCGCCGAGTTTCACTGGTGGCGTACGTTCGTCTGACGGCCACTCCACCTTAAACGACACGCGATTTTTCTTAAGATTTCCAGAGGACGAAGCACCACATCCCACACATTTAGCCATAGCTACGATGCTATGGCTAACGGCTAACAACAAATACGACAGCAGCGAATACCCAACATAATGCCATTGATTGGCTGTCAAGCTAAAAAACCGTTAGAGATATTGGCTGGGCAGTGCCTGGTGGGCATGTTTGTGTAATCATCACTGACTGACAGTTCACTGTCATCTGATCTGTCACTCACTGCACAGACAAACACCCACTGTGGAGTACGTATTTACTGTTCAAGTCGCATATGGGAAAAAAAATAAAAATAAAACAGTAAAAAGTGGTCGGGGATATTTGAGCGCGCAACTTTTTTGTCATCTGCGCAAAGAGGTGGGGAGCAGTGCGCAATCTGCGCAAAGAGGTGGGGAGCAGTGCGCAATTGCGCAGTAAAACAGCTTAGAGGGAACAGTGGTCTGATGTACACTGCAGTTAGCAGAACATGGCTGACCCTCATATTAGTGATCTTGACCTGTACATGATACTGACATGGCTCAGACATGTTAGAGCTTACAAAACCTGAAGCAGAGCAGGTTACAACAAACTCAGGATAATCATGAAACACTATTTGTGTGTTGTGATGCAGGAAGCATCAGCAGGCACGATGATATGAAGAGACCATCAGGAGCAGCTGCTGACGGGTGCCTCAAGATGTTTTCATCCCACTTCCTGGTTCGTCTCTCCTCCCCTTTTTTGACAGAAACACAGGATATTATTTAAGATGAAAACAGGATGTACTCAGATTGAAGCTGCAATAGATAGTCATGTCCACAGCTTCATCTAAATATTTGAGACTGTGTGTGAAACAATGGAAATGAGGTTAACAGATTAAACAAGATTTGACCAAATCTTCATCATCTGACACATCCTCCTCCTCTGAGGAAGAAAAGTCCGACCTGCTGCAAGTGAGATAATCAGAGTTATGATGCTACTTTATGAGGATGAAAATAAACATTAAAAGCAACATAATTCAAACATGATAACAGTGTGTGGAATGATGCAAAAGGTGTTATGCATGACTTCATTATATGAGCTAATTCTCTGACACAATGGTTGTAAAATAATCATAATAATCAGACTTGTGTGTGTAAAATATCACTGCATGCAGTTACACTTTGATGATAATAAAAACTTACCTGGGAGAGACTCTGTCTTTGAAATCAATCGGTTCAGCTTTTGACCAATCACTCTTCAAGGACACACCAGAGTCAAAGGACTCGATGCTTCCCGTAGCCATGCTAGTAAACAAGACACAAAGAGCAGCAGGGTGGGAAATGAGATGATCAGACATCCAGACACATCAACTGATGGATACACAGAAACTACTGAGCAGACATCAGAGAAGTTCAGTAAAAGTTGATTCTGTTCCCACTGGATGATTCCTCTCTTTTATCAACACAGACTTTTAGAGTAATCACTTAAACAAAGCTACAAAATATTCCTCCAACAGAAAAAGTTTTAGTCATGTCCACAGATTCATCTAAATATTTGAGACTGTGTGTGAAACAATGTAAATGAGGTTAACAGATTAGACTCACAGGTCGTCATGATCTCCCACAGGGCCGATGTCTGGACCAATAAGATCGTCCAGCCTGCAGCGAGTGAGATAATCAGAGTTATGATGCTACTTTATGAGGATGGAAATAAACATTAAAAGCAACAGGATTTCAAACATGATAACAGTGTGTGGAGTAATGTTAAAGAGGTTACACATGTAACGTGTGACTTTACCAAATGTTCATAATGAGGCAACATTTTATTGTTAGTAAACACTTACTTCTCTTTAGGAGAGGGGGGTGTGTCTTTAACATCTGCAGTGCAGCCTTGTGAATCATTCCTCCTGACAGACAAACTGGTGATGCCAGAGGAACGTGACTTTCTCAGACGGACTCTGAAAGAAAGATAATCACACACATTTACACACACACAGAATCCCTCAGCCCAGTTATCATGTCATTGTTTTCTTGTAGTCTGTATTTTATTTATTGTACCTGTATGTGGACAGGTGTGTCCTCACCTCAAGTATCTGATCAGTTCAAACACATATATAATGATACATGATAAAATAAACCCTGAAATGTCAGTAGTGCTACAGTGTCAAGATCAGGACTCATCAGACACTCTGGATGTATGTGGTATCATTTATAAAGCCAGATGTTTACTCCTGGAATGACAGCTCTCATAACATACAAAGGCAACAAAGGATGAGCTGAATTTAACTTTCATAACTGCTGGTCTTGTGTCCTCTCTGGTAGACAAGAGAGAAAAACAGGAAATGAGATGATCAGACATCCAGACACATCAACTGATGGATACACAGAAACTACTGAGTAGACATCAGAGAAGTTCAGTAAAAGTTGATTCTGTTCCCACTGAATGATTCCTCTCCTCTTTTTAAAGATGTTCCTCCTAATTCTCACTTTAACATTAATTATTAGATTATTATAAGGGTGCAGAGGTCCTAATATTTTCAGTCATTTCCATCTTCCAGGAGAGAAAGTTGATTTTACTGACTCTAGTGTCAGTGTGGATACAAATGAAATTAAATTACAGGTCACACAGTAACAAAAGCACTTTAGTTAACACAGATACTAAAGTTATAAAGTAATATAATAATGTCTTACCTTGACTCTGACCAGTTGGCCCCCATGTTCACACTGAGCCCTGCAGAGTGTGGTTATGAGCTCTATGACTGCCTTCTTTATGCTGCAAGTTTAATAAGTAGCTGTATGAGAATATGCATATTTGTCATCACTATATAAAATATTTACAGCCTGATTTACTTGGAAGATTAACGTAGTGACATGTTGTCTGTTCCACATTACTGCCGCTGTATGTTAGGTGTTAGTTTGGACTGTTCCCACTTTTTTAAAGACAAAACAAAGAAATTAAATTCTTTATTTTATTTGTTGTTCGGACAGAATGAAATAACTGAATAAATGAATGACACAAGAACCCTGGTGATAAGAGTAATAAAGTATTTACAGTACCTTTTGGATGGTAAACAGCACTGCGTCACTGCTGCTCAAATGAAACTAAATTTCCTCAAACTGCCGTTATCTCTGGCTGCCTCCTGCCTCCTGCCTCCTGCCCCACCCAGAGCCGACCCTCCCTATCAGTGAATTAAGCGGCTGCTGAGGGCCCCTCGGACACTAGGGGGCCCCCAGATGGATGCACGGTAAACTGAATTGACTGTGGTTCATATTTCTTGATGGTGTCTAATAATAAAGGGTCAAAAACTGTGAAGGTCAGAATATGAACAGTATGAAAGGGTTAAAAAATCATGCTAAACTAAAGCTGCGTTGGTAAATAATATTAGTTACCCCTACATGCATTTTCTGTTAGCATTATTTCCTGTTTACAGTCATTGTTATTGGAGTAAATAAATAAAGTAATTAATATCATCAAGGTGGTTAACCTGAATCCCAGCCTAGTAACCATGGTAACTTATGCTGCCGGGCAATCCTGGTCTGTAGCAGGATTAAGGTGAGGATTAGCTCCATCTATGATCAACAAATGTTCAACAGACAAGAACAGACACCTAAAAGACAGTTACACATGTATAACATAGTATAACAGCAGCAAGTCAGCAAGTCTAGTATGTACCTGTATGTACACAATGGACATGACAATAATATATAATGTGATAACTGTTGTCTGTATCAGGTATTAAGATGGCTACATGATAGAAATATAATGTGGTATTTATCTTAACGTAGGAGAAACAGCAGTTTGAAAGGATCTGAGCTTCAGTCAGAGAGAGGGAAATACCTCATTGGCTGAGCTCTGAAACAGTCACATGACTCTTTGTTAAGTCACCAGCTGCTTTCATTTGTGGCTTCACACACTTCCCTCCTTCACACACACTTCACATTGTGTAGCTTTCTACTTGACTCCAATCAAAGTATCAGTGAGAGGCTCAGTAAAGGAGTGTGACACCTGTTTGATACACAATGATCCATGTAGGAGTGAAGTCTGTTCCTTAAAGCTACTGAGGTGTCTAACCCAGGAGTGAGCTGGCTGATGGGCTGGCTTTGGTTTGATGTTGTGCTGTGTGTTGTGTTCAGTCAAGGATCTGCAGGCTTTGCTTAGAAGATAATAATATTCATCTTTATTTGTTCAAACATGTATAAAGGTGAATAAAGTCCACTTTATTTGTTTCATCAACAAACCAAACACACAACTTACAGAGTGAAAGTAAAATCTTAAGTGCCACAGTAGTTACATAAATAACAGATTATAACATACACAAGTAACAGATACATTAATACAAAAAGTCTGTCAGACTACGTAACATTTTCCAGTATTTTGACCAAGATAGAAGGTTTGTTGTGTGTTGTTTATTCACTGGTTGCTCNAAATCTTAAGTGCCACAGTAGTTACATAAATAACAGATTATAACATACACAAGTAACAGATACATTAATACAAAAAGTCAGTCAGACTAACATTTTCCAGTATTTTGACCAAGATAGAAGGTTTGTTGTGTGTTGTTTATTCACTGGTTGCTCTGCCATCATATGGGTTTAGCCTACAGTGTGAATTACCTTAGAGTTCTCAAATTACATTGCATTAGATACCATTTATTTTCACCATGAGCATTAATCATTGCTTTTACTTTTATTAGACTTGAAATAATATATGTATCTATTCTTTCTGCTGACGGGAGCCTCAAGATGTTTCCATCCCACTTCAGACGACAGCTCCTGGTTCATCTCCTCCCTTTTTGATAGAAACACAGGATATTATTTAAAATGTAAACAGTAGGTAAAAATAAAATGTAATAATATGTCTGTGTGCGTTGGGAAACTAATTAAATAAAAAATAATATATCACAAATTAAATAATATATAAGTAAAGGCTGTGGTCAGCAGCCAATTATTTCCTCTGGGTATATATTAATAATATGCTTAGCTAAGAAAACAAGATCTTTAAACCTGAACTGCACTGAGGAACAGTAAACTTGTCTTCACAGGTCACGTAGCAACAGCAGCACGTTAGCTAACACATGCTACAATTATAAAGTAACATAATAATGACTGACATCATCAGACTTGTGTGTGTGCAAAATATCAGTGAATGAGTTACATTTTAATGATGATAAAAGCTTACATGAGATGGGATTATTGTCTTAAAGGAATGTGGAAATCACTCTTGACAGGTTCGGACTGTGTTCTTCTCTTAGCCCTCCTAGTAAACAAGACACAAAGAGCAGCAGGGTGGGAAATGAGATGATCAGACATCCAGACACATCAACTGATGGATACACAGAAACTACTGAGTAGACATCAGAGAAGTTCAGTAAAAGTTGATTCTGTTCCCACTGAATGATTCCTCTCTTTTATCAACACAGACTTTTAGAGTAATCACTTATCACTTAAACAATAATCCTGATCCATCGTATGGGATCATTATGAGGGTGCAGAGGCCCAAACATTTACTGTCATTTCATCTGTAACAAAAGGAAGTTGATTTTACTGAAGCTTAGCAGAAATTATTTCAGGAATACTCCCTCAAATTCTCCTCCTGTCTCTTCCAACTTGATCAGCTGACTGTGGGTGTTCACTCTTTGAGTTAAACCAACTACATGTTGCCAAGATCTCAGTGAGCCAATCAGATTGTTGCTGTCAAACTTTAAACCGTTCTCCTTTCTCTCAGTTTGGACTGTTGGTCATGAGAAACGGATCAGAAAGTAGTAATCTCCAAATAAGACGTGTGTGTGTAAAATATCAGTGAATGCAGTTACCTTTTAATGATGATAAAAGCTTACATGAGAGGGGATTGTTGTCTTAAAGGAATGTGGAAACCACTCTTGGCAGGTTCAGACAGTGTTCTTCTCCGAGCCATCCTAGTAAACAAGACACAAAGAGCAGCAGGGTGGGAAATGAGATGATCAGACATCCAGACACATCAAGTGATGGATACACAGAAACTACTGAGTAGACATCAGAGAAGTTCAGTAAAAGCTGTTTAACGGTTCACATTTCTAAACTTCATTGTGCACCATGTCAATAAATGTATTTCTCTCTTAAATGGAGTCTCTCCTGACTGAACTGACTTTAGTGTCTGTCAGTCCAGATACAAGTGACAGAAAACATGAATGTGACTGTGCTGAAAAAGTTTTAGTCATGTCCACAGATTCATCTAAATATTTGAGACTGTGTGTGAAACAATGTAAATGAGGTTAACAGATTAGACTCACAGGTCGTCTGGAGACTCAGAGAAACCATCATCTGCCACATCGTGCTTCTTCTCGAAGGAAGACAGATCTAACCTGCTGCAAAAGATAATCAGAGTTATGATGCTACTTCATCAGTTTGTCTTCACAGGTCACGTAGCAACAGCAGCACGTTAGCTAACAGATGCTAAAATTATAAAGTAACATAATAATGACTGACATCATCAGACTTGTGTGTGTGTGTGCAAAATATCAGTGAATGCAGTTACATTTTAATGATGATAAAAGCTTACCTGGGAGAGACTCCTTCTTTGAAATCAATCAGTCCATCTTTTGACCAATCACTCTTGAAGGACACACCAGAGTCAAAGGACTCTATGGACAGTCTGTTTCTTTCAGTCATCCTAGTAAACAAGACACAAAGAGCAGCAGGGTGGGAAATGAGATGATCAGACATCCAGACACATCAACTGATGGATACACAGAGACTACTGAGTAGACATCAGAGAAGTTCAGTAAAAGTTGTTTTACTTTTCACATTTCTAAACTTTATTGTGCACCATGTCAATAAATGTATTTCTCTCTTAAATGGAGTCTCTCCTGACTGAACTGACTTTAGTGTCTGTCAGTCCAGATACAAGTGACAGAAAAGATGAATGTGACTGTGCTGAAAAAGGTTTAGTCATGTCCACAGATTCATCTAAATATGTGAGACTGTGTGTGAAACAATGGAAATGAGGTTAACAGATTACACTCACAGGTCGTCATGATCTCCCACAGGGTCGATGTCTGGACCAATAAGATCGTCCAGCCTGCAGCGAGTGAGATAATCAGAGTTATGATGCTACTTTATGAGGATGGAAATAAACATTAAAAGCAACAGGATTTCAAACATGATAACAGTGTGTGGAGTAATGTTAAAGAGGTTACACATGTAAC
>NC_065519.1:5666283-5670406 GCF_006386435.1 Epinephelus moara | reverse complement strand
AATAATGTGACTTAATTAACATTAAATCACCTCGTGGGGCACCATTCCCGTAAAGGGAAAATGATAGCCAGTTAAAGATATCAGTCTCATAAAATATGCTAAACTATTAATTTGGAGTTTTGATTAATAATTAAATTAATGACAACAACCAAAATTAACAGTAACGCCTGAAGGATTTCGGAGTTCTTGACTCAGCAGAGGTTGACTATTCATTCACCCTTGTGCAACATTAAACAGACAGCAGGTATGATTCCAGAGAATTATATTTATTGACAAAGTAGCAAAGCAAACCAAAACACACAAATTCTAACTAACTATATACAAGCTTGGTGTGTGTGTGTGCGTGCGTGCGTGCGTGCGTGCGTGCGTGCGTGCGCTTGTGCGTGCGAGCGAGAGAGAGAGAGAGAGAGACACACACACACACACACACAAAGGCGGGTGTAATGATCAAAGAGCCGTTTGGCCTACGAAACAAAATGGCTGACAACAGAGAACTACAATATGGCCGAATCAAAGCTGGCTTCAAGTCGGGGGAGGGGTTTGTCTGACCGTGTGGTCAGGAAAAAGACAAAGGAAAAGAAGCGGGAACTCTGAGATGCCTGTCTGGGTATAGCTCTGTTGAAAGCCTGTTTGTTAATGAGAGTCAAAGGAAGACACTTGTCCTGGATCAGTTTAGAACTCATTCATCTTTTCAAACAGAGGGATAAAGCATGGGCTAGATATCGCTCATCTAGAGACTCCACTGACTGGGATACTTACAGATGACTGAGAAATGAATGTACAATCAAAACCAGGAATGCAAAGTCTAATTACTACAAAGATAGCTTGTCCCCAAATTTTCACAATCCAAGACAGTTTTGGAATCGATTGAATCGTACTCTTAACAGAAATAACAAAAATGTTTTAAACCAGATTCAGTTTAATAATGAGTCTATTTCTGATCCATCACTTATTTCTCATGCTTTTAATCATCATTTCTCTTCCATCTGTAGCTCCTATCACTTTAATCATCATTTCTCTTCCATCTGTAGCTCCTATCACTTTGACTCTTATTGGACTGCCAGTCCCTTATATAGTACTCTCTCTGACCATTAATTTTCCTTTAAAAAAATCTTGCCTAATGAAGTTTTTCTTGCTTTAGGTCAATTGAAAGATAACACTAGTGCTGGTCCAGATGGCCTTGAAGTTAAATTTATCAAACTTGCCGCACATGTTTTGATGTATCCCCTTGCTGATCTGTTTAATTTGTCTCTGTCTACCTGTTCAATCCCCAAGATATGGAAATGTGGTAAGGTTACCCCCCTTTTCAAAGGTGGAGAATCCTCTGATGTAAATAACTATCGTCCTATTTCTATTATTTGCACAATTGCAAAATTTTTGAAAAGTTTATTTTTAACCAACTGTCACAGTACTTAAATTCATTCAATATTCTATCGCCATTTCAATCAGGATTCAGACCAAATTTTTCCACTGCCACAGCTCTGTTGAAATTCACAAATGATGTGTTCTCTTCCTTTGATTAGGGTCAATTTACTGGTGCAGTCTTCATTGATCTGTTTAAAACTTTTGATCTGGTTGACCGCTATTTACTTCTTGATAAACTTTTTGCTGTTGGTCTCGATCAAAATGCTCTTCTCTGGTTTAACGCTTATCTCCACAATTGTCGTCCATGTGTTGTTTTTAAGGGTCATCAGTCTGACTTTTTAATTACTGAAAAGGATGTTCCGCAAGGCTCCACATTGGGTCCGCTTCTTTTTTCTGTTTTTATCAATGATCTACCTAATATTTGTTCAAATTGCCATACCCACCTATATGCTGATGACACTGTTATATACACCCCAAACTCCAATATATCTCAAATCCAGAACTCGTTACAGTTTGATTTTGATATGGTTCAAGACTGGTTTTGTAAGAATAAACTTGTATTGATCAAAAAGAAGTCCTGCAGTATGATTTTCAATACACGTCACCTCTGATCCCATCCAGTTGATTTTCGTATTTATTTTTCTGATGGATCCCCTGTCGATAAAGTTGAGACATTTAAATATCTTGGACTTTGGATTGACCTGGAACTCTCCTTTAAACCTCACATTGATTACATTGTTAAAAAAGCATATGGCTGTCTTGCTTCACTTTACCGTTCAATCAATTGTTTCACATTTCATGTCAGAAAAAGGCTAATCTCACAACTGATACTACCACTTGTTGACTATGCAGATATTGTTTACCAAAACACTTCAGACACTCATCTTAAATCTCTGACTGTATTATTTAATTCTTTATGTAGATTTGTTCTGAGATGTCCTTTCAGAACTCATCACTGTTTTATGTTTGACTCGTTGAACTGGCTACAACCCAAATCAAGATGGCAATCTCCCTGGCTTCAGTTCCTTTTTAATGTGTTTATTTCCATTGTCCTCCATATTTAAGAGAACTTTTGACTCCTGAACTGCCCATTTTTCTTTGTTCCGAGAATCTCAAAAGAAGTTGGCAAAAGGTCTTTCCAATATAAAGCCCCATCGGATTGGAATAACCTCCCTCTTTTTTTGCGTTCTAGTTCCTCTTTTCATTGTTTCAGGATGTCACTACACTCCCATCTCAAAACAAATTGCTCATGTTTCTAATTTGTTTTCTTTGTTCTTTTTATGTTTTTATGTTCACATCATTGATCCTTGTTAATCAATTTGTCTATTTTGTATGTTAGACCTATGTGTGTAGGGGTTGTGTGTGGGAGTGGGTGAGCAAGAAGTTTGTATTTGTTACACGTTATGTATGTCTATAATGTAATGTAGTGTAATGTTGTCTTGTGTTCTATGTATATGTTTGTCTAGGTACCCCCTTGAAAATGAGATGCTACATCTCAAGGGGCTATACTTTAATAAATTCAAATTCAAATTCAAATTCAAAATTCAAAATTCTTAGAGTTTCTACCTCCCAACATATGTGATCATTATGAGCGGCAGAGGCCCAAACATTTACTGTCATTTCATCTGTAACAAAAGGAAGTTGATTTTACTGCTGTCATTTCATCTGTAACAAAAGGAAGTTGATTTTACTGACTTTAACGTCTGGAGTGTGGATACATTGCAGTTACATTTTAATGATGATAAAAGCTTACATGAGATGGGGTGGTGTGTGGGACAGATCACAGGGACAGAACTGTGCTCTTCTTTTTTTTGTGTGATCAATTATTTATCTCATTTTTCCATTTAAAAAAAAAACAACAAAAAAAACCCATGAGATATGGCAGGCATTAAATAAACAAAGATAGTAGACAATGGAAATATAATAAAATAGCAAAATGAAAAATAAGAAACAAACCCTCTCCCCATCCCATAAACCTCTAGGGGACCATTAGGCCAGTAGTTTTGACAAAATAATTCTAGGAACTCCATTGAGCATATTAACGTATACATATAGTGAATACATAACATACACAAACCCATACGTACCTTTTCGTAAAGAACTGTGCTGCTCTTTCAGCCCTCCTAGTAAACAAGACACAAAGAGCAGCAGGGTGGGAAATGAGATGATCAGACATCCAGACACATCAACTGATGGATACACAGAAACAACTGAGTAGACATCAGAGAAGTTCAGTAAAAGTTGATTCTGTTCCCACTGAATGATTTCTCTCTTTTATCAACACAGACTTTCAGAGTAATCACTTATCACTTAAACAATAATCCTGATCCATCGTATGGGATCATTATGAGGGTGCAGAGGCCCAAATATTTACTGTCATTTCATCTGTAACAAAAGGAAGTTGATTTTACTGACTTTAACGTCGGGAGTGTGGATACACATGAAATGAAATTCATGTGAATATATACCCAGAGGAAGGGAAAACTCAAAATCAGATCTTTGTCCAACCTATTTCTCCCAGACGTAACTGAGCTCAGTTTAAGATCAATATGAGATTGTGACCATTTTTCATACTTCTTTAATTCAGCTCCTGAGAAATAACCTTCCTCTTGTCTCCCCAGAGGAAAATTTGCTGCTCACCACAATGTTTTCTTTGTCTTATCAGACATAACTCATCTTCTTATTTGGAGATTACTACATTCTCATCTGTTTCTCATAACCCCCTATAGAATCAACAAGTAGTGTGAAAGTGCTCTGA
>NC_065519.1:5658750-5665783 GCF_006386435.1 Epinephelus moara | reverse complement strand
TAAAATTGATTGATTGATTGATTGATTGATTATAAGTTCAGTCAAAGCAGATATTGTTCTTACAGAACGATTAATCTCCTCATTATAAAGTACTTTCCTCCTAAAGGAAGTTGATTTAGTGTCAGTGTGGATACAAATAAAATGAAAATACACAGGTCACATAGTAATAAATCACTTTAGTTAACACAGATACTAAAGTTATAAAGTAATATAATAATGACTTACATTGACAAGATGAGCCCCATGTTCACACTGAGCCCTGCAGAGTGTGGTGTCTGCTGCTGCTCTGAGCTGTAACACAACACACACCTGCTGAGTGCTGACCTCTGACTCTGGAGTAAACAGGACACATTTGTATCACCTGTGCTTTTCCTGCAACTACAACTCAAAACATCTGCTGAGAAAAAGACGACACAAATACTATTTAAGGTGACGTGGAAGATTTACAGGGATTTGGTGGCCTCTACTTGTGAACTGCAGAGTGCAACCACCTAAAACTTCTCCCAGGGAGAATTCCCTCAGTGTTCATTGTTCAGGAGGTTTTTATCAGGAGCTGAATGATCCACAAAGGTCTCTTCTTTTGACTTTTGATGGTGAAAAGTTGAAAACACATCCTGCTCTCACACTAAATGCACTTTAGATGAAAGGTGAAAGTGAAAAGACGGTCACAGTCAAATGTGAAAGACTTTACAAGTGCACGAGCAGAATGTTTGTTGTCCCGCAGCTTTCTTTACACCTTGTGACACAGTGTGCAGAAGTTATGAGCTCTATGACTGCCTTCTTTATGCTGCAAGTTTAAACGGATAGTGCACCCAAAAATTAAAATTCAGCCATTATCTACTCACCCATATGCCGATGGAGGCCCTGGTGAAGTTTTAGAGTGCTCACATCCCTTGCGGAGATCGGCGGGGGGAGCGGCTAGCGCACCTAATGGTAGATGGCGCCCCAGACTAATGTCCAAGAACACAAAATTGAATCCACAAAGTATCGTCATACTGCTCATCCATAGTGATCCAAGTGTGCTGCAGCCGCGACATAAAAAATTGTTTCGAAAAACGTCACATGAACTCTGTTTTTAGCCTCACTGTAGCCTGTAGCTCTGACTGCTTCTCTGTGCTCCGCGTTCACGTGTGCACGCCTGCGCAAGACCACCGAAAGCATGAGATTTGCTCACCCGTGTTTACATCACGTGACACGTGCACCGCAGGGAGAGACAATGTAACCACAGAGCTAAAAGATAATTTGCACTACGGTCTTTTAGCAAAGGACAGCCCAACATGTCTGAAGACTTTGAAACTGAGGAGGAACAGCATTTCTTTGTTGAGCCGTATTTGTTTGAGCCCGAGTATATGGACGGAAGCAGCCGCCGCAGCTCATGAGCTTCAGCCAGCTGCAGAATACCGGAGTGGAGCACTGGAAACCTGGTGGTGTAGTTGTTTAAAATGCAAAGCAATGCCAACGGTTGAGGAAAGTCTTTGCTGCTCAGACTGGGAATTGGTGATGCCTGCACTTGAGAATCTGGACCTCAGTACTGACGAGACTGCTGCTCTTCAGAGACCGTGCATCACCGATCACCCTGAGCGCGCGCACGTGAACGCGGAGCACAGAGAAGCAGTCAGAGCTACAGGCTACAGTGAGGCTAAAAACAGAGTTCATATGACGTTTTTCCAAACAACTTTTTATGTCGGGGCTTTAGGACACTTGGATCACTACGGATGAGCAGTATGGAGATACTAGATACTAGATTCAATTTTGTGTTCTTGGACGTTAGTCTGGGGCGCCGTCTGCCATTAGGTGTGCTGGCCGCTGCTACCGCCGATCTCCGCAAGTGATGTGAGGACTCTAAAACTTCACCAGGGCCTCCATCGGCATATGGGTGAGTAGATAATGGCTGAATTTTCATTTTTGGGTGCACTATCCTTTTAATAAGTAGCTGTATGAGAATATGCATATTTGTCATCACTATATAAAATATTTACAGCCTGATTTACTTGGAAGTTAATGTAGTAACATATTGTCTGTTCCGCATTACTGCCGCTGTATGTTAGGTGTTAGTTTGGAGCTTTTGTCCACTTTTCCTGTTCAGTCAAACACAAAATAATTTAAGTCACTTGAAGCAGAGCCTGGTGTTGAAGAAAAACTCAATAGTGTCACACAACAAAGGGGAAGTAAAACTTGTGAAAAATCTTTTCACATGGAGGTCCCTGAAGTGAAATGTTATTAAACCTGACATGTCACTTCAGGGACCTCCATGTGAAAAGATTATGGTAGTTAGATGTGAATTCTACAGTTGTTTGTGGAGGAAGTGACACCTTTGATCTGATGACTCTTACTAACACCAGGCTCACTTCTACTGTGAATTAAATAATGAAAACAAACTATTCCCCATTTTCTAGGGACCCCTGTAAGTCCAGCAAAGACCCCTGAGGGTCCTCGGACACCTGGTTGAGAACCACTTTATTAGACTGACAGTATGTATTTCGACGACGAAGAAAGCTTGGGCCTAAAGCACATGGCACAAACAAAAGACACAATTCAGACTTTTTTTTTCTCGTTAACGTTTGTTGTTGTTCGGACAGAATGAAATAACTGAATAAACGGATGACACAAGAACCCTGGTGATAAGAGTAATAAAGTAATAAAGTATTTACAATACCTTTTGGGAGTCTCTCGGCTGGTAAACAAGACTGCGACACTGCTGTAAAGTGAAAGTGAAACTATGCATCTCCGGAAACTCAACCTCCCCCTCTGCTCACCACTGGAGCACACACACACACACACACACACACACACGCACACACACGGAGGGTTTGAGTCATTCCTGGCTATTGGTGACTTTTCAGTGTGATAACTTTTGGAGAAAAAATAATACATTTTTGAGGTTTCTAACATTATATCAAATAAATGACATGTTTAGTCATTTAGCTCAAACACCTAAAACATAATAATTAGGGGCGGATTGTTCAGACATGGATTGTGAGAGCGTTCCCCGTAAAGTGTTAATATTGTATATATTCAACAACACTTAGCTTTTCCTACACCTCATGTGTCCCTTATTCCATCGTGCAGATTTTTTTCTTAACAGGGTGGAGCCTAACGGGGTGAAACCTAACAGGGTGGAACCTAAAAGGGTGGAGCCTAACAGGGTGGAGCCTAACAGGGTGGAACCTAACAGGGTGGAACCTAAAAGGGTGGAGCCTAACAGGGTGGAGCCTAACAGGGGGGAACTTAAAATGGTGGAGCCTAACAGGATGGAGCCTAACAGGGGGGAATTTAAAAGGGTGGAGCCTAACAGGGGGGAACCTAACAGGGGGGAACTTAAAAGGGTGGAGTCTAACAGGGGGGAACCTAAAAGGGTGGAGCCTAACAGGGTGGAGCCTAACAGATTGGAGCATAACAGGGTGGAACCTACCAGGGTGGAGCCTAACATGGGGGAACCTAACAGGGTGGAGCATAACAGGGTGGAACCTATCAGGGTGGAGCCTAACAGGGTGGAGCATAACAGGTTGGCTTTGGTCCCTGTGCACTTCCTGTCAGTTACCGCATTAACAAACATTCTAGCAGGAAGTACCAAGGGACTCATTAGAATGTTTATGTTGTCAAGTTTGAAACGGTCTATATATGTATCTATTTTTTAATTTTTGTAAATGCAGCATTGTCATTACAGTTTAGTTCTGAATTAGTTTTTAATCTGTTTATATTGTTACACGTTATATTTGTTTGAAAGAATGCAACATTCAATATTCCTGCTCGAATCTGTAGTGTTGAATTCCTCTAAATACAGTTAAAAAAATTGTCCTTCTGGGTCAAACACCTGACAGCAACAGTGACTTTCCTACCTGTATTCCTGAGCCCAAGATCCCAGCACAGCGGCACCAACGTTACACATATAGCAAATAAAAATTCATGTCAGTTAAGTGTACCACAATTATTTATCAGAAAAGGGAAAAAACATCCGCAGCCCAGTTACAAAGGACATGGCATAAAAGTGCAAAATAAAAACCCTTTCCTCACATTAATTATCTTGACCTGTACACAGTGGTCGTGTTAAATTGTAACAAGGGGGATGCAATGTAGCTTTGATTTTTTTGCGTGCACACATAATCAAACATGACAGCACAGATGTGCAAAATTAATCAAGATAAAGAAAAATTGCATGACCTATACCTGCTGCCTTTAAAAACACAAATAATGCAGTCGTATTGCTATTGCAATACAGACAAAAAAAACATTTTAGAGTATAAATAAGAGTAGTTCTGAAATAGCTGTGAAAATTAACCTCAGTGTCACTCTTATCCTATAGACATTTCCTTAGCCATTTATAATTTCTCCTTACCTGTGAAGCCTTGGGCTGATAATTGGTGCTGCTGTCAGGTCCCTGTCCTGATACCTGCCTGATTTCTCCCTGTCCCTCTTCTATCTATTGCAATAATATAGATAATAAATGTGCAAAGCAAAATTTAGAAATAGAATTAGGAATAGTAGTGGTGACATAGCTGTGGAAATTAACCTCAAGTCACTTTTGTGCTCTGGATATTTTCTCTCAGCCAGTTATAATCTCTCCTTACCTGTGAAGACTCTGCATGATCATCCTTGCTGGCCTCTGGTCCACTGTCTCCTCCCTGACCCTGCTCTTTATATTGTGGCAGTAAAGATTAAAAAAATATGTGCAAAGTAATAGTGAGCACAAATTCTACGCAGAAATTAAGGAGGAGTGGGTTTATACCTAGCATGAAACTAGCTAGCAAGCGATTTAACATAGGTAACAATAACATTAGCATTCTTGTTAACTAGCTTAAATTCATATATTGGCATTTATTAATTAGTCATCATTTAGCTAACATTATCTACATGCAGCAGCATTACTCAACTTACACGGTTTGTTTGGAAGAAACTGTGCAAGGTTTTTTGCTTCTTGCTGGCTGGTTTGTTGAACATAGTTAACACAGAGGCACTGCCCAGCAGCACGTCTCGTCTGTGCGACTGATTCAGATCACAACAGGACAACATGTGTATGCGGCCTGGCGCAGTCTACTCATGATGTGTTGAAAGACAGCTTGGAAAAACACGCTACCACATGTTAAAAACGAATTGAAAATTACGTCCGTGCCTGTACACACAGATTCTAGATTAGCAAGGGGGATGGTTTTTGGTCAATTTTCTAACAAGGGGGATGGCATCCCCCCTCACCCCGACTACTGCCTGTACTTAATACTGACGTGTTGGGAATCAACATATATTTACCTCACACGGTGGCAGCAAATATGTTGGGAATCAACATATTTGTACCTCACACGGTGGCACCAAATATGTTGGGATCAACACCTTTGACTTCACACGGAGGCACCAAATATGTTGGGGTTAAATTGTCTATCGGAAATAATTAAGAATTATTATTAATAATTAATAATTATGTTAAATAATGTGACTTAATTAACATTAAATCACCTTGTGGGGCACCATTCCCGTAAAGGGAAAAATGATAGCCAGTTAAAGATATCAGTCTCATAAAATACGCTAAACTATTAATTTGGAGTTTGATTAATAATTAAATTAATGACAACAACCAAAATTAACAGTAACGCCTGAAGGATTTCGGAGTTCTTGACGCAGCAGAGGTTGACTATTCATTCACCCTTGTGCAACATTAAACAGACAGCAGGTATGATTCCAAAGAGTTATATTTATTCACAAATTAGCAAAGCAAACCAAAACACACAAATTCTAACTAACTATATACAACCTTGGTGTGTGTGTGTGTGTGTGTGTGTGTGTATGTGTCTGAGAGAAAAGAGAAAGACAAAGGCGGGTGTGGTGATCAAGTAGCCGTTTGGCCTACAAAACAAAATGGCTGACAACAGAGAACTACCAAAATGGCTGAATCAAGGCTGGCTTCCGGTTGGGGGAGGTGTCTGTCTGACTGTGTGGTCAAATCAAGGCTGGCTTCCGGTTGGGGGAGGTGTCTGTCTGACTGTGTGGTCAGGAAAAAGACAAAGGAAAAGAAGCGGGAACTTTGAGATGCCTGTTTGGGTGTAGCTCTGTTGAAAGCCTATTTATTAATGAGTCTATGTCAATGTGACGTGTGTTGCAAACGGTCTGAATTAGTGCAGAGACTGTTTAGTTGCACGCAAGAATCTGTTTGTGAACAGTATTAGCAAACTAAACACTTAGCTGTGGTGATGCCAACTAATCAATGACCTAACTGCAATCTATCACAACAATAACTCAGTAAACAGCATCAAAGCACGTACAACAAGTCAAACAGTCTTGCTTAGCCTGTAAAGCTGTGATAAGCTATGCCCAGTTGTTACGAGAGCACTGCTCTACGGTTGGAGCAAAAGAGGAAGTTCTGTGGAAGGGAGCAGATCTTGTACAAAAAGCCTGTGACATCACAGAGTCACATGTCACTGAAAAAGTTCTGTCCAATCAAGTTGTGAGACTTGGGTCTCACTGAGGTGTGAGGTGAGACCTCCTGTGGAGATGGGTGTCACCTAGCTGTCTTTGTTTGGAGAACAAAGAGCATGCAGAGGAAAAAGCCTTTAATTCTACAGTTTAGATTTTACCAAATGATAAATCATCTGTGGTCCTGTGAATCCCAACACATGGCTCAGAAATGATAGAGCTTACAAAACCTGAAGCATAGCAGGTAACAACGAACTCTGCATAATGATAAAAAACATTTGTGTTTAAACTGTGTTTAAATTTCTGAATAGGCAGTGATGCAGGAAGCATCAGCAAGCACAATGTTGATGATGATAAAGAGACCATCAGGAGCAGCTGCTGACGGGTGCCTCAATTATGTTTCCATCCCACTTCAGACGACAGCTCCTGGTTCATCTCCTCCCTTTTTTGATAGAAACACAGGACATTATTTAAAATGTAAACAGTATGGACTAAGATTTAAGCTGTAGGTGGATAAAATGTAATAATATGTCTGTGTGTTGGGAATATATCAGTGTAATGGAAACTGATAAAAAAAGATATATAACAATTAATAACTACATATATATGTATATATATATATATATATATA
>NC_065519.1:5530534-5655329 GCF_006386435.1 Epinephelus moara | reverse complement strand
ATTGTGCACCATGTCAATAAATGTATTTCTCTCTTAAATGGAGTCTCTCCTGACTGAACTGACTTTAGTGTCTGTCAGTCCAGATACAAGTGACAGAAAAGATGAATGTGACTGTGCTGAAAAAGTTTTAGTCATGTCCACAGATTCATCTAAATATTTGAGACTGTGTGTGAAACAATGTAAATGAGGTTAACAGATTAGACTCACAGGTCGTCTGGAGACTCAGAGAAACCATCATCTGCCACATTGTGCTTCTTCTCAAAGGAAGACAGATCTAACCTGCTGCAAAAGATAATCAGTCATGATGCATCAGTTTGTCTTCACAGGTCACGTAGCAACAGCAGCACGTTAGCTATCAGATGCTAAAATTATAAAGTAACATAATAATGACTGACATCATCAGACTTGTGTGTGTGCAAAATATCAGTGAATGCAGTTACATTTTAATGATGATAAAAGCTTACCTGGGAGAGACTCCTTCTTTGAAATGAATCAGTCCATCTTTTGACCGATCACTCTTGAAGGACACACCAGAGTCAAAGGACTCTATGGACAGTCTGCTTCTTTCAGTCATCCTGGTAAACAAGACACAAAGAGCAGCAGGGTGGGAAATGAGATGATCAGACATCCAGACACATCAACTGATGGATATCAGATTACTTTATTGTGCACCATGTCAATAAATGTATTTCTCTCTTAAATGGAGTCTCTCCTGACTGAACTGACTTTAGTGTCTGTCAGTCCAGATACAAGTGACAGAAAAGATGAATGTGACTGTGCTGAAAAAGTTTTAGTCATGTCCACAGATTCATCTAAATATGTGAGACTGTGTGTGAAACAATGTAAATGAGGTTAACAGATTACACTCACAGGTCGTCATGATCTCCCACAGAGCCGATGTCTGGACCAATAAGATCGTCCAGCCTGCAGCGAGTGAGATAATCAGAGTTATGATGCTACTTTATGAGGATGGAAATAAACATTAAAAGCAACAGGATTTCAAACATGATAACAGTGTGTGGAGTAATGTTAAAGAGGTTACACATGTAACATGTGACTTTACCAAATGTTCATAATGAGGCAACATTTTATTGTTAGTAAACACTTACTTCTCTTTAGGAGAGGGGGGTGTGTCTTTAACATCTGCAGTGCAGCCTTGTGAATCATTCCTCCTGACAGACACACAGCTGGTGATGCCAGAGGACAGGAACTTTTTCAGACGGACTCTGAAAGAAAGATAATCACACACATTTACACACACACAGAATCCCTCAGCCCAGTTATCATGTCATTGTTTTCTTGTAGTCTGTATTTTATTTATTGTACCTGTATGTGGACAGGTGTGCCCTCACCTCAAGTATCTGATCAGTTCAAACACATATATAATGATACATGATAAAATAAACCCTGAAATGTCAGTAGTGCTACAGTGTCAAGATCAGGACTCATCAGACACTCTGGATGTATGTGGTATCATTTATAAAGCCAGATGTTTACTCCTGGAATGACAGCTCTCATAACATACAAAGGCAACAAAGGATGAGCTGAATTTAACTTTCATAACTGCTGGTCTTGTGTCCTCTCTGGTAGACAAGAGAGAAAAACAGGAAATGAGATGATCAGACATCCAGACACATCAACTGATGGATACACAGAAACTACTGAGTAGACATCAGAGAAGTTCAGTAAAAGTTGATTCTGTTCCCACTGAATGATTCCTCTCCTCTTTTTAAAGATGTTCCTCCTAATTCTCACTTTAACATTAATTATTAGATTATTATAAGGGTGCAGAGGTCCTAATATTTTCAGTCATTTCCATCTTCCAGGAGAGAAAGTTGATTTTACTGACTCTAGTGTCAGTGTGGATACAAATGAAATTAAATTACAGGTCACACAGTAACAAAAGCACTTTAGTTAACACAGATACTAAAGTTATAAAGTAATATAATAATGTCTTACCTTGACTCTGACCAGTTGGCCCCCATGTTCACACTGAGCCCTGCAGAGTGTGGTTATGAGCTCTATGACTGCCTTCTTTATGCTGCAAGTTTAATAAGTAGCTGTATGAGAATATGCATATTTGTCATCACTATATAAAATATTTACAGCCTGATTTACTTGGAAGATTAACGTAGTGACATGTTGTCTGTTTCACATTACTGCCGCTGTATGTTAGGTGTTAGTTTGGAGCTTTTGTCCACTTTTCCTGTTCAGTCAAACACAAAATAATTTAAGTCACTTGAAGCAGAGCCTGGTGTTGAAGAAAAACTAAATAGTCTCACACAACAAAGGGGAAGGAAAACTTGGTTTCCTTGTTTATTACACCAGTAGTTCTCCTTTTAGTGTCGAGCAGCCCCCTTACATGTCAGGTTTAATAACATTTCACTTCAGGGACCTCCATGTGAAAAGATTTTGGTAGTTAGCTGTGAATTCTACAGCTGTTTACTGGAGTTGAGGAGATACCTGTGGAGGAAGTGACACGAAGAAAACAGTAACGTTGTGCACGGCCCGCCATTTTAGACGCCTCGATAAAGACGCCTAGAAAACAAACAACACAATTCGGACTTGTTTTTCTCGTTAACTTTTGTTGTTGTTGTTCGGACAGAATGAAATAACTGAATAAACGGATGACACAAGAACCCTGGTGATAAGAGTAATTAAGTAACAGAGTATTTACAATACCTTTTGGGAGTCTCTCTGTTGGTAAACAAGACTGCGACACTGCTGTAAGAGTCAAAGTGAAACTATGCTGCTCCGGAAACTCAACCTCCCCCTCTGCTCACCACTGGAGCGCGCACACACACACACACACACACACACACACACACACACACACACACACACACACACACACACACACACACACACACACACACACAGATAATGCAGTCAGAACACATTTGTATCCCCCTGCAACATTTGCTATGAAATAATAAACTTCTCTATATTCACCAAGATTATTAGACATGATACACACAAGGTAAAACCCTTGGTGTCAGTGCAGAGACAGTGCATTATGGAGGGGTTATATTATATTTGGCAGGTTGCATGATGAGCCTGGTAGGACAACAGCTGTGTGTGATGAAGAAGAGCACTACAACCTACAGTGGCTGCAAAAGTTTGGCCCCCTGGATTCTTTTACTGTGAATAGTTGAGTAAATAGAAGATGAGCTGATCTCAAAAGGCATGAAGTTTAAGATTAAACAAAGAAAATAACTGTATTACTTTTATTTTGTATAATTTTGCAGTGAACAAAATGAAAGGAGCACTGTTGGAACCATGTGTTTGATTTTTGTGAAATGTATGATGTTAGGAGGCAAGCGGTTTTCACTGTGCATTGATACCATACCTACGCTGTAGCCTGACGTACACCTCCCCAGAAATGTAACTACACGTCACAGCAACACAGACCTCCTGTGTATTTCTGTAAGCTGAAACCATTTCCCTCAGTGGAAACAAAACTGTCATTTACTTTAGTTTCACAGATAAGAAACAATAAATTGTGAAGACAATAAAGCCTCCACAAAAATAGCATTTGAAGTCTCAAGTCTTTTAAGATTTATCCTGGCTTCATATGAGCAGAGGAAATCTCCACTAGTCACCCAGCTAATTTAAACAATGTAAAATGCCATAGGCTTGTGCTAATAACATTCACATGTTGTATTTGTTTGGAAAACATGTTTAGTATCAGACAGTTGTTTTGTCAGTGAACCTTGTGAGCTGTAATGGAGCTGAATTATGTAACATTACCTTTGTTGAGTGTTGCTGTTGTCCCTGGCTTCATATGAGTAGAGGAAAAGTCTGCTAGCTGCTCAGCTAATTTATACAATGTAAAATGCCATAGGCTTGTGCTAAAAACATTAGCATGTTGTATTTGTGGGGAAAATGTGTCCAGATAAAGACAAGTGTTTGTCTGTGAATGCTGCGAGTTATAGTGAAGCTGATTTGTGTACTTGTGTTTGAAGTTGTCTCTATTAAGCCATGTTTAATGTGTGTTTAGTGTGTGTTTTGAATCAATTAAACTTTACAGCACTTCACAGAAACACAGAAACCCTGACACCGACTAGTGTTTTGGAGGTGTAACTGCAGAGTGACACAGACACACCACAGAAGTATAACTCCCGCTTAAAATGTACATGGCTGTTATTCATTGTAAGTTTGTGTTGAAAGTTATATGAACAGTATGGACAATGGTGAGAAAATAAACAAATGATGATATACAGCGCTGGGAAAGTTTGGTAGTAATTCTCTAAGAACACGTCCAGCCAATTAGCAACCAGTAGCAGCTAAAGTACAGGCTAGTCACCACATGCACCATGCAAAGGGTTTGGGCACCCTGAGTCATTTGAGCTCTGAGACAACTTACAGGGTCTCACAATAATTAGCGTGAGTGTCGCATTTTATGTTTTGTGCAGTATATTTGGCATTTATTTTAGTAAAACATTCTCTATATTTCAAAAGGAGGACATCACAGTTGACACGTTTGGGGACTATAAGGATGTTATTTTCAAACCAAGTGTCAAAAGACAAACTTTTCTTTTGGAACAAAACGTCCCAGTTTGTTCCAAATAAAGTTGGCTCCTAATGACGAGCACTAATTATTTCATGAATCACGCACCCACAGGTCTTTGTTTCCTCTTCATTCTGATTGTCAGCTTTCCAAATGAAACAGTCAACACCACACATGTATAAACACTTGATTTTATTCTCAACAGAATAATCCAACAAAGGGTGAAGAAGCGTTTTCAGTATAATAAATGAAGCACTGGGATAAAAATGACTGTGATCAGGGTGGGCTTTAAAGTGCAGGTACAAACACTGGCTGAGGGGTGACTTACAACAAAAACTCTTCATTAAGTCAACACTGAGGACAGTCTGAGAGGGCTGCACAGAAAATATAACAAGATGATCATACAGAGCTTCCTCACGTCCATTCATTTTATATAGAAACAGCTACAAATAATGTCATAACAGTAATCTTCAGACATTTAAAGCTGTTATTATATTCAACTAAACTGCAGACATATGGAAATTCATTGTAAATGTGGTGCATTTTGGCAGTGTGTGATTGTGATTAAAAACCAATTATACTGGTCTCAGGTCTGATTTAGATGTTTAGACTTCACCTGAAGGGACGATGCATTTTATTAGTGTTAGATTAACAGTGAAGTAGGAAGCCAAAACAACAATGGAGAGAGGAAATTGCTGTAGCCTTAAATTACAGAGGCTAATATGATCATTTGTGTTCCTCACTGTGCAGCCCTCACATGTATCTTCATAACAAACATCTCTATAATGGAAGAACCTAACTGGATACCCTTGTGAATGTACAGTAATGCCTCTGAGACGACATCGAGAGTGACCACACAGACGACTTTTTACACAAAAACCTCACAAAACCGTCCTCCGTCTCTGTTCTTAAAAAAAAAAAGTCTCGAACCAAACGACAACTTGTGGGTTTAATTCTTAGGTGAGCAGCATATAAAAATAAACTTTATGTTACAAAGTGAAAGCAGAGGTGCTGGACGTTGGTTTCATTGGGTGTGACGCAGAAAAAAGGTCAAAAAACCCAGCGGTTAACCGATTCTTTGCTCCATTAAACGACTTTTACGTTGTTTCTTCCAGCTTTGAGAAAAACAGGGAAGACGCACAGATGCCAGCAAACTATTGTAAAGCCGATGATACTTGGTAATCGTAGCTAAATACAGCACATAGTGTTCGCGACTGAAACTGCATTTATAATATTTAATATAATATTTAATGTTTACAAACCGCAACTGACAAATCCCACTCATTCTGCCTTCAAGGTCGTTTTGTCAGTGGTTGTTTTGACAAAAAAAAGTCTAAACAAAATCCACTTCCTATCCATTTCTGGAGGTTTCATCTGCATCTCACCGTCTCGCTCAGCCTGAAAAAGTCGGTAAGAGTTAAGATTTTTGTGTCACAACACTTTGTTTGAAGTTCTTGTAATTGTAAAAGGAAACTTTGGTATTTTTCAGCCTGAAACCACATTTTCTCCTTCAGTTCAGTTCGGGACACTATTTTCCATGGATGGTACCAATGGAACCGTTCAGTACCGTCCACATGTTTGGTCTCCCCTCTGTTGGGGTACCTAGCACACAGATCTGGTACTAAAAGGTGGAGCTGTGAACACTGCAGTCTGATTGGTCAGTAGAGGACGGTCAGTCTGCTCAGGGCTGAGTTGTGTCTGGTTTTGAGGCTCATGTAACCACTGTTCATACTGTGGAGAGTTTTATTAGTAAACTGTAACTATAAAATGAAAGGATGTTTTGCTGCCTCTCACAGCAGCTGGAGTCTGAGAGAAAATAACTTCATTCACTGGGCCGACTGCCGGCGACTTTTAAGGTGGAACGTTAACTTATTTAATGTATGAGGTGATGACGCAATCCATCAGCACACCTTAAATTTCACTGTGACAACTTTTACCATCACCCAGCTTTTATAGTGTCTTTTGGATGATACACTTTTAGTAATAAGTGGATCTTCAAATGTTTAAAAATACATATTAATTTATATTACAAAGCATCACGGAGCGTCGTTCCTGTGGGCTATAGCAACACTAAACCCCTGAGCTTGCCTGAGAAGGACTAAATGCACAAAGCTGCTATTTTTAAATATCCCATGGAGAGAGACTCTCACTGCAGCCTGTTCTATTTTGTTCTGAAAATGTCAGCGTGCAGCCTCGTTCTGTGGACGATAAACGAGGTGCAGACTTCCATCTGTGTCACCAATAATGAGGAAGTGACAACAACCCCGCCCACATTTAAGAGGATTATTTGTGGTGGAAACGCTAAAAGGGACCGAGGGTCTAGGTACCATGTCTGAAGGGTTACTGTTGGTTCCAAAGGTACCACACTGAAAGTGTTTGGTGGAAACGGGGCTTATGTGACCTATGGACACGTCACCATTTGAAATTGGTGGAGTGTTGAGAGAGAGCGCTGCAGCCAGCAGCAGTAAAACAAACCACAACGTAACTGCTTGGGGCATTTGTTCACTGTTGATGTACATCCACTACAAGTGCTTGATTTTGCCATTGATATGCTCAGATTGTGTCCGACAACATTATGGAAAGGATCCCTGCAGAGAAATTAAACGTTTTCCTTGATATTGTTTGTTTGTCATTGTGTGTAACCAAGTCTCGCTCAAGGAGAAGTCTGGTTCTGAAATCGAGAGCTGATTTGTGGAAAAAACAACGGTGGAAACGTTATTGAGAGTTGGAGGGAGGAGTGCAGGGAAGATGTGTTGTGGAAGAGGACAGAAAGTGTAGCTTAGTGTTATCTAAAATACTTATAACTTCAAGGCTGAATATTTAGCCCATTTCGACATAGTGGGAAAAGTCTGCAAGATGTCAGAATGAGACTTCTCCCTGAGCGAGACGTGGTTCTTTCTGTAAAGCCTAGTTCACGTTACACGATTTTCACCGCGATTGTGACGTCGCAGAGGATCTTGAGAGCCACCTTGGGTCGGAGGTGAGTCGGCAGATAGTCTGCCACGACGAGTCCTCATGTGTGAACAAGCCTACGAGCAAGTCGTCCCCTCGTCTGTGACTGGGACTGGATATCTGGCATGCTAGAAAACTGGAAAAGTGTGACACGACTGACATCAGCCAATGAGAGGCGGGATACGTCCCACGTCGGCACGCAGGAGGACGGAAGAAATGTGAGCAAGACAAGCCGCAGAGTTGCCAGGGCTGCTTATTAGCAGCGACTTTGGGCTTGTTCCTAAAGTGAAGTTGCTTATTTGGACTTGCTCTCTAAACATCACCTTTCTCTATATATATCCGTCGCTTCTTTTGGGCTTGTTTCCATAGCCCCGGTTGCTTGTTTCTCTCCCAAGATCTGGCAACACTGACAAGCCGGCAAGCAACAACAACAATGGCGGCGTCCACAGGATCACGGGGGAGAGCGTTGTGCTTGGACCCAGGCCCTGGAGGCAGATCTCATTCAACACTGGGAAGAATATCCATGACTTTACCACGTGTCGTCTCAAAGTTTGGTGATGTCACCGCGTTATCTGGGGCTCTGTCGGCGAGGGCTCGGTGGAGAAATCTTGTGGCGTGCACACACAGGTCGTAGCGTAATTATAGAAGTTCTAGTCTCCAATATTCACTCAGACACAAGAAGGCTGAAAAACACCAAAGCGATTTTAAATTAGTTAAAAATACACATCTTTACCCAACAGTGCTACAAAATCCCTAAAATTTTTGTCCAACTGAAAATTATCAAAACTTTCAGCCAGAGCTTGAAGGAAAATTGGGGATTTGCAGACTCTATCACAACATCAGGGCTTAAATCTTTAAAGGTAATGTCACATTTGTGTCACGTGGCAGCAAAAACTTTCATCATGGAAATTAAAACTAAGGTTCGGAAATGTTTAATGTCCACTTAAAGGTCCAGTCTGTATTTTTGTTTTTGACAGAAGCTATGATCTAACTTTGAGCTCAGGGCATGTACAGTATATCTGGCTGCATAGCGAGGTTACATTTTTTCTTGCACTGGCTAACAGTTTCACCGTCTGAGTCAAAACTATGTTTCTCTTTAGAATAGGTCCTCGGAAGTACAACTAACCACCGAACTGACAAACTCACCAACTCAACCAGCACTGAACAGCAACTGGCTGACTGAAGGTGGTGATTTCACATCCTGGACAATAATAACAAAATTAAAAAAAAAAAAAGGAAAACCCGACAGGGTAGGACAAAAGCAATTACTGTTTACAAGTGTTACAAAAAAACTATCCTTCAGCTTTAGAAGTGATGCAAATACGTCGTACACACTTTGTGTTAAAGTAGGAATAGTTAACAAAATAGCTCATACAAAACTTTAATCCATGAAACTACATTTAAAGCATTTATTTATGTCTGTGTGTTTATGCTTCACTAGAATCAGTGAATAGTCTGTAGTTTCCTCAGACGCAGAGGTCTGAAGATTGAAACCTGTAAATAATCGTAGCAGAGAGGAGAGTTATTGACGTGTTAATCTACAGAGAAGAAACAGAAACCTGAACTTTCATTTACTCTGAAACTGTCATGGACGCAGGTGTGTTAAAGGAAAAATCCAACAGATTTTGTTTACATTCTGGTTAAATTTGTGATGCTCTTTGCATTTCACCAACTATTCTGTCCTCTTCTAGCCTCTGCTGGAATCCTACATTTCCCAGAATGCCTCCACAATGCAAAGCACATCACGTGTAGCTGCTTTTCTGTCTACGTTAAAGGGTTTTACAGGTGGATTTGTCCTTTAATGTGTGCGAGACAAAGCTTTATCTGGAAGATCAAACTGGTTCAAACGTCGAGCACCCATCCTGCTGAAGGTCCCTCGAGCACAGACATACAGTCCCTACTTGGTGCTGTTGAGCTGACCTCTGTAGAAGGAGGGTCAGCTAAATTAAAAAATAAAAAACCCCATCCCTACAGGGATCTGTAAAGTGTCTCATCACTCCTTCAAGGAAATAAAATCCCAGTTGACACACACACACACACACACACACACACACACAAAGAAGACATTTAACTGCAGCATATAAAATTATTGAAATAACTGTGCCTCTATCTGAAGATTTACTGCATCTCTGACGTTATGAAAAAAGGTTTAATGAAAGGTCTAATGTCACATTTCATTGTTGTTATATTGTCAAAGTTCAACTCTAAATATCAAAGGATCAAAACTCTCAAATCTGAGAAAGTTAACAGGAATTAAAAGCAGAAGCTTCCCAAACATCAACGGATTCTACCTTGTGTTGGAGAGCTTCTTCTCTTGCTGTCTCAGTTTGTCCCACATTTAGACATTAATGCTGCATGCCCTGATTTATGTATTAAAACAAACAGGATTATAGAACTCTGAGATGTAAAATGCCAAAAAGACGAATAATCAGCCTATCTGTGGTAAACATGACGTACAAAGTACTGGTTATAGAGGTAATAAAGTGTTTTCTTCTCGTATAAACATTTCTCGCAGAAATCACCATGATAAGAACTGGTATCAAGAGCCGATGAGGAATCAGACGGATAAGCAGAATCAGAACTGGTGTTAATAAAAATCCAAACGATACCAAACCCCGGTGAGACCGGGTACAAAAACACTTGGGTGTGTGCTGCCTGGAGGGTCGGACAGGCTGCCTGCAGGTCACTGGTCCCGAGCTTCATACAGCAACTTGGCCGCCTGTGAGGGAAGACGGAGATTTAAAAGAACATGTTAATGCAGCGCAAGGATACATCACATCAACAGCTACAACTCTGCTATTCAGATTCAGATTCACAACACTTTATTGACCATAGTGAGACCTTACAGCTGCTCTTATACCATATACACACAGAGAAATGATAAGAAAATGGAAATAGAATAAGAAGTGTGTATAATGTGACAATATATAACACGAGGGCTGATCGGCCGTTTATGTGATTACATATTTGTGCATTGTTGATTCAGCCGATGTATTTTTAAATCATAAAAACAATAAAGACAATGTTAAAAAAAATGGAGATTCGCTGTATTCGGGGTGGGTGATACGGCCCTTAAATAGTATCATGATATTTCAGGGTATTTTTGCAGTGACAATATTCTTGAGAATATGACAAGGTAGTAAAAAAATATTTTATTATTAATTTAAGAACAAAATAAATGATATAGTTTTACAGTTTGCATCAAATATTCGGTAAAAACTAAACAAAAGAAATGTCCCCTGGGATCTATATATATAAATCAACAGGTGATTTATTGATTTTTTACATTCTTAGATCATTATCATCAGTGAGACAAAAATGCAAACTTAAGCCTGAAGGTGGAGCCAGAGGACAGGCCATGTTGTGAGCCCTCTACAGTGTGCTTTGCTCTTAATGCTAACTTATTAGTTAACTATTGGCATGCTAACATGTGTGCATTCAGTACAATTGAGCTATTTAACATTAATGTGCTAACACATAATTACTCTCCAACAGTTTACGGTGTTTAACAGTGACATCACCAGAGAACAGGTGGTAAATCATCACATTACAGGAGCTGACAGTACAGAACATTTAGCATGATAGACAAAACATCATCAAAACTGTTGCAGATTGATTCACTGTGGATCTATTAAAGCAACTCTTAAATTTCTTGCATTTCACACAGCACTTAGAAAAAAATTGAACATCCACAACTCCCGCCTCCCTCCAAAGTCCCATCCCCTTCCTCCATTACGTCCTCATTACGTCTATGATAGACGTAGGCGTTGGCAAGGTAACGTTAGATACACGGAAAAGGAGAGCGAGCGTAACGTTACAAACAAGACAGGAGTTTTAAAACTCAACCGGAGTCAGTGATGACTGATGTGTTTTAGAATAAGGTTACAGTGCTAACGTTAGATAGTAGCGTTAACATTACTATTAAGTGGAAACGCACAAGGAAGATAAAGTTAATGTTTCAGAGGCTACGCTACTGTAGGCTAACGTTAGCCATTAGCAACTGGATGCGGTGTTGTCGTATAACGTTATATGTTATATTAGAAGCACACTAAACATAACGTTACCTGTCCTGCACAGTCAAACGCAACCCTGGAGTTTTGAAACTTATCCAGGGTCAGTGATGACTGATGAGATTTATAACGTAAATGCTAACGTTAGATAGTAATGGGGGTGGGCAAAAAACAAGACGGTAGGCTAACCGTTAGCAGCTGGATGCTGTGTTGTCATATATAACGTTATAGCCTATGTTACATTAGAGACAAACTAAAAATACCTGTCCAGCAGAAACTCTACAACCATCTCTTCGCTTTTTAGCTCAGGATGAGGCTGCATCAGTCTTTGCCATTGCTCGAACGCAGAGCCCATGTTGACCCGAGTTTTGGCTCTCGCAGCATTGAGTTCTCTCTTAGTGTTAGCTTTTTCTGCTATATTCTTTGTTTTGCCAACTGATTTCCCTGTTGGAGCAGCTGGAGGTGGAAGCGGTGGTCCAATGGTACAAAAATGAGTTTTTATCTCTGGTGGAATTCACTTACATTTCAGTGTGCCATCAGCTTGTTAATAGCATTTTTTTTTTTTTTAAAGATATTTTTTGGGGCTTTTTTAGCCTTTAATGTATAGGACAGACAAGCGTGAAGGGGGGAGAGAGAGAGAGGGAGTGACATGCAGCCAAGGGCCACAGGCTGGAGTCGAACCCGGGCCGCTGCGGCAACAGCCTTGTACATGGGGCGCCTGCTCTACCACTAAGCCATCGACGCCCCAGTTAATAGCATTTTAACCTAAAAAGGAAAGCATAAAATTTCCAGAAAGCTAAGTGTCGCTTTAATCAATTAAATTGACTAATAATTTAAACTCCAGGCTTCCACATGTCGTCAAAGTTGACTGGATGTGCAAAAAAGAAGCCAACAGTAGACTCAGACATGCACGATACATTAAAACAGGAGACAGTTGTTCCTTTGTCACAGCTCTACATTGTGTATAATGTGATGAGTATGTATTTACACTCAGCAGGACTGTAAGACTTTAATAAACTGTATTAGATACATGTACAACTGTTTGCAGTGCAGTGACATCGTACCTTGTGCATTGCAGCCAACCATAACGAGGCCACCTTCTTGTCGTCTGCTGCCTCCATACGGAGCTGCTGGGCGTCCTGAGAGCCCATTGGCTTGTAGTGGAGCAGCATGCCGCTGGCCCGTGACGTCCCTCCTGCACCCACACACAAACACAGACACACACATATCTGTAAGATAACCAGATTGATGGATTAAACTGAATGAGCCTATTTGTCAAAGAAAATGTATTTTGTGAGTCTTCTGTCTTCATAAATTATCAGGTAGCAAGAAACAAGACTGGAGTCCTCAGCTCAGACTGGATGACATTTTGAAGAAAGTTATCGACATTTTGAAGTCTGTCACTTTGCTCCTCAAAGCACTCACCTCACGAACACTTTGGGAAAGAGCTAAGACTTCTTTTAAACACTGTAAAAAAAACTTCTACACAAATAAAGTTTACATCTTTGTCTCACTAAAAACAGCTACAGGTTATTTAATGAATAATAAACAAAAGAAAGGGAAATGTGCAGCAAACAAAGAAACAAACCAAAAATAAAAATGTCAAGATATCCCTTAGTCACAAACTGTGTCCCCATGACAGCAGCCTCAAAACTATCAATAACAAACTCTTTAAATGATTCATGCACAATCACACAGATGTCACAACAGAAGAGATGTGAGGGGAAGAAACAAAACAAATTAAAAAAAAAAAAAAAAGGAAGATAAGAATCAATGAGAGAACACAACAAGAAAAAACAGTCACCTTCAAAATAAAATGCAGCACAGCCACCAGAAGAAAATGTTGGCACTGTACGTGTCTGCAGACCACAAATTTGTTACAAACGAACATTTCATATCAGCATTTTTAAAATGACCTTGTATATGAGCTAAATGTTTTTTACCAAGTCGTTGCTGCTACTCAGCGGTGTTTTTAAGCAACTTGCTCCTGTTTTTCCACCGGGGATAGCGCCACAAAGTGCAATTGTTTATACAAAGTCATATCTTGATACGCGCGATATTTCGTTGACATATTGCCATACTGTTACCCACGGCAACAACAAGCACGGCTGAAAGCGAAATTATTACCGTCTCTGCGGTGGTTCCAAAAAGAGGCGCAGCTTCAGTAGTGTGGAATAAACTGTGTCGTCCTGAATGTTTCATGAACAGCCCCGGACTTCTCAGACTCTTTAAGTGACTGACCGCTCAGAGGGAACTCATTCAGCAGCTCCTCTGGCAGCAGCACAGCGTCTCTCCCTCTCCTCTCGTCATGAGTTGGTGTCGTCAAGTGATTTTGTCGTAAACCTTCGGTAATGTAAACCTACTTGAATAAACTCCATATATGTGACTGTGTGATAGTTGTGGTATCATAACAGCCTGTCACAGGTTACAGCGTGATGATTAGAGGAGAAATGGCAGAGCATAACCGTCCAGGTGGAAAAAAACCCAACTCAATCATTTAGGATTTTACTAAAAGAAGGAAATCAGCTGTTGATTTATATATATAGATCCCAGGGGACATTTTTTGTATTTGGGAGCTGTTTAAATGTGTAATTAGTGGTAGATTTTATTTAGTTGGAACTATTAATATTGTAACAGAATCTGAATCTCACTCTGAGAAGAAATGAGAGATCATATTTTTTTTAGTATCGGCACGGTCACTACCTGGAGCTCGCATAAACAGATCCTGGGTTTGTTGAAGGTGGCAGTGCTGTTTGGGCTGAGAAAGCCTGTGGGTTTATCTTCTCTATCTCCTTTAACTTTAGGTTATATTGGAGTTATGCTATGTAGCATGTGAAATAGAGTATGGTGAATGTGCTAGGAAAGGTAGTATCAGCACTGTCACTACCTGGAGCTCACATGAACGGAGCCTGGGTTTGTTGAAGGTGGCAGTGCTGTTTGGGCTGAGAAAGCCATGTGTAAGTAAGGTAAAGGAGGTTGTTGGGTTGGTGCGGGGAGCAGTGAGACCTGGCATTAGGGGAGTGTCTCTGGGACGCCAGAGATCAGTGTCTGGCCTCCTGGAGGTGTTGTGGGACCAACTAGACCAAACACTGGTGAAAGGAGGTTCCCTCCTGATGACCCCAAAGACGTGTTAGTTATCACTGCACACTGGTCTGTATAGTTAAGCCTTGCCATAATAGCTTATCATAGGGCTTAGGAGGTTATTGATCTGTCAGTTTTTCCAGATGTGACTGTGCCAAAACATCTTTTTTCCCCCCTAAACTGAACCATGTTACCCACAGTGTTAAAACGTAAAGAAACCTAGTTTTAACGCCTCTACTACATAATAACGTACAGATGTAATGTATTGGTGGTTTGCTGAAACATACAATGCCAACATTTTTTCTGCCGATTGGGTTGAAAATGAAGCACCAAAACGGATTAAAGTAGAAGGTGTAGTCAGGCTCAACATGTTCAAATAATACAATAGCTGCCACCATGTTATGAGAAGTTTGTGGTTAGATGTATGCATTGCTGTGCGACACAAACATGCTGAATGCAAGGGACAGGAATGTCAGATTTTTGGACTCAGAGACATGTTAAAACATAAAAGGAGAACAGTATCTTTGGTTTTATTTTCAGGCATCATCATGCACACAGGATGAAAAAAAAAAAACAGATCTGGAAAAAAAAGGAGGATGGAGTGATGACGATGAGTGACCCAACCAACACCAGAGTGAAGCAAAGCTAACCTTCAGAGATATACTGACTGTCCAGCAGACTGGTGTAAGTGTGAATGTCATTCTCTGAGCCCAGAGGAAGAAGAAGAAGAAGAGTCGGGACGCCAGAGTCAAAGCAGCAGAGGAGAAACAGTTTGTTAGTGTTCGTTTAAAACAAAAGTGTTAGTGTTAATCAAGAAATTATTCAGTTGGTTAGTGGATCCATCTCATGGAAAATAAAACATGGTGGAGACACAAGAATTTCCAGTAATTAACACAACAGAAAAGAAGCAATACACTTTAAATTCTGATTTTAACACGTGATCTTGGGGCGGTCTGTAACAGAGTCTCACCTCCTGGACTCGACCCATCCGTCAAAATCTGCATGCTGGAGATCCGAGACAGCTCTACCTCAAAGTGACTTTCACCGTCGAGGAACAGATACCTGACGATTGGATAGAAAGTAAAAATAATTTTAAGAAATCAACACAACTACTAATATAGTCAATTGCTTTTTCAGTCCACTAGAAACATTTTGCTGCGGCAAAATAATGACTGAGTTGAGATGAACAGACAGGATGAGGACATCATTAACAGTTGGAAAAAAGATAATGAATTACAATATATTTTATCGCAGCATATTTAAAATCGCAATAATATTGTGTTGTGACAATATCGTATAGAGGATCCTCTGGTGATTCCCACCCGTAATATATATATATATGTTGTAATCATGATGTGTGGATATGTGGAATTAAAAATAGATAAATTAAAAGCCCACCTGTGGTTGTTGGAGAGGCGACACGTCATGGTTTCAGACTTCTCCGACGTTCCCAAAGTGACGACGAAGGTGCCACCTGGAAACAGAACAAGTCCACACGTGTTAAAAGAAAAAGCGAAAACATTTAACACTGTAAGTAAATGTAGAAACCTCTTTTACTAATAGATAGTTATCATTAGTATTTTGGCCGTAACAATGGAGCCATATCTTCCACCAAAAAGGCACAGAATTCGAGTTCTTTTGTACAAATGAAAAGACCAACCAGACCCCAAAATTTAAAACTGGCGTGATGTTAAACCCTCAAGAATATTTTGGTATCGATTGAAATATCAATCTCCAATCCACAGCTGAGTGCCTGGTCAGATTTTCTTAATCGTGTTTTAGTGCAAAGAGAAAAAGACAATTACTTTAATTATTAATTAATTGTTTCAGTTATTTATCAAGAATAAAATGTCAAATATTTTCCGCTTGCAGCCTCTAAAATGTGTTGATTTTGAGTTGAGCATTTTGTTCTAATTCTGACATTTTATACTTTAAATTAAATGACGGGTTAAAATGAAAACATACTCGAGAGATTAGTCAATAACCCCAGAAATTTAAACTTGTGCAAATTCATTGTTCACGTTTTTTTAAATCCAATAGTTCCTGATTTAAATACAAATGTTTAAATACAGCTGCGTGTTTTCAGACAACAGTCAACATTTGACAAGTCTGGCTTCTTTTGTGAAATGGAAAAGGGATTTTTTTTTTAAAAAACATTTTTTATTTTAAAAAAAATCTGAGATTCTGATGATTGAGTCTGTGATTAGATTTGAACATTTTGGTCGATGTTAAATATTATTTATTTCACGTCTTTGTTGCAGTCTGTTTATTCCGAGGAGCAGCTACAGATGCAGTTCTGAATATCGATGCGTAGTGGAAGCAATTAATTTTTTTTTTTTACCCAATTAAATACTTTTTAAGTCAATAAAAAATTTTTTATGTTATTTAAGTCATTTTTTAAAATTAATATTTTGTGTCAAATTACTGATTTTTTTAGTTATCTTCGGTCAAATTGCTGCAAAATCTAACTTTGTAACTGCAACTTCTGTTTGTGTTGTCTACCTTTTTCATCATTTTTTTGTTTTATTTTTCTCTCTTTTTGCGAACAGGAGTGGTGATTACTTTATTACTGATACTGTGTATTGACAACCAAATAAATAAATTGGTTTTAAAATGTATTTAGTAAGCAGCAGTGTAATGAGCAGGATAATGTGCAGTAAGTGGGTCATAACTGCTAATCGAGCCCCAACAGCGTGATGCAGGACCCCAGTGCGAAGCAACAATGACCCGCCTGCTGCACATTACTTATAAGAGCATTAACTCGTTGTTGCTTGGGTTGAAACTACTGGCTGATCAGGCTTTTGAATAATCAAATAATACTTCTGTCTGTTGAAGTTCTCAGATTCAAACCAACAACCCTGATCTAGCTGTAGTTCAGGAGTCAGCTGACGCTTCTATCTTCATCTTCTGTGACCTTGTGTTTTCTGCTGATCTATTGATAACTCCATCATCAATAAAGCAGGAGGCCCCCCCAACATGCTGCAGGCTCTACATCACAGGCATTCAGCCGGCCGTCGTCCTGCAGCTCCGGGCTGCTGATGGATTTTTCATTAAGAGCTGCTGCTGCTGTGTATTTATAGCTACACACTGACCCACACTCAACAACAACACAATGGATTATCAGGGCAGGAGGAGGAGGCGGAGGAGGAGGAGGAGGAAGGGGCACTCTGTTAGATTATTTCAGAGATGATTTTAATAGTATTTCTGCTTCCTGTGCAAAGCGACAGGGGACTGTGGGTGTCACGTGACATGTGTCAGGTCATAAAGTCATATACTGATAATAAATTAGAGGCAGGTCTCAGTCTGAGACACTGAGCAACATTTCAAACCCTGACATATGAAACAGTGACTGGAACTTATCCCCAAATTTTAACATTCATATTCTACTATCTAACTTTTTGGCAGGACTTCTAATTCTCGGTGATGAGTTACCTTTACTTAATCAGAAGTCTTGTGTCGTTTACTTTGCTGTTTGAAATTGTAGTGGACCTTTTAATACAATTTGTTCTGTAAAGCAACAGTAACAGAGTTAAATGATTATTGGATTAATGAATTAGTCCATCAAAATTTGAATTTTCAGGCTAAAACCCTGGTTTCAGCTTCTCAAATGAGCAGATTTGATGCTTCTTTTTGTCATGTGACAGTTAACTGGATATTTTGAGGGATTTAAACATTTTAAATACGTCAATTTGCACTCTGATAATTTATTTCTTTCTATTATCAGGTCAAACAATTAAACACGATCTTCCCAGGCATTGCAGATGAGCAAAATGCTACTGCTGGCTAAAGCGTAGTTCACATTACACAATTTTCACCGTGATTTTGACGTCGCAGAGGATCTTGAGAGCCACCTTGGGTCGGAGGTGAGTTGGCAGATAGTCTGCCACAACGAGTCCTCATGTGTGAACAAGCCTACGAGCAAGTCGTCCCCTCGTCTGTGACTGGGACTGGATATCTGGCATGCTAGAAAACTGGAGAAGTGTGACACGACTGACAAAGAGCATCAGCCAATGAGAGGCGGGATACGTCCCACGTCAGCACGCAGGAGGACGGAAGAAATGTGAGGAGGACAAGCTGCAGAGTTGCCAGGTCTGCTTATTAGCCGCGACTTTGGGCTTGTTTCTGAACTGGAGTTGCTTATTTGGGCTTGCTCTTTAAACGTCGCCTTTCTCTATACACTGACAAGCCGGCAAGCAACAACAGCAATGGCGGCGTCCACAGGATCACGAGGAGTGCGTTGTGTTTGGACACAGGCCCTGGAGGCAGGTCTGATTCAACAATGGGAAGAATATCCATGCCTTTACCATGTGTCGTCTCCAAGTTAAAAAACGTAGTTTGGTGACGCCACTGCGTTATCTGGGGCTCTGTCGGCGAGGGCTCGTGGAGAAATCTTGTGTTGTGTACACACAGGTCGTAACGCAGTTGGCGAGACTCCCGCTGACAGAAACACACGTCGCCAGGTAGGAACACTCAAAAGATTACGATAGTCTCTGTGACGCATTTTGTGGGTTGAAAATCGTGTAATGTGAACTAGCCTTAACTTTACTCACACGTTAAACATTCCTGTCACCAACTAGCTGCAGACGCTGACCTGTTTCACGTGATAGTCGTGATGTTTCAACAGTTGCCACTTGACTTTAAATTAATTATATGAGAAGCGTATTCTTTTCAGTAACATGTTTTAGGATTTTTATGAAGATGTTTTTAAAAAATTGCCGAAACAATTTATGTTCAAACCATTTCCAAACCTGGAAAACAGTTTTTGTCATTTTATTTCTCCAGGAATTTCATGACAGTGCGGACCCTGTTTACCAATAATCCTGAGCATTCTTTACCACTGATGTTTTGTGGATGTGCACATAACTAATTTCACTCCTAATATGATTCTTGACAGGGTGAGAAACAGCATTTACACCAAACGTAAAGGGAAGGATTTAGAAAAGTGGAACTTCACTCTATAAACCACTTTAGAAACTGAAAGTGTTGCATGATAAAAAAATAAAATGGTCTAGGTTGAACTTCTCACCTCCCAGAAGCACTTTGAGCTGCTTTTCGTAGAACTCCATCTCCTTCTGGGAGGCCAGGCTGCACTCGGCGCACTGCCGCACCGGATCCACGAAACACATGCGGGGCAGCGCCACCTTCTTACTGCAGCATTTATCGCAGAAACACCGACCACATCGCCGACAGTGATGCTGCGGGGAAGAATCAGTTGCAGTCACATTTACTGTTTCTTCATCTTGTTCATATTGTGCAAGTAACACTAAAGGAACATTTCACCCCAAAAATGAAACACACATATTTTCCTGCTTGCCTGTAGTGCTGTTTATCAGTCTAGATTTTTTTGGTGTGAGTTGCTGAGTGTTAGCGATATCAGCTGTAGAGATGTTTGCGTTCTCTCCAATATAATGGAACTAGATGGCACTCGGCTTGTGGTGTGTATATGTATATTTTTGATTTGGGGGTGAACTGTCTCTTTAAATACAAAACAAAACCATAAAGTATTATATGATGATATTCAGGGAATAAAGTAGTGTGCATGTGGCATTTTAAAAGAAGCACTTGCTCTGCCTTGCAAGATATCATGAGGTTATTTGTTTCACCAATCACTGCATGAACCTGTGCTCATTTCTGCATCAACACACTTATCCTCATGAGGCCACCAAATGTTCAATCAGACACTTTTTTAACCATATAAATTTGTCATATATAATCAAGAAGTTATAGGGAAAGAAAATGCTGTACATACAACAATAACAAACCCTGTGGTTTCTGTTGGAGTCTGACTGATGCAGAGACAGGAAGTCTGTCAGCAGAAACTGCAGCGTGTTAAGTTTTTGGTCCAGTTCAGGCCAGAAAGTAACGATTTAACCAGAAGTCTGCGAAGCTGATGAATAAAATCTGAATCACCGACACTCACCAGATATACTGAGATCATCTGGTGTGACAGCCAAGTAGAAAATGATGAGTACAGCGTTTTTAAAAGGACAGGAAATTAAACACTTCAGCTGTTTGTCCAAAACAATGAGCTTCATAAGGAACACTCATCTTCTCTACGTTTAGTGGATTTACAAACTAAATCAAATACAGAAAAACAGTAAAACTGTTGTGCTTAAACCTCAAGAAGGCCGAGAGCTGAGTGATACGAAACCCATCTGTCATTTAGACTTCTTATTTTAACTTAAGTTTAAAAAGGTACAGTGTAGGATTTATGGAGATTTAGTGGCATTTAGCAGAGAGGACTGCAGATTGTAACCAGCTGAAACTTCTCCTGGTTAGAATTCCTTCAGTGTTCATTGTTCAGGAGGTTTTTAACGTGATCCATAAATGCAGCTGGGCGATAAAACAATCTCATAACAGGATCGCAATATAATATGTGTCGATGACGATGATAAACTATAGTCATTTTTATTCTATATGGATGGACCAAGATAGATCCAAACAGCGTGTCATGCAGCAGGAGTTAACAGACGTGTCACTGTTTGTGCTGAGGTGAGGAGGAGTTAAAAGTAGTGTGGACATAATGGAAAGAGGATAATTGAGTGGAAGTGAGGAGCAAAGTGGCAGAAGAAAAGCTGGCGTTATCCTTAAAAAAAGGGCGAAATTGTGGATAAAAAAGGTCACACAACGTCAATAATTTGGAGGTAGTCTGGCTACATGAAAGGCGACGACGCACGGACAGAGACGGTATGCAAAATATATCGTCGATTGGTGCCGACCAGGACGGGAAACACAAAAAAACCAAGATGGCAACCCAGCGACTACACTGAGAGCATGGAAATCTGGGCCAAAACTGCAGGAAGTTTGCCAACAAGTGTTGCTCAGTGGCCGAACACTAGCGGGGCTGCACCTAAACAGCAATCAATAGTGTCCTCTTTTGCCGCTGTAACCCTGAATGGGAAGTGATCAAAGAGGAGCAGAGATATAACAGACACAGTTGCATACTGTCTAGCTGCAGATGATGCCCATGAGCACCGTGGAGAAAGACGGGTTAAAGAAATTAATCAAAGCGCTAGACTGCAGGTGCGAGCTCCCAGGCAGGAAATATTTTTCTCAAACTGCTCTGTCTCAGCTTTACGACGAGTCCCGTGGGAAGCTGGAAAATCATTTGTCAGACATCATCAGGACACTTTTCAAACTCACGGCATTATCAAATTACATATCCAGGGTTTTCCCTTGTTTTTTCAAGACCAAGGTGGCAAAGGCCTGTGGCGGGGGGCATCTTGACAGCTGTACTTTTAGATACGCGCCCCCCCCCCCTCTATTAAATATGAAAGGAGGCCCCCACATGCTTGAGCTTTACACTGCTGACTTGTATCATCAGAATAGACATGTCCTGTGATTTTCAGCCTTCTATGATTATATTAACCCTTTACAGCAGGCACATCCTGACAGCTGAGAATATTACTGTCAGGTACTGTCCCCCCTCTATTGAATATGAAAGGAGGCTGAAAATCACAGGACATGTCTGTTCTGATGATACAAGTCAGCGGTCCTGAAATGTGTGTTTCTCCTCTATAATACACATTCTACATCTCAGAGGCGACGTCTTTCCACATAAGGGCTTCCTTTGCCTTTCAAATGGGGCAGAGCTCCGTGGGCAACAGTAGGAAAGACACAGCCCGAGGGGGAACCGGGATCTGACACAACACCGGAGGGAGAAGCAGGTCCGTGGAGCTGTGCGCCAGACGGAAAAACAAGCGTGTCGCACCGAATGCGTGCCGCTACGGTGTCGCTTTGGGTTGTGAGCGTGCATGATATGCGTCTACATTGACAGTAATGGGTTTGTGCGCGCAAAAGACGCTACATCTGAACGCCCCCCATGCACACACACACGGCCCACCTTTGTATATATATTGTGATAAATATCGATCAATACAGGAAAAAAAAATAAGGCAGTTTTTACGTTCTGATGCAGTTTGGTGTGTCGGAGATGGCCATTAGCCTAGCACCTGCTAATGTGTGCTCACCTTTCTCTCTTATAAGCTTAGATTCAGATGAACAAGATGAACATCTATCTGTCCGTCATCATCTCTTCCTCTCCAAAACAAACGGACCCGCTGATTAAAATCAGTAAAAACACTGAATAAAGCAGTTTCATGGTAAAAAAAACAGTATTTCTCTGATGCTGCTAGTCGCCGAGGGGCTGCTAATGACAGTGGTTGACGTGAAAACACACGTGTCTCTATCTAGACAAAGTGTTTCGTTTGTCCATTCAGGGCTACTGTAGAAACATGGCGGTGCAACATGACAATCTCCATAGACGAGGACCTGCTCCCTATGTAGATATAAACAGCTCATTCTAAGGTGACAAAAACACAACAATTCTTATTTCTAGGTGATTATACACTAAAGAAAACACTGGACCTTTAGAATACACACAGTAATGAAGGTGGTTGAGTTTTCAAAGTACCAGCTACTGTGAAGAAACGATTTCCTGAGCTTATTTTACCATAAAGAGGAAGAATTTTCTACCAGCTATGCAAAGAAACTGGGACAGGACAGAGCAGAGCAACAGATCGACAGTGTTATTATGTCAGCAGTCACTGGAAAGAAATGTCACCACAGAGGCCTCAGTGTGTCTCCATGCCAAAGTAAATGAACAGAAGCCAGGCGTGGAAATAAATCAAGTTTCACAACACAGACAAAAACGAAGGCTGGCTGATAAAGCTGAGATTTGTTGTCGTGATTGTGTTTGCAGGAACAAGACAAACCTTTCTCCTGATGAAGTCAAACTTGGTGTCACACTGCATACATCTCGGGCACTGGAGGACGGGAGAGAGGACAAACAGGATGTTACACAACGTGCAGAGCTCAAGTTCAGCAGCAGGTTATAAAAAAAGGTTTGAAGCAGAGTTTCCAATCACATGTTCTTATTGCTTTCCTGACATTAAGTCACCAATGGGACAAAAGTGTTTCTGTAAGATAAATAATGTCTTTAAATAACCAAAAACCCAAAGATATTCAATTTACTATCACAGAAGACCAAAAATAACGACAAAAAAAAAATCACATTTAACAAGTCAAAACCAGTTCATTTTGGCACCTTTCTTTACTAAATTAAAATGATTAATCCACAATCAAAACAGCTGCATATTCATTTTCTGCTGACTCCTTAATCAATCAATCAACTAACTGTTTCAGCTCTGTTTCTTTATTTCTCATTTGTTTCCTTACAGTTAACAAATGCTATTAATTCCTATTGTAAATCATTGTAGTATCGATCCATTAAATCCATTAAACAGACACAAACCTTCACTTTTAGATCACAAATACAAGGAGGTATAATGCAGAAGAACGTTCTCTACAGCCTTTTTAGTCGTGTTTTACTCTACAAATAAAGTAAATTCAGGAGTTTTACTTAAATCCAAGTGTTTTTCCATGTTGTTATAGCTACTTTTACTTCTGTAAAGGACTTGAATGGTTCTTGAAACAATTTTCAAACTAATAATATATCACAGAGGACAAAAAAACAACATTTGAGAAGTGAAAACCAGTTCATTTTTGGCTATTCAAGTCTGTTTTGACGTGTTTTTGATGTGCTGCAAGCCAAATTTCCCATGCACGACAATAATGAACTGAAATCAATTAAGACAGACACAAAGCTTCACTTTTACATCAGAAATATAAGGAAATATGATGCGGGAGAAACTTCTTTAAAGGCTTTTTTAGCCATGTTTACCTTCCCGAATATTATCAATGCAGGACTTCTACTTGTGTTCAAGTGTTTTTCCATAATACTATGGCTACTTTTACTTCTGTAAAGAACTTGAATGCTTCTTTTGTTACTTTTCTAACTAATCCTATATCACAGAAGATTAAAAGATCAGCAAATATTAATATTCGACAGGTCAAAGCCAGTTTATTTTTCAGTCTGTTTTTTGAAGTGCTGTAATGAACTGAAATCAAATAAAACAGACACAAACCTTCACTTTTAGATCAGAAATATGTTAATGCAGGAATTTTATGTATGTTATGTGTTTCTCCATGTTGGTATAGCTATTTTTACTTCTGTGAAGGACATGAATACTACTAACATGGAATAATAATAATTATACATCACAGGGGACTAAAAAATTAACATTCAAAACCTGTTTATTTTTGTCACTTTTCTTCACAAAATGATTGAAATTCATGTCACAATAGCTTCAGAATAAATTTCTGCAGCTTCACAAATCAATTACTCAATTCAATCAACTACTTTTTGCAAGGAAAAAGAAGTAATGTAGTGAATGCAGGAATTTTATTTGTGTTTAAGTGTTTTTCCATGTTGGTATTGATACTTTTACTTCTGTAAAACAGTGCTTCTTCTAGCACTGTTCTGACCTCTTATATGTCACAGGCGACTAAAAAAACATTAAATATTTACATTTGAAAAGTTAAAACCATAACTTGTGGCACTTTTGCTTACAAAATTGTTTAAATTCACTATCAGAGTAGTTATATATTAATTTTCTGATGATTAAACTAAATGTTAAAGTTCTGCATATTTTTTTTATTCATTTGTTCCCCTTTTGTTATAATTTTTTAAAAATATTTTGAGTTCTTTGTTACTTCTCCTCTACAGGTTTTTAATGTATATTTTGATTTGTTATTCACATGCTGCTGAAAGCTAAATCCCCCATGCAGGACACAAAAGAACTGAACTCAAACATACACAGTTCCTCAGTCTTGGATCTGGGCCAGGTGCACAAAACACCTTAAGATAAGATTGTCCTTAAAGTCCAAAGTAAGGTTTCTTTGGGGAAAAAAATCAGCTGCACAAAACATCCTTAAATCTTCTCCTTCAGGTTTCCTTAAAATGTTTACTTAACGATTTAAGTTTTTCTCATTATCGAAATCTTTTACTTTAAGGATTACTTGAAGTTCTTTTTTCACTTAAATGTATTTTTCGCTTCACTTTTTTTCCCCACTTAAAACAATTTTAAAAGCAATAAGAGCTAACAAAACAAAAACTGCTTATGTAAACATACATTTTACAGCCTTAAGGATTTGTGCATCTGTTGATTAAAAGAATTTCTTAAAGTTCGTTAAACCGTCAGACCTTAGTAACCAAAGTAAGGACACAAACAAAGGTACCACTGACTCCATCTTAACTGCAACATGGCTGAGTTTACAGAGGATAATGAAAAACAATAAGGCTTCCAGAGAAGAGTGTTCTGTGACCGGGAGAACACACAGATGGACACACTTAATGACAAACACATGATTTCCTGCTATAAATTTCACCAAGTCGATTTATGATTGAGGATTGCTCAACTTTCCAAAGCTGCAGTCCCTTTACAACTAATAATTGCTCTGTGGGTTTTATGCAACGGGATCTTTCCAGTCAGTTATTGACGAGGTATTTCATGTAAGCCTTTAGTGTCATACTTAAGGAACAAACTTAAGGTGTTTTGTGCAACCAGCCCCAGAACTATAAGATTTATGCCGTAGGCAAAGTACTTTACAGCCTTTTTTGGGGGCAAATCTGAGTATTTTGCTCAAATAATATTCTAAATCCAACACTTTTACTTGCAACAAAGTGTTTCTGCATTTATTTACTGCTGCTCCTGCTTCAGTAAAGGACTTAAATGTTTATTCTAACACATTAAACCTCATTAAACCCATGCATGTTCCTCTTGACCACTGCTTACAGATTAATCTTGTGCACAGAAAGCAGCAGCAGAGAAATGATTAACTCTGCTGGCTGTATTTCAGTGTCAGTCTGGTCAAAGTTCCTCTGTTGGACACAGACAGCTCTGTGTGCCTCCTCCTGTAGTTTTACAGCACCGTGGTACAAACAGACAGACAGCTACTGACTGCGGAGCTAACACAGCTGCTAGCTGCAACATGGCAGGCTAGGTGCGGACGTGGCTGTTAGCTAACAGACACAACTACCGATGTTTTCTCACTTTAACTCTAGTGAAGATATGACATCATGACAGAGTCGGTCGGCTAGTTTAAACAGTTAACTAGCTGGTTATCTGACAGGCTAAGCGTGTTAGCTGCCAAGCTGGTCGTGAAACGCCCAGTCCCGGGGCCAACTGCGATGTCCAGCTGCGTTCAGTTAGCCGCAGCTAGCATGAGGGGACCGGATGTTCGGAGGCTTTACAAAATAAAAGCGCTTCACTCGCAACACCTTGATAAGCTGTCTCACTATTTTTTGTTTTTGTGTTGTTTGTGTTTGTACAATATGTATTTTTTGCTTCTACATCTTTTTTGTCTCTTGTCCATGCACCAAAACACCACAGCAGATTCCCTATATGTGAAAACCTTCATGGCAATAAACCAGATTATTGTTCAACATTTCAGAGGTGATTAATGTACTTTTACTCCACTACACTGGCTTAAGTTTTAGTTATTGATTCGATTATTGATTTAAAATGTTATCAGCTAATAAATTATGTATAAAATTAATAACATAATTAAAATTCAGGAATGCACAATATTGGATTTTTGGCTGATATGTAACAACTCCTTTTCCCCACCTAATTTTAGTGATCATCAACTCTCTTCTGTAGTGGAATTAACGTCATACTATGCAGCATACTCTTATTGTTATGGTCCACCAGTGAATGGAGACATGAAATACAATACTTTTTAGTGTGTGCAATATAAATTAATTGTGCAAAAATTTTAAAAAAGCATGTTAGCTGATTAGTTGTTCATTTTAAAGCCGATATCTGCCAATAGCGTATTATTGAGCATCCCTATTAAAATTAGCTCCACTTTCTTTTCTAGTTGCATCATTAACAAATACATTTATGCAGCAATAACTATAATCCACTATTATAATGTAGATTATTCTGAAGTAGGCCATTCTGCACAATAAGTACTTTTACTTTTGATACTCTAAGTGGCCTATATTCAGTTACATGCTAATACTTTTGTACTTTTACTTCAGTTAAACTGTGAGAGCTGATGCTACTTTTACTTTTTCACCACAACTTAGTACATTGACTTAAGTACTGTACTTAAGCATAACTATGAGGTACAATCTGCCACTTTATATCCTACTGTGCAACACGTCAGAGACAATCACTGTACATTTTACTCTACTACAGATTTATTTTAGTTATTTTGCATATTCATATTGTCATCATTATAATTATTATTATCATAAATCAAGCAACATTGACCACTGAGGCCAACTTCATGATATGGGGTGAACAATAAGTGTCTCTGAGTGTAGAGGAGTGGAAGTATAAAGTAGCAGAAAGCAGAAAATACTCAAGGAAAATAACCCAAAATTGTACTTAAGTATAGTACTTAAAGGGGTGCTATGCCCCAAAATTTAAACATGTTATTCCTATGGTCTAAGAGTCCAAAAATATTATTAAATCCAAATCCAAAAGCCAGAGTGCTAAAATTCAAATTTGTGATGTCATTTTTCCAGCTGAAAACACCCAGTGCTCGGCAGGATACGCCCAGCTGGGAGCATTTCATAGAGAATTTTATTCAGCTGAGGTCTGGTTGCTATGATATGGAATATCCGCAGATGTAAACACACTGACACAAGGCAGAGTACTCGCTTTGGATGAGGAGGAAGGTGACGCATGTAGGGAGAGAGGACGGACCCGCTGGTCTGTGTGGTTTCATGAGAGGAAACATAATATATACACAGTGTGTTAACAGATTTCTCCTCCAGTGCTATCATTGTTCAGCACTTGTACATATTAGTTGTGATGGTTTGTCTCGACTGTGATTGAATGGCTGAGGTAACAGTGACGAGCGTGGCATTCATACCCAAAGATGAACATTTTTCAACTCTCAACACTCTCAAAAATAGTAATTCTCCCATTTATTGCCTGTGTGGCAGCTCCAGACTTTATACCCAATGACATCATAAGTTTGAGACTCTGGTTTCTGGCTCTGAGAGAGAGCAGCTCATGTTCTCAAATATTGACTTAACTTTCCAAGGCCGAGGAAATAACATATTGGAAGTCTTAATTTAGGTCGTGCTCCCCTTTAATGTAAAGTTGTGCAAGCAGGACTGTTGTTAGAAACTAAATATTTTTTCACTTCAGTTTTGCTACTTTTAGTTTTTGACTACTACTGTATACATTTAGTCAAGTGCTGCACTTTAGTACTGTTATGAGGTACATGTACTTTGCCTGCGTGATACCATTTTGTCCAGTTTATGCTGCTTCTCTACAAAGATTTTAGTTCCAGTTACTTTGCAGATTTGTATTATTAATACAAAATACAGACAATACACTTTAACCTGTTTTGATATTTTAACAATCTCCCTTTTTATTTGATTTAAATGTCTTTAAATTAGAATTGAATCGTGTGAATTGTTGAGCCTGAGTCACTGTTGGGACAGACAATATCTATCCATCTCTCAATATTTCTATCATCAACTCATAAATAATGATGTGTTGTTGTTAAATCAAGCCACCCAGGCCACTGAGCATGAGCTGATCATGATTAAAAACGACATTAATTGCCTCTAAGTAAACTGGAGTAGAAGTATAAAGTAGCAGAGAATGAAAATAATAAAGTATTCAAGACTAAGCTGAAATCCAGCAGCCTGCATGAGTAACTGTGTTTAATTATATTTCTTTTCATTGCTAAAAAACAACTTAAGTTTAGTCTTAGGTGCATTTATAATAATATAAAATAAACAATTATCGTTTATAATGTGACTTATTGTGCTGCCAATGCTGCTGAGCTCGCAAACACCGCGCTTATTTTGAAAATCCCGACCGGAACTGCCGTGTTAAACTCCTAGCTAGCTTCATGCTGTCAAACAAATCCTCCCCGCCTCGTCTCACCTCTTTATCCGGGACCCACTGCGGCTCGTCCAGGGAGAAGGGGCTGTTAAAGGCGCCATTTTCAGGCACCATGCGAAGGCCGCTGGGGCTCCGGACGAGTTTCTTTCCGTCAGGCACCGCGGACATGTTTCTGTTAGCAGCTGTTTCTCCTCTCGGTGCAGCACAGACTCCCTCTGCCACCAACTCCTGTAGGGACACGCCCTCTGTCGATGATTGACAGGGCCTTTAACGAATCAGAGAGCTCCTCCCGGGACACGCCCTCATAGAATGATTGAGAGGTTCGACGAATCAGAGCAGAGAGTTGATGTCACGTGGTGAGTCGGGTCAGTGGAGTGTTTTGGTTTTTACAACTCTGCTGCAGGAGAGAGGACATTAAAGCACACACTAGGAGTTTATTAAACAGTCTCAGTTTAATACTGATGCGTCTATATGATCTATGTAAGCTAATAACAATAATAATAATAATAATAATATAATAATAATTAATAATTAATAAAAACTTTAGGGTAAATAGGGGAAAATAACAGCATGTACACATTATATATCCCACATACATATAAATAATATTACAAAATTATCTATTATCGAGTTAAGTGGACGTCATACTTACATATCTATACATTTTTTTAGGTGAGATAAATAGACAGTGGCGCCTCTAATGGATAGTATTTTTATTTTGGGTAATTAGCCCAAATGCTAGTGGTAGTGCTAACTATTGTGGGTACATGATTTATATGTTTTTATATGTGTGTTTTGTTATTTATGATGGCAGCTTTCTGTCATGCATTTTGCCCCAAACAGTAAACTGCATCACATAAGTACGGAAGCAAAAAGAGGCCAAAAAGGCTTTAGTAATTGTGAAATTTAGGGCCTGTTTATACGGTTCCGTAAATTTTGAAAACGGGTATTTATCTTTGCGTTTGCGCCTATCATTTACACGTAACCGGTGTTTTCCTTGACAAAAACAGAGATTTTCAAAAACCAAAGTGAAAGTTTTTAAAAATACCCGTTTCTATGGAGACGTGTAAACAGGACAGATGGAGATTTTGGAAAACGATGACGTTGCACCCCAGCTGGTGCATGCCCAATAGGCGCCCAGGAACCACAACAACAATGGCGGATATATGCCGTTGTGTTCGCACTTTTGGGACTACTTACGAGCTTACAAATGAACTTAGCACTGCTGCATCAACATCACTGCTACACGAGCTTACAAATGAACTTAGCACTGCTGCATCAACATCACTGCTACATCGGCGCACAAAGACGTTTGCTGTGCCCAATATTAGTAAGTGCATAGCAGCTAACTATGCTACATGAGGTTAAACTGTAGTTTAACATTGTTTTTATCACTAGCGCCAAGAGGAAAACAAATCACTGTGCATGCGCAGAACGTTGTGCTATGGTGTTTGACATATGGCGTATGCCACCTACTGGCCTGGCATGCTTATTGCAGCAAAAAGATGCCGCTTCTGCGTTTTCTTGTAAACAGGGATATCGTTTTCACAATTGGTCGTGTAAACCCAGAATTTTTTTATACGGGTTAAATAAAAATCCGTTTTTATTTGTATCCGTGTCAACAAGGCTTTAGAAAACACTGAATATTTATCATGGAAATGCAAATACCACTAATTTTTATTGTGCTTAAACATATTTTATTTTGTTTCTACTTTTTTTCAGGCCCTATATATATTTATGATCATGTATATGAACTTTTGTGGTTTGAATTTTTCACTGTAAGATTTTCGTGAAGGTAATCTCAAGTTGTGAAACTTTAAAAACATGAGTTTAAACACAAGTGCAGATACATAAAATTACGTCCAAATATTAATTAGAAGTTATATTCAAGTTGCTAATCATCATCATCATTATCTGATTAAAAAAATACAGCCAAAAAAAAGGACCAAGAATTAAAGATGATAAATTAAAACTTTCAAAACCAGGCTGAGTTCAGCATCAGGTAATGTTGTGTCAGTTTAACGGAAAAAATTTCTGACATGTTGAAACTTAAAATTGTCTTTGTATAATTTTTAGAGGAAAATTTAAACCAGATAAATTCAGATTCAAGTGACACAATTAAATTGCAGTTTTGGACTTTCTGTGCTTCCATAAAGGCTGCTCTTCATTTATGTTTATGTAAACTACATTCAGAGCTTAAAAATGTTGTAGACTAGAAACATAAAGTACCATAAGTACAAGTACCTCAGAATTGTTGTGCTTTAGTAAAGTGCATGGATCAGATTGAATTTTAAAAATCACAGAACGAACATGAATGAGTTTGACAGTTTTATTCAAATACAGAGGGTGCATATAGAGCATCAGTTGCAGACACACGTCCCCACAATCACAGTGTGATTAGAGAGTAAAAAACAATTCATAGTTCTGTATGTTATATTATTATTACTCTCTACCAACACCACAATAAGAGGAATGTGCTGTCAACACAACAACATGTCTGCGAGGACACGCTGTATCATGATGCCAGTTTCATCCAGGAGCAGATTCTGTACATACAGACATACAGAGGGGACGTTTCTGTGTCATATCAAACATGGAGGGCTGCGATGCCGCCTCACAGGAAGCATCATTCATCTTACACACACACAAAACAAAACAAACAACGGAGGAAAACTCGACATTCAATCTGGTATTTAATTATTGTGCCCGTAAAAATTTAGATTCAGGAGGCCGGAGGTCGCTGTGTGGAGCGACACGTGAAGAAAGGGGTTGCAAGCCAGCACGTTGCCATGGTAACCAGGCAGGTTAAATGCCAGTGTGACAGTATGGGTGTGGATGTGGTCTTGATTAATTCAAGAAAATAATCAGTAGATTGAAAATAATTAACAGTTATGACTTTACAACCTGCTCATGTTGTCTGACTTTCAAAATCTTTCTGCACTTCCTGGTCCAAACTTTGTTCCTCTATCCACGACTTTGTTCTCAGTGCAAAGTGTAATTAATATTGCTGCAGTTTCCACTGAGCTCTGGTGGTGTTAGAGGTCATATGTCACCTTTTTTTAACCTTTTAATTTAAAGAAATGGGTATAAAACCATTTCCGTCCCAACCTGAGCCTTTACATTATCTGTCCCTTCACATCAGACTCCACACAACAACACGGTCCACAGACAGGGAGGAGAAACACACAAGTAAAATTAACAGGAGGAAATAAAAGCCTACAACAAAAGCACGGACTGTGAGACTTTTACCTTCACTGCTTTAACATCAAACACTCATTAAAAAAACAACTTTTCATTGTTGCCTGCACTTCCATAAATCCATAAATTTACATTCACATCATGATAATCACCACTCAGAGATAAATGTTGTGTACTGAAAACTGATCAGAAGTCATAGTTTCAGGACAGATGTGAAGTTCTCTGCAACGGGGCAACAGTCTGAGCAACTTTGACCCAACACTGGGGAACATTGTTTCTGTGACAGTGACTCAACATCGCTGCTTTACTCACATAGTTCACAATAGTAAATCTCATCACATAAGTATGGAAGCAAAAAAAGGCCAAAAGGATTTAAATATTTTAAGCAACGTAGTAGTTTTGACATTTAGTCAACACTAATATTTATTGTGTAACTGTAAATACAACTCAATTTAAAGCGTTTAAATATATTTTATTCTGTAAAACACTTTTTGTAGGCTGTATACATATTTATAATCATTCATATGAACTTTTGTGGTTTGAAATTTCCACTTTGAGATTTTCAGGAAGGTAATTTCAAGTGGTGCAACTTTAAAAATATGACTTAACTCACAAATTCAGATACATAAAATTGCATCCAAATATTAATTAGAAATGATATTCAAGTTGCTTAATTTCAAGTCGTCATTTCTGTTTTACAAACCAGCCAAAAAAGATCAAAATTCAAGATGATAAATTAAATTTGTGAAATGCTGAAACCTAAAATGACCTTCTCACAAGTTTTAGATGAAAATTTAAACCAGATAAATTCAGATTCAGAAGATTAAATTCAATCATAATTTTGGCCTTTCTGTGCTTCCATATTTTTTCATTTATTTTTGTGTAGACTACATTCAGAGCTTTAAAACATTAAATGTCACGTTAATGTAACGCCTGAACAACACTGTTACTTCGCTGCCAGTTGCTGGAGGTGTTGCTAATGTTGCCCAAAATGTTGCCCAGTCTATCGAAACCATCAGACATGGTTAAGTTATGTGCCTCGTTACTTTGCGGAGCCTCGAACACTAAGACAACAAAAGACTGATCAACAGTCGACAAGAAGCTTCAACACACTCGGCTCTGTAACGTCAAACAGCGTCAACATAATCATCAGTATAAAGAAAGTAAACAAGGACGCAATTCCAAACATGAGATATGTAACATTTAAAAATCACTGTGACTAAATTATTGCCGGCACGGAAGACAAAAAAAACAACGACCATGAATATTTATTCAAGTTGTCAAATCTAGTCAGCTTCTATATTTACATTTCAGGATTTCATCTTTGAATTATTTGGGAAATTACAACAAATATATCTTTAAAAAGAAGAAAAGGGGGATTTATATTTGTAATTTTTGGAATCAAAGCCTTCATATAAATTCAGATGCTGATGAATTTTCATCAAATTTACAAATCAGAAGAGTTTTTCAAACACAGGAGGGTCGTGTCAAACAAAAGCTTATTGCACATCCCTGCCAAAAAACTAAAGGTTCATGTACTTCTCCAATAACATAAAAGCAAACAGCTCATAATGCAGTGAATGCACAAAGCACAAAATCTGATTTGAGTAAGTCAGTATGATCAGTCCAATATTTCCAGTGCAAATGCGTCACTGCTGGTTGTTTAAACTGGGTTTACCAAAGAATTTAGACTTAAATTCAGTCTATGCTTTTGGAACACTTGGCGACTCCTTTTTAAGTGGATGAGATTTAAACCCAATTGGGGCTCAGTCACCAGAGGAACATGTTGGTAAATACGTTTCTGCAAACCAAGGACACATCATACTTGTACATATATCAGTGTTTTCTAAAGTGACATATAGATATAAGCCGGCTTCGTCATCAGGAGGTGGAATGGATGGTCGATGGCGCGACACAAAGTCGAGACGCCTGCCAAATGTGGTTGCTTCTATCAACCCGTCAGGGAGGATAGCACCACCAAAAGCAGTTGTTTCTTACTGAGACATCGCTGCGTTTCCTGCTGCTATTTTTATTTTTTTTGGCTTCCAAACAAGGTTGTTTTTATCAACCACTGGTTGTGTTTTCATCGAGGATTGTGCCACCAAAAGCAGCTCTTTTTTTTAAAGAGACATCTCTGCATATCGAGCCAGGATAGTGCCACAAAAAGCTTTTATTTTTCCCAAGATATTGCTGCATTTCCCGCCAAGATCGTGCCCCTAAAACTGCTGATTTTAAGCCAAAACACGATCTTTTCGTAAACATAATGAAGTGTTTTTTTAACCAAACTTCAACGACAGCATTGTGTGTGTAATGTATCCTGTTTGCAGAAACGTATGCTGCCAATATTTATCCTTGCAATTGGGTTGTGGGCATTGAACCTTGACACATTGTTTGGTAAAGATAGAAAACTGTCAGATACCAGAAGCTAGCATCGACTGTCTGGTCAGATGTTTACATATTTTTAAACTTAACCCACTTTCAGCTTTTCTGTCATGAGGATTTGCATCTTTTCTTTATTTTATATGAAAGTTTGAAGTGTTAATTCATGTTTGAAGTTTGATTTGTGTGATGTAGAATCAACTTTGTTATCTGGGTTTTGATCCAGCGGAGTGTGGACACACGTTTCCATCCATCAATTGATTCCAGTTATTCATATTAGTTTTTATCAAAGTAAAACACTGTTGACATAAATCTATATTTAACTAGTTATAGAACTATCTATAGGAGGAATACTCCCTCTTATTTTGGTAATAGCAAATATATATCTTTACATTTGCACCTTAAATCTCTGGAATAACTCTTGCATAATAAGTGTTTCTTAAATAATTCAGTATTTGCAGTTTTTGGTTGGATTGGTTCGACTTTACTCATGTGGTAAAGTGTTGTCTTGAATAACCACTAATATATCTGGAAGTAAAATAAATGCTGTAACGTCTCTCCGCTAATTATAGTGTGGAGTGACTTTAACTTTGCAGTCAGTGTGTGAAACTACAGCCTCGATCCTGAGAGTGCGTCGGTCGGCCTTCATGTGCCAATAAAATGTTGTCGTCCTGCCTCAACCTCAACGTTTCGGAAGACAGGGCGGCTATTCTCCAGGCTTTTTACAGGAAGATATAAAAAGGAACTCTTCGGAGCAGCAAGAGGACAGAAACAAATAAAACATCATTTACAAAAAACCCAAATGTAAACATAAAACTTCATCACAAGCAAAAAATCTGCAATCAGCACAGGACGGAGCATTTTAGGAAACAAGTCTTAAAGAGATGAGGGTTCACTCCACACGTTTCCAATGGTTTTAACTTAAAGGGTTAATTAATGCAGAAAATAAGGTCTTACACTGTGGTTAAAATATTTGTGAGGATTTTCTTGTGTGAACATCATAAATATTATTTTGCCACAGATCTTATTTTCTCAATTAATCCAAAAACCCAGTTCAGAGACTCCACTGGGAGTCTGCAGAGTGAATGCATGAGCTAAGCTAACGTCCGGGTCGGCCTACAGAAAGACGTCATTGCTGGACGGTTTCTCTGCAGAGTCGCTGCAGTTTTAGTTGTTAAAAACATTTTCTGAGAGGCAGAAGTTTCTCCTGTTGCTCCAGTTAAACCTCAGAGCATGAAGCCAAATTGGTGAACAGGTCTCAGAGGGTCTGGGTTAACAGGATAATGGATTCCCTCAGGGATGTGTCCTTTCTTATCCTTTTTTGTTTGTACACGAATGAATATCAGAGTAATCATGCATCAAGATTCGTCCTAAAGTACGCAGAAGACTCTGTTATTGTGAGTCTTCTTCATGGATCAGAATATGATCATGGTCCAGTACTGGATGAATTTGTCAATTGGTATTCCTGCTCCTTGTGTGATCACGGGGAAGACGGTGTCAGCAGTACAAGTGTCTGGGCACTGTCTTAGATGACAAATTTAATTTTGACGTGAACACTGACGACATCTGTAAGGGCTGTTTCATAGTCGACGCACTGAACGCAAGCGATGCGGACGACACTTGAAATGCAATACATCGCTCATGCAATAGGGGGTAGCAGAGTCACCGGTACATTCCGGCTAGCTAGTACTGCTGTAGCTAGCTAGTACTGCTGTAGCTAGCTAGTACTGCTATTTTATTAGATTACAGGGCACTAGAACTGTCATATAAATGGGGTGTGCCTGTCTGAGTTTGCAAAGTTTTTCCTCCTCGCCCGCCATACTTCATACCTGCTTCTTCTGTGAATAACAAAAAGTGGTTAATTTCAAGTACACCACTTGCATTATCACCCCCGCTGGCAACGCATGGTATTACACACGTCACTGTGTCGTGTATCAAAAAACATGGACAACACATTTTGAGACGCAAGCACGCATCATGGCGGCCAATGCGTCTTGATGTGTCCCAATGCGTTCGCGTCTGTGTGCCTTTGTGTCAACTATGAAACGGTCCTAAGAAGGCAAACCAACATCTATTCCTCTTAAGGAAGCTGAGGAGTTTTGATGTAGACAGGACGATCATGAAAATGTTCTATTCTGCTTTTATCGTGCTCGTTCATTGTCTGTTGGTTTGGTAATCTGAGCCTTTAAACAAGAACAAGTTGGAAGAAGTGGTTAAGCTGTGCTGTAAGATCTCTGGTGTTACTTTTAGTAACCTACAGCATCTGTATGAAGAGAGGGTCACCTCTAAAACTCGGTCAACATCCCCTCCGTGTTGAGTTTCAGATGCTTCCATCAGGGCGGAGGTTTTGCCTCCCTAAATGCAGCACAAAGCGTTACAGATCGTCCTTAGTCCTGTCTATCGCTTATCTTAACCAGCACTGACCCTTAATGTCCATGATTGACCTCTGACAGTGTTGTACTGGATACTGTGTGTCTGTGTTTTGTATTGTACTCAGGTGCAATGCGTAATAAATGTTTAAACCACAAAGCTTATTTTCTACAATAATCCAAAATCCAGTGGAAATATCCCATCAGCTTTTTGACGAAGGAACCAAGGTGGTGCTAACTTTAGCAAAATGTCCTGCAGCACTCTGTTCTGCTGTCAAATGTACTCAAGTTACTTCTTTAATTTTAATGTAGGCTTACTATAACCTCAGTTTGGTCTGTGCTGCTGTATTATGTTCAAAATGAGAGTAATGTAATAAAAAACATAAGGTCAGACTGGCGACAGATATGTGCTAGCTAACGTTGTTTGCTTGTCATCAACTCCTTGATCCTAACAGAATGTTGTAACTTCAACCACTGTTCATTTTAGAAAGGACGCCACAAGAAAACACTTTTTTGTTGTGTTATTATTTGTGTTTAGATTAGTTCCCAATAAACCTTGTTTTCGTGATGCAATTCTGTCTGCCGGCAGGCCTGACCCTGGGAAAATGAAGGCTCGCTAATGTTAGTCCGCTAGCTAAGCTAGCTTGTGCTGGGAGCAGAAACAGACACTTAATATCCATTGTCCTGTTAATAATCTAAACAAAGAACATGTTTTCTCGGTGGTCTTTCTGTAATGAGTAATGGTGAAAGTTCCTATATTCTGTTATGATCAAAGGCTTGATGACAGTGTTAGCTAACATAGCTAGCGTGATAGCTAGTTGAAAAAACGAATGACTACTCTCTTTAGCTCAAATTGCCCCTCTGAGACATTAAAGTTTACCTTCCTGTACCTGTAGGTAGATAAAAGTATCAGTAACACATGATCTGGATGAATTTATTTCACTCATTGATTCATTCAGAGATGTTTGGACACTTTAACGTGCAGTTTGCAGCAGGTTTTTTATGTCGGTTTAGTCTTTGTGTTAGTGAACTTGAGCTCTGTATTTCTTTGGCTTCACCCTCCACAGTTTAACTGCAGCAGTTTTAGTTACAGAAATGTTTGTAAAACTAAAGCTCCACTCTGCGTCTGCCTTCATTCAAGCGAGAGCATTAAATATTAAGAAAGGCAACCACTCACACCAGCCACACACTTACATATAGTACATACAGTACACGCACATACAGATAAGGATACACACACTCAGACACACAGCAGGTCAGTGTGTGTTCGTCTTCCTCTTGTTCCTCGATGTGTGTTGATTTAAAAAAACGTAAAACACCACAAACCTTCAGAAAGTGCAATGAAACATTGAACCCTGTACAGTGGTGTGAAGTTGAATGTGGGAGGCTGTTTACAGTGAGGAGGTTTATGGACAGGAAGTGACCTCTCAGGCTCCATCCATCACCTCTTCCAGGGTCGAAAACCGTCAACGCGCCAGGTTGGTGTGGCTGGCGCTCAGGTCGCGACTTTTCCTCAGACGATTATTTCGTTCCTGGAGGGGAAAAAATGTAGTAAAAAGGAAATTAGATTGACTTAACTTTTCAACTTTTTAAAAACTAAATCAGAATTTTCACAGAAACTAAATATAAATAAATAACTAAATGTAGTGCAGTAAGACCTACAATATTTCCCTCTGAGATGTCGTGGTGTAAAAGTATAATGTAGGCGAAAATGGAAATACTTAAGTAGCGTACATTTACCTCAACCATGTAAGGACCGCACATGAGTAAATGTACTTTCCACTGGATATGAAACATACCTTTCAAATTATAATTTATTCAGCTCTGTGGTGAAAGCTTATTTTTCATGTTGACTAACATTATCTAAAAGACATTTTATATTCAGGTAACTGTGAATTTTTTTTAATCTAATTATATATAAATTACATCTCAGTGTCATTTTCCTCTTGAGAACAAATAAGAAATAAAAAACATTCTTCCTGTTAATGATTCATGTTGATTAGTCAAAATAATGACGGTGTGAAGTTAGTGTGTGAGTCACACTCATGTTGTGTCATTAGTGACAAATACTGCGACTCGGCCACAGAAACACATCAGCAGATCCTCGGGTGACACAGTTTATAACGACATGATAGAGACTGAGAGAGAGAGGAGTGTAAAAGGAAAGAGCGGGTCGAAAAGTATCTGCAAAAACTTCTTTATGGCTTTTTTAACCCTTTTGGTATTTGATTGGTCAGAATTTCCATGTGGGTAAAATCCAGGAAGTAAATCAAACGTTGAAGAAGAGTACACTTGCAAGATAAATGTGACACTTTCTAATGTCACAATGGAGGGACAACTACGCAGGTTGATTTTAGCGCTGCTCATCGTGGACTATATTGCTGTCATTGTTCATTTTAGTCAAACCATACAGTTTGAAAACGAGGCGCGGCTCCAACTAGAAAACAATGTTTTGATGCATTGGATGTGCTGAATGTGCATATTAAGGCAGTACAGGAGGAGGTGCACATTAATAATCCTCCAGGACTGTAACATGCTCATGTTTAACCCAAACAATGTGTCATGTGACTGCAGTTGCTTCACATCCAGGTTGGAACACGTTCTCACCACAAACGAACTGCACCAGAGTTTGTTTGTAACCGGTCTGAGACCACCTCTTCAAGAAGGTCTCAGACCGGTTGTTTTGGTGCACACCTGCCCAGACGAACTGCACTGAGGGGGCAAATGAACTTGAGTTTGACTGAGCCAAACCAAACAGGGCAGGTGTGAAAGCACCCTTAGTCTACTCATCTAGTGGGCCGGATTGGACCCTTTGACGGGCTGGGTCAGGCCCATGGACCGTATGTTTGACACCCCTGATTTAAACCTTTGAACCCTGAGCAAACTGGTGATTTCTTAAAATATAAAAATTTATTGTTTTTAATTTTTGTTTTACATTTTTATTTTTGTCTTTTTGTTGCATAACAGGAACCCACTGAAAAGCATTTTCAACTGAGTCAGGACAGTTTTAACTGTAACACACAATGTTACTTTTAATTCCTTTCTTTATAAATAAATAAATAAAATAAAATAAATGAAATTTAGTCAAAAAATGTCAGAAAATACAAAAAAAGCCACCCACAATTGATGTTCAGTTTACAATCATATATAATAGAGTAAAGCATATTTGAAAAGCTTGAACAAGAGAATATTTTGCATTTTTACTTGATAAATAATCACCTGGTTGGAAAAATAGTTATCAATATTCTCATGGATTATCTGATAATATTTATGTTTAGCAAAAAACAGTAACATAAAGCTTTTTTGTCATTAATGAGACTAAGCTCCCTTTTAACTGTACCTTTAATTGTTTTTCTTCCTTCCTGTGACTATTATAGGTCAATAAATCTCAATAAAACATTGAAAGAAATCATATTAATGTTACTGTGATCTTAGATATTTAAGGGGATATTTGTCCTTTAATGCAGTGGTTCCCAACTGGTGGATCGTGGTCCAAAAGTGGGTTGTGGGTCCATTCAAACGTCGCAAACGTGTCAAGTTTGTAAAAAAAACAAAAAACAAGACATTTTATTTTGAAATACAGTGAATTTCCAGCACAGAGCTTTTATTTTGAAGTGCCATTACCTGCTGTAGAGTTAATAATTAGCAGACAGGAAGCTAGCTCAACGACACAGCCGAAAGCAAGTATGACACTGATTGTAATGAACTGTGTGGACCTCGAACTCCTTCAGAGAAATCTGGACCAGTTGGAAACCACTGCTTCAACAGAGGCATATTGGGATGTTTTTCAGAGATTGACCTTTGACCTTTGACTAACAGGGTATTTATTATCCCCCCGGTCACCAGCAGGGTTAAAGCAGATACTTTTGGACTCCCGACACTTAGCCTCCTTACTTGGTAGTGGTCACTCGCAGCCTTGTCCGTCACGTTAAGAACCCCCAGAGAGCTGGCTCGCTTCATGCTGCACCCAGAGCAGTGACATGCAGGGAGGTGGTGGGGTGAGGGGGGTCAGAGGTCAGAGGTGAGGGGGGGTGGAGAGTCAGCTGTGAGGATTTTAGCTCAATGGAAATGTTTGTGTTAGTTAATGACATTCATGATATTTTCACACAAAGGTTAGTCTCAAATAAAAGTTCATTTGTCTTTTTAACAACATCTTCTCATCCTGTTTGTGAAATTTAAAAAGTTAAATATGAAACTGTGGCACCACTTTCTAATATGAAACCCATACTAATGATTATTTTAGCACTTTGGTTCATTAAATAAAACCACAATCATGTGACTGACAGTTTGACTTTTGCAGTTTGTCGTAACTTTAATAAATATAGATAATTTTTACTATATTTTGCGGTTGTGTTATTATAAAGTGAAAAACACGTGATCCTTATTGAAGTAACTGATCTTTAAATTATTTATTAACAATTACTGAAGTCATTTCTTACAGCTCACGAACCCTCTGTAAAATGTTTCTATTAGAAAGTGGTACCAACATTCTTCTTTTTACTGATCAGCTGTAAACTGATATTTACTCATTAGTGAAGTTCATGCACACGCCAACATTCATGCCCAGAAACAAAAAACTTGAGTTCAGTGAAGTCACACTGCAGACACACGTCCATCCTGACAAGAAATGTGATCCAGCACTAAATCATTACACAATATAATAATAATAATAATAATAATAATAATAATATGTGATGGAACCATCTGATTTGTTTTCCTTTAAATGTGTAAATACCTAAGTTTCATGGCCGTTCAAAAATAAAATCCATCAAAAGCTTTTTTTCATATTCAAATTCAAGATTAAAAACTGGATTAGAAATATTAAAATCACCTTTTTTCTTTGTAAAAAAATCTGCTGCATGTCACACCCATCTCTCTTTTCTCGCTCCTTATTCATAGATGGTTTAAAAATAAGGAATGAAGCTACCATGACATCACCCCCTGGTTTGCGGACTCCCGTTCTGAAGCCTCGAGTTCGGCCATCTTGTTTTTTTTTTGAGCCAGAAGTGACCACTTTTGGGTGAGAGGCTGGAGCTGTACCATGTCCCATTTGCCTGGTACGGTCATTTTGGGGTCTTTACTGCTGCTCTCCCTGCTTTAGGCTTTCCACAAAGGCGCGTGGAAGATGTTTTCTGTGTAAGCCTAGGAAAGGCAGAGGCCCCAGTACAGAGCCATACCGCCAAATATAATACTGCAAATGGAAATAAAGCGTCCTTTTACTAAAGTGGTCCTGTTTGATGGAAGGGAGTCAGCTTATAGATCACATGACTCCTTTCTATGGAACCAGTTGGTGAATCTCATTCAGGACGCCCTAAACTGCTCTGGTCTGCCCACAGTTGCTGCTTCCTCTGGTAAGTGCGACGATACCATCAAATGGGAATCTTTTGTGCACATATGAAGTGAAGTAACCAGGCAACATTTTGGTGAATAGTTTGGTGCCAGACTTGCCTGATTTGACTTTAATGTTTAGATACTTAATAATTAAAATACCTCATTAGCATCTCATACTGGCTTCATGTGCTGGGGGGAAGATGTAACTTCCTTTTTAGGGAAAACTCCTGGGAATACACGTGGTGTTGGGATTTCGTATTTCCTATTTGTCCCAGATTTATATTTTATTACTATAACCTATATAAACCTGGGACAAACAGGTGGTCGTTTCTTCACGTCATGACTTGTTAAAATGGACGTGTCTGCAGTGACTTAACATCACTGATTGCTCATAATGATGACGATGATGATGGTGGCAGTGACATCATTATCATCTTCTTCTTTAGGAGCCACTGAGAACAGCAGCACAGGAAGGAGAATGGAAACCAGTGAGCACACAGATGAGGCATGCAAGTTCAAACATTCAAATGAACCAATTTATTCATAAATAAAATGTCAACAACAAAAACAGCCATGCAGACAAGTCTGTTTTCCAAAGTAACATTCACAAAGAAAAAAAAAATGAAAATAATAAATCCAGAGAAAGTAAAACTGAACTATATTTCAATATGAATTGAAATAAATAGTCCAAAAGCCAAAAAATGCAATAAATAGGAGTAACTATTAGTGGTTAAAACAAACAAATAAAAAGGTAAATGAGTTCCACAGGCATAACAAGCATAAGGCATTTCATAAGCAGACATTAGTTTGTGTCTTGTTGCAGATTTTTCTACACGTCGCCCGTCACAGCGTGTGAGTCAAGTTGCATTATTTTCCCATTTCATCAGAACAGTTCTGCACATGTGCTGCTCATTGTACAGTCAGAGTTACCTTTGGTTTCTACTGTAATCATGTTCAGGTTCGGTCACTACAAAGAAATATAAAGGCAACTGTGAGGATAAAAATCAAAAGCTGAAAATTTTAAAAAATTAAGTCGTAATAGAGTAAAAATTGAGATTAAAGGCACAAGATTTTGTAAATAAAGCATATTTTAGGAATGCAGCTGTTTTATTTTTTAAGTTTTTCTTCACTTTCTGATGTTTTTCTTGAGATATTTAAACGCTTTTTGGGGAGTATTATTCATTTTTCTCGAAATGTTATCATTGCATTTGACATATCAGTGTTTTTCCTCAAATTATTGCAAATTTGTTCTCACACTATTGTGTCCTTTTTTTTAATCTGCATATTGCACGTTTTCATCCTCAAAATATTGCAACTTTCTTTCTCTCCAAATATTAGACCTTTTCTCTTGAAATATTACGACTTTTTTGTTTTACATATCACAGCTTTTTTCCTCAAAATATTTCAACTTTTTTCTCAAAATATTATGTATTTTTTTGCTCAAAATACCAACTTTTTCATGACATATTGCGCCTTTTCTTCTAAAAATATAGCATTTTTTAGCGACATATTGCGCTTTTTTTCCCCAAATTATACTGCAGCTTTTTCTTGAAATATTCTTGTAATACTGTGACTTTTTCCTCAAATATTACACCTTCTCTCTTAAAATATTTAAAAGACTTTTTGACATATCACAGCTTTTTCCCTCAAAATATTACATATTTTTTTCCTCAAAATATTATGTATTTTTTTGCTCGAAATACCACAACTTTTTCTTGACATATTGTGCCCTTTCTTCTAAAAATATTGCATTTTTTTCTCAAAATATTGCAGCTTTTTCTTGAAATATTCTTGTAATACTGCGACTTTTTCCTAAAATATTGCAACTTTTCTCTTGACCTTTTTTTTTCAATATTTAGAAAAGCTATGACATGTTCTCACAAAATTAAGCTTTTCCTGTCAAAAGTTTGTCTTAAATCTTTGAATATTAATCTAACTGTATTCTGAAAGTAATACGACCATTTAAAGTTTATTTCTTCAGTGACCCTTAAACTCACAGATGACCAAACCATGAAGAAGGAAAGTGTGAAACTGTACAGAGGCAGCGTGTGGACAGAAAAGTGAACCAATGTAATGGGGAAAAAAAGGATAAATGTGCCAGAAAAAGCTCCCGCCATCATCTCATGTGCAAACAGCTTCAGAGTTACTTCACCACCAGCAAAGTCGAGCAAATCCCTTCTTTCATTTTTGGTTAGTACGCCAACCAGCCGAGCGGCGGGCTGGAGGGCCGGCTCGTTCCTCCAGGCCTCCAGTGCATAAAGTGAGAGTCACCTGTCACCTGCGTCAGTCAGGTGTCTGTGGGGATAGTTACCCGGGGTTTTTGGGCTCGCTGTCTCGGGACGAGCCGCCGCCTTTCAGCTTGCGGACCAGTTTCTCGCTGCTGCGGCGGATCGATGCTCGCAGTTTACTGAAGGAGCCGCTCCTCTTCAGAGAGCCGGAGCCGTCCTGATGGGAGATGTCACAGCGTTACACTCATTCATACACAGCCTTTTATACAACAGAGTGCACATACACACCCACACAAACAAGGAGTGAGTATTCTGTGTGTACATTAGCTTCAGACTGATGCACTGTTTGCCCAAATAAGGCCTTCAATAAAAATCCAGCATGTTGCCTGATGCAGATGATAAAATGCAGATGAGTCAAAAAAATTCAGGCCATTCTGCTAGATTCAGTCAAATATGGGAAGCAGTTTTATAAACAGCGACACCAGTCAAACTCCAACATACACACATAAACAGATGTGCATGATCTCAAAATGCAAAGTGTGCGTACACGATGCAGTGATGCAGATGCACACTCATTTGCAAACCTGTAAAGTTACAAACTCAGTGATTTGTGTACTGTGCTTCCATCCTGCACACACATGGTTCACTCACACAGGGGATTAAACTTCTTCTGTTGAGCCTTCATCTACTGGTACATGGAGTCCTACGTGACTTGAGCTATGAGCCTAAAATAACTAAAAACACCTGCATGGTGTTTATATTATTATTTTTGATGTTCCTGCCCCCCCTTTTGACCGAAACATCTCTGACAGTCAGAACTGCGTTTTGACGTTTTGTCTGAGCAGACAGGAGGTTTTTAGATATTAAAACTTGACCTCAGACATGATAAAATATTAATAATTTAAACCCCAAACCAGTCAAACAATGTGTTTGTGTGTCAGAGTAATGTTAGACTGAGTGAAAGAGTCCAGCAATGAAAGAGGAAGAAGCTGATGTTGAAGCTGAGCATGCTGGGTACTGACACATACTCAATCTATACTTGTATTATCTGATATCATCTTAAAGGCCCTGACACACCAAGCCGACGGTTGGCCTTCAGTCAAAGTTGGGCCATTGGTGAGCATCTGCCACCCTCGGTGGTGCGGTGTGTCCCACACACCTTGTCGGCATTTTTCCCACCGAATCAGTGTGCTGACTCGGCGTTGGCACAGTGGAGATCGTTGATGAAATTAAATCATTCTGACTGACAGTTCAACTCAGTGCATGAGAAGAGAAACAGAAGTGAGGAATGTAAACAAAGAGCTAAGGTCAAGAGGGAGTGAGACCAAAACACAGTTGTTCCATAAAGTCAGATTATTTTTCTTTATCCACTGAGTTCTTTAGTAGAAACATCTCCTGATGGTTTGTGTTATTGTTCACTGGCGTGTCGTAAATACGCTGTTCTTTCAACACTGGATTGTGTTGTTAATGTGCTAGGTGGCTAACTAGCGTCAAGATGTTCTTCCAGTTTCCCTTTTTGAATGACGATTACAGACGACCGCCATCTTCTGGAGTTATTTCCTCTCATGCAGGCGCAGAACATACATTCTTCTTGGCTGTCAGTTTGGTGTGTTCAGGTGCAACTTTTTGGCTTAGATGGTGATGTGAGATTGGTGTGTCAGGGCCTTTAAAGTACGGTGGTGGAAGAAGCATTTTAATACCAACATGTAAAAGCACCCTGTTACAAATGAAAACCCTGACTTTAAATGGTTACTTTTTTACCTAAAGTTCAAAAGTCTTAGCAACAAAATACACGTAAAGAACAAAAAGTACAAGTACTCATTTTACAGAATGGCCCATTTCAGAATCTTATATTATTGGATTAGAGTTAGTGACGTTTTAATATGTAAGCATCATTAATGCTGCTGCTGGTAAAGGTGGAACCATTCATAAGTACTATATATATATACTAACAAATATATCTGTCATAACAAATCATCATTTATTCGTTGATTGTGTATTTTAATTAATCTGACTCTGAAATGTAGTTCAATAGAAGTATAAAGTAGCATAAGGTTTAGCTACTCAAGTAAAGTGTCTCAAAATTGTACTTAAGTACAGAACTTAGGGCTGCGTGATGTGGAGAAACTTAAATATCCTGTATATTTTTGTCCAAATGTCTCAATGTCAATATTGTAATGATAACAGAGCCTTTAAAACCAGTAAAAAGTCAACACTTATGATAGTATGATATCCAAAATCTGAGATATCTAGTCCCATATCATGATACTGATATAATATTGATGTATTGCCCAGCCCAAGTACTTGAGTTAATGTATATTCCAGCACTGCTTAAAGACAATATCTATATTTGGGTTTAAAAATGTGCTACAAATATATGTATCTTCTTATTTTAGCATAAATGAATACCAAAAAGAAACATGTTTGAGAACTATCCCTTAAATATGTTTCTATACTTGTAGCTGTCCGACAAAGCAGCGCGACATTTGTGGGATATTTAAAGTTGAATCGAAACTTGTAATGACAACACTGCTTTTAAGTTACCTCAAACATTTGCTTGGCATTTCTTTTCTTTTAACTCATGGTAAGGATGTATCTGTGATAATCTACTAGGTTGGCGCATGATTAACTGTACATGAAAAACCCTCCAAAAAATATTTGTACATTACAATCTGTCATGACATCTATTGCTCGTTTGTCCGTCCTGGAAGAGGGATTTTTCCTTATCTGCTGTGAGGGTCCAAAGGACAGAGGGATGTCGTATGCTGTAAAGCCCTCTGAGGCAAACTGTGATTTGTGATATTGGGCTTTATAAATAAAATTTAATTGAATACTTGTACAACAGAAGCTCAAATGTGGGTTTGTTTCTGGGACCTGTCGGAGGTGTTGAAGAGGTAAACTCAAACGGTGGAAGTGTCATTATGAGCAAAGTCTCTCTACACAGTATGTAAACTAAACTAAATCTAAAATTTGTTTTAATCAGTTTCTGAGGTCAACAATGAAAAGCTTGTCTTTTTGAGATTTGTGATGTTGGGCTACATAAATAAAACTGACTTGAGTTTATCTGAATTAACTTTCAGTCTCAAATTAACCAATGTCTGATCTGTAATAAATTAAGATTATCTCGAGGTAAAGAAAGGATGTAATAAATTCTGACATTGACCAACTCCGTGAGCTTCTGGAGGATTATTTTCACTCTTCCTTTGTTGACACCTGATAAACATTTATTCCACTAGTTCATTGAAAACTGTGAAGTTATTGTTTCTGAAGCCAACAAAGACCTGGTGACGCAGAGATCTCCCAGCTCCCAAGGTTAGTTTAAAGTAGTTTCAGTACTGAGAGTGCTGCTGCTGCTGCTGTGAGGTGTTATTAATGTTTAGAGCTCACTCAGTTATGAAGGCGCGCACACACAGAGAAGAGAGGGAACACACAAAGAGGCGACAGGCACAGGTTTCAGGTGAGCAAAGAGTTTAGGTTTTATTAGAAGTTAAGAAAGACAAACTGTAAGATGCACAAACAGGACAGGAAGGACACGCAGAAAGATTATTAGCAAGAAGCCCAGAACAGAGACGAGGAGACCATTTCAATTCCCACGTTTCCAACAAATGCAACATTGCTTGTTTACAGCAAACCCTCTGCACCCCCCCACCACCGCCACCATCACCTCCACCCACCCTGACATCTATATACAGAGATATACAGAGGGTCAACAGGCTGGATGCACCATGTACAGGCCAAAAGATTCAGTTTTATATCAATCAGACAAACTTTATCTGTTAAGTTTCAACACATCGTGCATGAATCCTGTTCCCTTTAACGTGTCCTCTCGCTGACATCACAACGTTAGCTTGGTCTGACATCATCGCGCACAGATGACACGGAGCACAGTGACAGAACTAATGACTAACAGAGCCACAACCGACGGTGCTTCTCGATCATGCTGACGAGTTACGCTGATGTTATTTACAGCATGTTAAGAATCACAATGAGTTTCGAGTCACCACTGATGAAGTCTAGGTGTAAATGCTGATTTAAACTGAATGAAAATGAAACAGCTTCTCACCTCCACGGAAAGAAAGACGGAGAGTTCAAAGCTTTAACTCTGACCATTTCACACCTGGAACGTATCCGATAAAGACTCAGCGTATTTTATGTTTGATCAGTTGGCCATGACAGGATGTAATTAATTTAAGTCGTGTTAATCACTGCCTGATAAGATTCAGCAAAGTCGAAACTTTTCCTTCCTTAGTCTAATAAATTTGTGGTCAAGTGTGTGGATAAATAAAGGACTCAATGTGCATGCAGAAACTATTTTAAAGTATTTTTAACAACCTCTGCTTTGGGTAAAATATTAATTTTCTAACTGGTATTTATTCCTATTTTCTGTTTAATCATGCACATTAATTCGTCCTATTATTATGATATTATAGACATTTAATCCATAACATAAGGGCTGCAACTAACAATTATTTTGATTATTTAATGTATTACTTTGTTTGAAAATGCCACGATATACTTATACAATAACAGTTATGATTTATCAAAGCCCAAGATGACATATTCAAATTGTCGGTTTTATCTGAGATATTTAATTACCGTCATAAAAGACAAAGAAAAAGAAATTCCTCACATGTGATAAACTGGAAATATGATTAACTGATTATCTGTCAATCGACTTATTGTTTATTTAATTTCTTGCCGACACTAGATATCAAACAAAAGCCAGAAACTGTATCGTATTAAGTTGCTGTGAACTGTAAATTCGGTATCTTTTTTTTAAGATTATTTTTTGGGCATTTGAATATCGGATAGGAAAGGTGGAATAGAGAGGGGAGATGACATGCAGCAAAGGGCCGCAGGTCAGATGCAAAGAATTGAGCCTATCATTGGGCACGTGCTCTACCCAGGGAGCTCAATTCACCTCTAAATTCATTACTTCTAAGCACAGGGACGAAGATAATGTTATCTACGAGCCTGACCGGGCAAAGCCTCTCTTCCTTCCTTCCGTGCCCGAAGCGGACGGTGCCAAAGAGCAGTATCTGGGGACCGAAATGTCCCCAGAAGTACGCTGCTCACTGAGGGGTCTCTGACTGACAATTTGAATCTCCGACTTTCAGGGGGCAGCACTACAGTGTAGTGTGCCTATGACATTATGAACATCTATCTTTATACATTATATAAGGGCTGCCACTAGTTTAATTTAATTAATGTTCCTTTCTTTTTTCTTTATTAATCAATATATTGTTTTGTCTACAAATGCCACAGTATAGTTACACACTTACAGTAATAAATTATCAAAGCTCAAGATGACTCATTCAAATTGTTGGTTTTATCTGAGATATTAAGTTTATAGTCATAAATGACAGAAAAACATCACATGTAAGCAGAGCTGCACAACATATCATTTCTTTATTCGTCATCAGGATGTCAACTTGTGAGATTAACACATCATGAAAGACTGAGACGTTGCACTCAGGGATTTTGTGAGTGACTTGAAAGGAAGTATCTTTATTTTTTTATTGGCGCCTTTTGTGTTCAGTTTAATATTAAAATTCTGAACTAACAAATGTTGTGAATAATCTCCTTTTAATGTTTTTAATCCAACGAGCAATTTGTAGTATTTAGCATTTTACTAACAACAGCAGCAGAAAGGCCGAACTGGGTACACTTTAATATCTATTAATTTATATCAAGTGATATTGTTCTGACAGCTCTACTTGTCGGAGAAAAACTTTTGGCTTTTGGCATTTTTGTGTTAAAACTGACAGATACGATTCATTGATCTTTCGATCGACTATGTTCTAAATGTAACACATCACGCAATGCTAAAGCAACAGCCAGGTTAGCTTTTAAAAAACAGCTGAAAAGGCCTGAAATAAAATAATCTTATTTTCATTTTTCTATCCAAGTTTCTCTAAACTATCTATATGTTGAAACAGAAACAATTTGGTGCTTTTGGGATTTATTTTTGGTTCTTGTCCAATCACATTTTTCAAACCTATTCTTACAGAATCAAGTTCTGAGACAGCACCAGGTGTTGCTCAGGTCACAACTGTAATGATTAAGGGGGAGTTTGAAAGTTCAGGTCAAAATGGAGAGAGTTATGCTTTAAAGGACAGCTGAGAGGACAAGTGTCAATCCCCACACAATCACCCCCAACAACCTACTAAATGAGTCTACAGCCAATATGAAAGTACAGTTTAAAGACACCGGAGAGTGACAGAAAGAGAGGAAGAAGAGAAGCAGAGGCTACTGTTAAAGGACAGCAGAAACAACATGAGAAGAGTTTAATGTCGCCATAAAGAAACATCACCCCGGCCCTCCGCCACCCACAGCTGATACACACACAATGCTTCAAGACAAGTAGGAAGCAGAAGTTTGGATTTAGACACACAAGCTGTCTCCACATTTCCCCCCCAGAACCCAGCAGAGAGGAGGATTTAAAAGCAACATTATCGCTCTGGCTCGACCCGGCGTGAAGAATCCCCACCAGAACACCCGGAGGTGGTGGAGGAGAGAGAGAGAGGGGGGGAGTCAGAGCTGAAGAAAACTGCAAAGCTGAAGGGGTTGAGGCGAGGTGAGGTGAGGCGTCCGTCATGCAGAAGACAAGTTTTTTAGAACCATTACAAGGCATCTGGAGTTATGCCTGCCGGTCAGACGGAGCAGGGAGAGAGAGAAGGAAACAGTGGAAGAGAGAAACAAAAGAAAGAGAGATGAGATAAAGTTTGAAAAGGAGCAGTTTAGGGATGGAAACAGAGCAGCAGAGGAAGAGAAGAAGAAGGGAAACAGATTAAAGACACTGACAAGGTTATCCAGCTCCCAGATCAGACACAGTGTCTCTCTACCTGCTTGTGCAACAGCTCCAGAGCAAAAGCAGCAGAGCAGTTGTTTTTGAAGGCTGTCCAGTACATGATAAGTGATGACATGATTCTGACTGATGGACAGTAGAGCTGTGCGATATGAACTATATAAACAATGATTATTAAAGAAGCTTATTTCCTTGGATTAATGGTGCTGATGTGACTAGGCTCAAATCTGACACAGACTGATGTGGTGTATTTTAAATGTTTTAATAATAATAAATAATAATATAATAATTAATATTCTATCTATATCTTTTCTATGTCAGTTCCAACCTCCTGAAGTTTCTGCTAAAAACAAACACACCCAGACTCTAGTACTCTGGCTTCTCTGAGGCCGTCAGCCATTTTCCACAGGCCAGTCCAAATGGCCTCGGGTCTCGCCCACTGACTTGCTAAAAAGCTCCCAAACCCAGAAACACAAAACAAACTGAGAGAGGAACTGACTGGTTTTGCAGGATGGAGGACGAGTTATTATCAGCTCTGTCCAGACACCATTCACACCTCCTGCTTTCTGCTTCAGTGACATCTGAGTAAAGGTCTCCGCTGACTGAATGAACCTCAAGGTGTTAATGTGCAGCTTCTGACAGGGTGGGGAAGTAACAGAAACCACCAAAGATATGGCTATAAACTGGTTTACAATAACAGCCACCTGGACAGAAACTAAACTCTCTTCTCATAATTTAAGATCTGACAGCCTCTATTGTCCTTTTCTCTTTCAAAATCAAGCTGTTTAAGTGCCTGGCTACTTCTTTAGACACAGATAAATAATATTACCAACATAACAAGGCATCAGACTGTGATTCGTTTTTTCTGTGACTTGCATAAAACTTGTCCACAGTGATGTTACTGAGGGAGTTTGCCACCAGGTGGAGCTTTTGCACAGTTTAACGTGGGGGAGAGATACTGTGTCTGTGTATCTGGAACATTTGTTAGCACAGTTAACATCAAGTAGAACCAGGTTAAACTTTGTTAGATCACCACAACATAAACCACACAGAGGGGACGCAGGCAGGACACGCATGACAGCAGCCAGACTTCATATGGTACTTTTCATTTTTTGATGACTTCATATATTCATACACATTTCTTTCTGTGGGTTGCTTGTGTTACAGGCCACATAGGAACTAAGTAAGGCCGCAATTAATGATTATATCGTCATCAATTAATGTGCCAATTATTTCAAGAATTAACAGACTAACTGTTCGGACTAAAGACGTCAGAAAACATTTGAAAAAGCTAGAAACTGTGTATTTTTGGGCATTTTTGCTCAGAAAAATAATCTAAATGACTGGAAAAAAAAGATAAGCTGAATGCCTTAAATGTAAATATAAAGAAAACAGCACATCTGTGATCATTATAATAAACTTATTATAGATTACAGCACGTTGGAGCCTGGTTAAATGTATTTCACGAAAGCCAACTTGACAATGATCTGCATTTATTGTGATTTAAAGGTCCAGTGTTTCAGATTTAGGGGGATATATTGGCAGAAATGGAATATAAATTCACAACTATGTTTTCATTAAGTTTATAGTAAGTGTTTTAGTTACCTTACAGTGAGCCAATTATATCTAAATACCAAGCAGGCTTTAGCTTGCAGCCTCCTTTAACACCCATTAAAGAACCTCTCCTTCCTCTCTGGCTGCTAACATGCTGACGAAGCAAGCAAGGGAAAGTAAAGAAAGAAAACACAATAAATAAATCACACTTGACATGGTCAGGCAGCAGCTCATCACACAGATGCACAGCAGAGATACACACAAACACAGTGGACGCGGATCACAAACATCACAGAAAGAGTACAGTACAGAGCCCATGTTGAGTCAGGTGAACACACTGATGAGTCACGTCGCGTCTCAGAGGACTTATTTATAATAAAGTGAGAAGAGCGGTTTTCACGCCTGCCTGTGGAGAGAGCTGAAGTGGAAGTGATGGTTTATGTGACAGGGTGAAAGGCAACAATGTGGTCTGACAGCTGCAGGAGAGCAGTGGAGGGTAAAAATACCTCAAATACAATGTTTTTACCCCTCGAATGTCAGTTAATATAATCAGTATTACTAGAAAACTGCAATGTACAGTGACAGTACAATGTCACTGCCACTTTAATCTGAATTACATACTGTACACAGTGTTCTAACGTCCTGTTATCTGTATTTACATGTTGTTTTATTTACATGTCTGTTTCCTGTTCCCATCTACCCCTCTGGTCGTCTTCTTGTGCTGCCATAATTATTCATTTCCCTCCAGGGATCAATAAAGTTTGAGCTTCTTGTTGTTATTCTTGTTGACGCTATGGTGACAAATCAGCCGTAAATTAATTCACTGTTGGATGAATGAGGGCAAAACAAAAGCAGCATTAATAAAATGTACTTCCAGCTAAAGCTCTTTCCAGATACGACAGGCTGCTTCCTGATATAAATAGATCCAGAGATCAGCTGCTGATGTGAGACTGTCTGCAGGAGGCTGTATGCTAATAACTGACAGGACACTGATGTGTCTCACACCAAACCTCCCAGAGCCACAGCCAGCGGTACGGGAGGAGATGCTGATTGGTTGTTCAGGGCGCTATGACTACTGTTGCTATGTGAGCAGCGGCAGCAGCAGAAATAAGCTGGTGAGCAGCCTACAGAGACTTTACATCTACATGTTCTTGCCTCTGCAGTCACTAGAGGCTGAGACAACACTGCAGATACTGTAAATGTACCCGCTCAGTTAGAAATGTGGCTCTGCAGCAGAGAGAGTTAGGTGGGTGTTGTCAACATGTGTAACCAGAGGGGCTTTACTGCTGTGGAGGCAGATTTTTAAGAGTCAGAGTTAGTTGGGGAAGCTCTACAGAAAGAGTTTAGTGGTTTGTTATGATCAAAGCACTATGTGGATGTAAAACACTACGACCAAAGCACAGGAATCTACTGTCAGAGATTTAAGATCCAGCCCAGAGCAGCTTCTTACTTATCAATCTAAGTGAGTGCGACAGTGAGGTACAAGCAATAGCTACTGCAGCAGAGTAATTCTGACAGTCAATCAGCATGATCAGTGTAGCACAGCACAAAATGATCTTTTTACTACTGTTTTTAAGGTGTGAGATGTTTCTGGTGAGAATAACTGTGATTAACTGAGTCAAGTATCAACCTCAAAGAATCTGTCTGGACAGAAACCACTGAAACCCTGATAAACATGTACATATTTATCATATAATGATCAATACTCATCTATGTATGTTACTAAAGTGTTAAAAACATCAACATCTATTGATCTATAAATCTTGAATATTTGGAACAGTTTTAACAGTTTAATACTGTTGTTCTGCTGTTCTGTGCCTCTAACAAAGAAAAGAAAAGTTGTCATGTTATAGCCTTGTTATACTTATCTTTCAATAATTTTTTTAACTTGTGTGCCTCCGATGTCGGTTTAAAAAAATGGTATTTGTCTAAGTATTGTGTCAAGGTAAGAAATTCCAGTATCATGACATTATCTTAGTATCCAGTAGATAAAATAAGGAGGATTTCACCTTTTATAAGTCATTTGTCAAACACAAAGGAGACACTAAATATTAAGGATTAAGAATATTGCAAAAGAGATTTTGAATCTAAACTTTTAGGTCTTGTATGAGCTCTTTACTTTACAGTCGAACTTTGACCTTTACCATTTTTTAGCCTGACATACGGAGCTTTACCCCCTTTTATACAGCCTGTTCAAGGTGGTAATGTTGCACAGTTGTTCTGCGCTGAATTTTCTGTATAGAGCAAACAAACACGGAATTGGGGGCATCGTTGTTCCGAAGTTAAGCCAGCAGCAGAGGTAGCAACAGAGCTGAATCAACGTCTGTGTAAATTGACACTACACGCCAATGCTGTTCTGTTACATATAATGTAACATGACCTCTTTGGCTTCCAGAGTGCTGGCACGCTATCTAAAAATCACACACTGGGGCACTATTTGGTTCAGCTTTTAACTTTAGGTACATTAAAGGTGAAATCACACTGTGAAAGCAAAAAAAATAAACAGGTCTCCTACGCCTCCTTTGGTTTTCTAATTAACACATGAATGTAAATGTTAACCCCTCGAAAAACAGCAGAGAGAACATAGTTACATGCAGTTTACATGTTCTGCAGTTGGAATAAGGATTAATGGAAGAGTGACACCTGCACGCTGACAACAAACCACAAATTTATTTAAATAGACAACGAAAACAGTTTGGAGAAATGTGTGGTTTGGAGTCAGTGTGCAGGTGTTTCTCTTTTTAATGAAAATATAACATGAGTTTCTGGTTGTTTACTGACCTTTCAGAGTGTATTTTTACTCCTAACAAACAACTGTCCTGCTGTTGTTTGAAAATACGCCCGTTTTATTGGCATCAACGTCACCAAAACAAAGATAACGAAGAAAAGTTCTTAGACAAAATATTCTGCTACAAACCAACTTGATGTGAAATCCACCTGATGATGATTCAGTACGACTGATAAGTCTCCACATTGGTGCTGGGGGAGCACTGAAATCTTTCTGTACTAACAGTATATATAAGTCATAAATCTATTTCAACAAAGACTCATGTTTATCAGCTTTGATTTCTTCGCATGTGGCTTCTGTCCAGAAAGAAACAGGCTGTCTATCATACAAACATGTCTGAAGACTCTCAGTAACGTGTCGAGGGCTGTGTACTGTACTTACCCCGTTCCACTCCACGCTCATACTCACTTCCTCGCCACCGTCCGGCCCGCTCTCGTACTTCACCGTGTCAGAGGTCAAGCTCTCGCGGCTTCGCTGCTTCTCGCGGGCCTCCGGCTCGCTCAGGACCTCCGCCACGCGCTGCTTATGCACATTGTCCAGACCCTGATAAACACAGAGACGCACATATATGCCAGGCAGCAATAAATGCCAATTCAAATAATCCAATGCAAAGGCTGAGCACCTCTGCCACCTGCAGCTTCAGCACACTGACACACACACATGGGCGCTGTGCAGCTGACAGGAACAAGTGCCAGTTCATCCAATCCAATTAATATTAAAGCTATAGACTTCTACCACCTGCTGCACTGAACCCGGCCCTGGCATGCACGCACCAAAGGGTGAACGGATTGTAACGTAACTGTGAAACTGAGACATTTCCGACGTTCTCTGTTGCCCAGCATGCTGACTGACTTCTATGTAAAGAACTCGCGATCGCATCCAAAGGTTGTGATGTTATGCATGCTCCCAAGCGCCTTGCCTCTCTTCAGCTCAGCTACAGCCCGAAAAGTGTGTAACACTAGCTAAATGGATTCTGCTAATGTCAAGAAACGAATGGCAGCCACCACAACACAGAGTCCACACGTGTTGTGTTCCCATTATATATATATATGTTTGCTGCGGCAGCCTAGAGATGGACCTTTAATAATGCTGGGGTTTGTGCTGCCTGAATGCGACGTGCTAAGGTCAGTTTCCAGAGCTTTCACCCACTCTCCTCCTGGTGAAGTAATTTGCTTGCGGCGGATAGTGAGGCAGAGGGACTGTGGGGTGTGCTCTGCTAGCTGTTATTCATTTGTGATCTGATAAACAGCAAATTCATCAAATTCAGTGCCGCATATCATAAATTTAGTAGTCCCCTGTGCTGTTAAAAAAATCCCACATATTGGACATATGATGACTCTTACTTGTGCACCGTAGGCTTCAATATTCACATCACACTTTTGTACATGTAATACTGAATCACGACTGGTTTCTCAACTAGCTGTAATGTCACAGAATCCTCGTATGTACATGTGCTAAACTAAATGAATGTGAAAACAGCCCTCTATGGTCAAACTGCGCACAGTGAAACTTAAACATCCAAGTGACAGAACAATAAGCAAAACACATATTTGAGCGGAGGCAGACCTTAAGTTTTTATATAAAAAAAAATGCTTATCTGAAAAGAAATTCTGTGGGATTTCTCTTGAGGAACAAGTTGGCAAAGTGAAGCAGCCTTTGGCATAATTAAAGCTGGACGATGGTAGTGTTACACCACAGTGCAGACGGATGCAAACACTGTTTCCTTTGAGCCTGTCTGAGGAATTAATTATTCACGAGGGGAAAAACACAAACCGACGGGACAACAAATTGTAGAACGGTGACGCTGTCTGAATCTAAATGTTTGTTCTTGTAACTTTATTAACAGCTTCCTCCTCATGAATTATACAGACTTTGAAAATGGCGATCTAATTTTGGTCTGGGCATAGTTTTAGCGTCTTCTTACAAAGTAAGGATATGTTTGCTACTTAAATTAAATACTATATGTGCACTATACACAGGTAAATGATGCAAAATATTTAGGAAAAAATGACCTGCAATATCTGCTTGTGTGACCAGACACGTGTTCTTAGTGTCTCCAAACTTTAACACAACCCTAAATGTCAATTTGATTTAAAAATAGGCAGCATGCAGGTATCTATAATTTGATTACCAGAATCTAATCGCTCTACAGCTGTAACTGTATCTGCACCACAGGAATCCAATTTTAATTTGAGTATCATATGTTACTTCCCAGTTGAGAGATACTCAACATTAAATCCTGGAAGTAAATTCAGTATAAAAGCTGCGGGGCTTCTCCACGGCCTCTCGCGTCTCATCTCCACAGGAGACCCCATTAGGTCTCATAAGTAACACGCCATCAGAGGCAGTTTAAAAGGCTTCCCAGCATCCACAGTTTATCATCTCATCCCTAATTTTACACTAGACAGAAAATTTTCTGCCTTTTAGTCTGCCATAAATGCCGAGCTGACCCGCTTCCTCTGCCTCTATCCCTGCAGTTTTAACACTGACAGTGACGTCTTAACTGCAGTGAGGAGTCCTGCGTTACTAGTCACACCATCCGGAGACCACACCTGCTTTCTGGAACGCATGGCAGCTTCCTCCAGAGTCTCAGCCGCCTCAAACTTGCCCTGCCGCCTGTAGAGGGCGCCCAGGTTCTTCAGGGTGGTGGTCACTGTGGGGCTGCGAAACAAGCAGGAAGAGTTCATGAATCATTTTGGAGAAAGAGGAGTATTTTCACTTATTTAGAGATGGCAATATTTAATATCTAATACTGAACTCAGTTTTTTTGTTCTTCAAATTTGTTTAGATATAGCAGCAAAGCAATGTCACATAGAGGCTTCTTCTTTCTCTCATTTAACTCAAATATGTCTTGCTTTGTAAAAAAAACAAAAATCCATAGTAAATAACAGAACAGAGATCTGACAGTAGCTACAGTCTGAGATCTCAAGACTTAGTTTTGTTGTCTGTTCCTAGTGCACGGACTGATCTGGGAAAGAAAGCTTTTATGTGCTCTGCTCCTCTCACTTGGAATCACCTTCAAAAAGAGTTGACATGACGTGAACTGGTCTCTGCCTGATTTTAAAGCTCTCATAAGTACAAAAATACAAGGATGATAAAATCAGTTGGTTCTTGACATTGTGTGAAGGGGCTCTCTTGGAAAAAAGATTGTTGATCTCAATCATACAAACCTGTTTAAACATGGATTCAATTAAAGCAAATACAAAATAAAAATAAATAAATTTGATTCTATATTAAGATCTGATCCCAGACCAGCAGGACGGAGTGTTTCTGTCAATAGTAATTTGTTTGTAGAGGGTTCCTAGTAAAGAGGTGTTACATTTAAGACTCTTTTAATGCCACTCGCAATGAAATGTAAGACCAATTTTACAATCACTAAAATACAAGAAATAAAAAAAACATCAAACAACATCTATTACTTCGGGTTAGGGACAATTTAGCCTAATGTTTATTGTAACATAACGTGACTTTTTGGGAAAATACCCATTTGTTGGCGAGTTTTATTAGTGATTTGTGGTTCTCACTCTGCATGTGGGATTACACTGCCTTGATTCCCATCGTGCCGAGGTTGAAAAACTTGTTTAATAGCCAATTTTAGTTTGATCTGCACATTCCCATGTCGCCCAGGGTACAGTGACAGCTAGCTAGCAGAAAGTGGATCCTCTGCTCTGAGCATCCCGGCCAGAAACAAAACATGAGTGATGTTGGTTTTGCTATCCTGATCTGTGTGACATCAGAAAAATGATATATAAAATCCTACCTCCCATGTCTTGGCATTTTTAAGACTTTTGAAAATTCTGATTCAAGACATTCTAATACCAATTAAGACCTTATTTTTGGATTGATTAATTTAATGCCTTTTAAGACTTTTTAAGGACCTGCAGGAACCCTGTTGTCCAGGGCAAACCACAATAATTTCAAAGCGTAATACATCACACTGGGTCAGTGTGAGTGGTCAAAAGATGAAAGGACCCAGATAAAACGTAAAATTTTTATAGCAAATTTCTGAATGATTTCACCTCTTCAGGCCTCTAAAAACAATGTCAAGGAAAAGGTCATGTTTTGGTTCAACTGGTCACAACTAGCCGTCATATACAACCAAGAATGAGGGGTTGAAAGTAAACATTACTTTGTTTTAAAGTGTCACAGACAAGAGACATTAGGAACCACTGGTCCACAAATTATGAGACACAGACCAACTGTTTGAGAAACTCCTGCTGTGAACAGAGCAGTGTGCTGCTTTAATCATTTATGAACCTGCTGTTGCACAGACACATTTGAATACATTTACAATCCTTTGTTTTCTGCTCAAACACTGAATTCATCACACAAACTGACCTGTCGACTTTGCAGGCTTTGTACCAGCCTCCATATTCTCCAAAGGGTGAGCCGTCCTTCTGTTTCCCCTACGACACAGAACTCAGGTTCATTAGTTTACGACAAAACTGCTTCAAGGAAACCTACATGTACTTACATGAACATTTTAAGTCTGGATAAGAAGTGCAGACCCATGAACTGAGTAATGAAGCAACTCGCACATTAAAAGGATGAAAATTAACCCATTTGAAAACTAAACGCTTCTTTTTTTTTAATGCCATCAAAGATACCATGAGGGGGTGTTTAGTGGTGGGATTACAGTTGAGTCAGGATTCCTTCCCTGAAACCTTTTAAAGCATGACGGAAATAAACTCGGGGACTCACGCCATCAGCACTGGGTGGTTATTACAGAGACTAAATCTGCTAATCCAACTCTTTGTTAAGTCAGTCCTTCCTCTTCCATCTTAAATAGATCATAAAACTGTCACAGCAGTTTAATGCTGCCGTCTGTGTGACTTAGTATGTTGTTCTCAATGTGTCCATTTGACCTGATCTGGTGTTAATAGATGTAAAAATTAAATGTGGTTAACCACTGAATGTGTTGGAGTCTTTTACTGTTACATGAGACTTTTTAAAGAAACTACAGGGTTAATATTAAAACACTTACTCATTAAAATGTGTGTATGTGACAAACAAATTGCTAGAATTATACAAGATACAATAAACATACTGAGGGAAACTGTTGTTCAGCAGTTGCAATGTAAAGTGGGAAAGATTTTACTAAGACAGATTTTACTTACCTTGCTTTGTTCCTCTCTCTCCTCAGCATGCATCCATATTGGTTTGTTCTCATCTGCAGAGAAACACACAGGAAGAGGTGAATCAGCAAAGACATTCGCCGAGATAAAACAGCAGGAGAGAGGGCGAGTTTTGAGAAGTAGGGTTTTTATTTTTCAGCTGAAAGGTCCTTTTTGTTTACAGCTACCAAAATGTTAACAGCAGCCTGAAAATATTAACCTTTACATTAGAGGAGGAGAGCAGCGGGGGCTGTCAGAGAAGCACAGACTTGTTTGTGTGTGGATGAGAGGATACTGGTGGAAATGTCCAAAATGTAAGTGTGTGTGTGTGTGTGTTTATTATCGAGCCACATGTCATACCATCGACAGATCCGAACTCCCTCTCGTGAGCGCGGGTGAGGATTTCTTTATACAGAGTTTCAGCCTGCTTGAACTTGCCCTGCTTCAGGTAACAGGATGCCTGAGGAGCACAAAAAAACAAGCGTTAAGAGTCAGCGTGACACTGAACAATAGGTCCTAAACTAAGTCTGAGTTTATCTGACATGTTACACTGAGAAAAATAATTAAGATCAGCATTTCAGTAAGCAAAACAGGTCATTCTTATCTAAATATACCAGTGTTTAAAACAAGATTTCATAGCCAAAATGATAAATTGAAATGGTACTGCTGCGATAAGTGAATTCACTCACAAGGATGAAGTAAATCTGAACTATTTTTTTGTCGAGCTTAATTCAAACTCTGATATGCCGTCGTGACAGTGCTGACCTTTAGAGGGAACATAGAGCATAGAGTCCAAAACAAAGGAAGCTATCGTAGCTTATTAACTGAGCTGCACCCTCAACTTCTATTAAGTATAAACTGCTACACAGATGTGTCTTTGAATAAACTGTGGGAACGTATTGTCCTGTTAGCGGCCGAGCTAGTTACAGAGTTTAGCCTGATAACTAGCTCGGGGAGTTTTTCCCTCCTTCAGGAACACTTTATTGAATGAAACTACTGTATGTGCAAGCTTGAGAAAAACACGCCAGGAGGGGAGTAAAGAGCACGCTGCAGACAAAACTGAAAGAAGCTCTGAGGACTGACTTGGGCTAGCATTGCTGGCGCTAATGCACCCACTATGGCTAGTCTCGAAGTTATCTTCTAGCACCACATATTTCATGAAGATGCAGAGATGAATTTTGCTGGCTGCATTTCTGAAGTGTTTATTTTCATTTGAAAGTTAACTGAGGTTGTGCCGGTGTATACATTTTCAAATCGGTTTGATATGAAGCCAAACACCGGACCAGTGTACCAAATTATATCACCAGGTGTCACACTTGACTCAGCAATTACTCCTGAGTGCACCATGATGATAATGTATCTTAACTGCGAGCTAGCGTCTGACTAAAACGTCTCATTGGATGCTCTCTGCCGACACTGAATCCAATAAATATGCACTCTCTGTTATGCTATACAAACAAACCACATACGATCAGCTGTGCGCACCGCTTCCATCAGCTTTAAATACAAAATGTTGCCATACTGTCGCAGTTACAGCTTTCTTAAGAGACTAAACTCTTGACTGACAACACAAAGTGGTACTAACATACAGTAGGACTACACTTCATCACTAAGGAAACACAGTTTAAAGTTCAGCATGAACTGTAGAACACCATTAAACCTTTATTTTTGTTATTAATACACTAAAATACTCATAACTGACTAAAGCAGCTTTCATCCATCAGTGAAATACTGGCCCAGCTCCGCCTCCACCCTTCTCACCAGGTTGTTCTTAGTCTTGGCCACGTTGGGGTCGTCGGGGCCCAGTTTGGTCTGGTAGATCTCCAGCGCTCTCATGTAGTAGTACTCCACCTCCTCGTACTTGCCCTGGTTCTGACACAGCAGGGCCAGGTTGTTCAGCTGCTTGGCCACATCTGGGTGGTCCTTCCCCAGCACCTGGGACAGAAGCAAGTGGAGAGAGAGGTTAAAACAACAGTCTGAGTTTTAGAGGACAATCTGTGTCTCACATTGGGGCCATTTGGTCGACAGCTCTTATTAAGGGTGAGAAATTACCACCAGCCTGTAGCCATCAGGTGCCTGTGAATCTCTGGCTGTAGCTGGTACCCAGTTATTTTCGCAGTTTCACTCATTTCTAAAACAAGCACAGTTTGCAAAAGCTGTGACCTCTGTGCCAATTTTCAGCCTCCAAGGGCAAAAACTGGAACATTTTTGTGAACTGACGAAGGTGATAATTGTTCAGGACTATCAGCTAATATACCTAATTCACAAGTGGATGGAAAACTTTAGAATTCACTAAAAACTAGTCAATGATACTTTTACTTCATTCTCTGAATTCCCCCAGCGTCATCCTGCGGGTTCAAATGTGTAACCCAGTGTGAATCCTAAATATTTAGTGTCGTAATTTTGGATTTTCTGGAAGATAAAGCTGTCTGGAAATCTGTTAGCCATCGGGAACATTTGTTACATCTCTCGCCAGGTTGCGTTGACCCTTGCACTTACTGCTATGGTTTGTTTGTAATGTTGCTTATTTTGAAATTAAGCCAGAATCTAACATGAGACACATAAAAATCTCCCAACAGCAGTGCGCCACATTTTGCATAATGTATGCTACTTAAGACCCATAAATTTGGGTCACCAAATTGGGAATTAAATCAGTAGCTGGCGCTCTTATTTCAATATAACCTGCTTTCTAAACTACAGAGATGTTTCCTGAAAGACTTTGACCTGTAGACTACTGACCTGCTTGATTAAATAAAAGCTGAGTACAGCAGACAAACACAGCAGAGCAAAGCATGGCATTTATCACAGTAAACAGTATCCCTCTCTCTGCACAGAGCCAAAGCCCAGACTATTTATAATCTTCATGTTTAGCAGAATCCCTAAAATAACAGGAAGATACAAAGGTTTGGAAAGGAATAAAAGGTTCTGTAATTTATGTAATGACAACCATCTGGGGGATGAATATCATATATTCCTATATTTGTAAACCACCTGTCCATGTTTAAAATTATATTACTGCAGACAGATAAATCAGGACAATATACTAGATGCTTTTTTGAGTAATGTTCTGCCTCTCTTTAAATGACTCAGCTTGTGCTAATGATCTATTGTAGGTGTTTACCTTTGTATTGCTGTCTTGGGTCATATTTCATACCACAATTGATGGTCTAGAGTAAATAAATCTCAATCAAAAGAAGCTGAACCGTCATAAAAAAAATTATGCCCAAGTGGCTGTGGTTAAATTGTTGCAGATATGAGAGCAGTGTAAGCTTTTCCTGTGTGCTGAGGAGGCTTAACGCCATTGCAGGCGAGTGTAGCAAGCGTGAAAGAAATGCAGGAGGATCATTAAAGACGAGGTGGCAGCGAGGGTTTTATCTGAGTCTGACTGTCCAGCGATGAGAGGGAGATCAGAGAGAGACGGAGGACGAAAAATGCAGAGTAGAGAGGGAAAGAAGAGGAGACGAGCTGAGACTTCGAATCTCTTCTGTTTTCAAAGAGGATGAATGAGGAGGGAATGTTAAAGAGAAAAGAACATTAAGTCAGAGAACTCGTACTCTGCTGGTTATTGCACTGAGAAATTACATCATTAAAAACTCTGGGTAAAGAGGGACGTGAACAAAGGGAGGGCGGAGGACACATGGAGAAAGAAAAGCAATCGGTGTGAAAAGTTAAAGAGTATCAGAGATGAGCGGTAAACCAAGTAGCTTGTTGTTTTTCCTTGGGGGGATTTCAGGCTTCAGATTATTGCGGTGTGAACGTGTAGGAGGTCTGAGATCAAACCCTCACAGGATCATCTTCCTCCCTGTTGGAGACTGACAGCCTCTCGGTGTCTGTGATCCACAGGATGATGCAGAGCTATTTACCTACAGTATTCTCTCAGTCCCGGCCTCCCACGCCTCCTCCTCCGCAGCCTAACACATCTGACAGCTCTCCTGTAAACATCGTTAGCTGGAAAAGGATTGCCATAAGCCACGCGTGGCGGCGAGGTCTGGGTCGCTGAGGAATTGATCGTGTTTATTGATGGATGCCATGCCTTCGAATACCAGAAGTGCTGCAGTCTGAGGTGGTTTCTAGGAAGCTCTTTGAAACATTACTTTCGTCTAAAATAAGGCTGGAGAGCCTCTACTGACAGAGTGCTGACTCAATCTGTTGTACCCAAATGTTTACTGTATGTGGGGATTTCTGAGAAATTCTGGGATTGTTTCTGTCCCTCTGACGTACACATTTCAACAAAGACGTCAGTGCAAAGACAGACAGCAGTGAATAGGGCTTCACTTTCTTATTCAAGGACATTTGAGAAGAAAAGAAAACTTGTAGTTACACAATAGTCAGGTTCTCTGCTCCATTAAACTGACTTCACTTGTTTAGTGCTTCAAGTTTGAGGGGAACTTTGATAAGCTGTTCAGAAAAGATAACCAGTGTTGGATATTTCAACTTCTGCTAATTTTCATTAGAGAACTTTGCTTCTATTCTGCACAGATTTTGAGACAGATTTTTATTCTTTTGTTGTATTTTAAGGATACGGCCAGCAATATTATATACTTCTGTTAATGTCAACTGATCTAATAAAAAGACCAAAATCAACAAGCATTATCTCTTGATGCTTTCCAACTTCCACAGCCTGTCTGTGTCACTCAGGCCACATCCACACTGATACGCTTTCATTTTAAAATGTGTAACTACTGCTACATTTACATCGAGTGTCCACACTACTCCGGCATTATGTAACTCCTTAAACGGAGACTTTAAATAGTCATGTGATCTACCTTTTCAGGCGTGTTTGCATGGATGAAAATCATTTTAGAAATAATGCTAAAACACTTCAGAGTAACGGAAATCGTTTTCATTTCAAAATGCTGTTTTTAAATGAGAGTGTATTAATGTGGATGTGGCCTCAGCCCCGAGCCCACTGGTTCCTACTCATGATATAAATCTTTAAAAGGTCAATAATGTCAGTATAGGGGCGTCGGTGGCTTAGTGGTAGAGCAGGCGCCCCATGTACAAGGCTGTTGCCGCAGTGGCCCGGGTTCGACTCCAGCCTGTGGCCCTTTGCTGCATGTCACTCCGTCTCTCTCTCTCCCCCTTTAACACTTGTCTGTCTTATCAATTAAAGGCTTAAAAATGCCCCAAAAAATATCTAAAAAATAATAATAATAATAATGTCAGTATAAAAAAGGCTCAGTGATTTCCTTAAACAGCTGGTCACTGTAGTTGTCATCAAAAATTACTCACAGAAAGTCAGACTGGAGAAAATAGTGCATTTGTTGAAGACTATTTTCAGCAGCAGATTAATCCACATTTGGCGCTCTAGTGAGACTTTGGAGCAGCAGGACAATGTGGAGAGAACTGAGTCAAAATAAACAAACAAAACATCACAGGACTTGTGCATTTAAAACATTTACTGTGTCTTTCAGTTGCTGTTGCAGCGTAGCTAGACAACTCATGTGAACCTTTCTTGGACTGCATGAGGAGCACTATGGCAACTGTTCAATACAGCATCAGATCAGGACTATTCATCCAGAAATCACACTGGATTCAGCATCAAAATGTTTTCAATTCCTCTCAAACAAACTAACTGAATAGTCAAAAGCTTCTATTCCAGTTTATATCTTCAGCACCTCATTGTCCCTGATACCCACCAAACTCACTTAGAAGCTGAGCTTTCCCGAGCTTCTATAAAAAGGCAAAACTGCAGGAAGAACGAATCCCTCCGATTCAGCAACTCTGCAGCAGCCACATGCCTGCGCAAGAAAAACTCAAATCTTTCAGCTTAAGCAGGAGCATTATCATCCGACTTTAAGTAGCATAAGAAAAAAAAATGGAATCGCTCAGCTTAACCAAAGCTGACGTCTTATTCTCAGAGGAGCGAGAAGGAGAGCGAAGGAGGGTTTTGTTCAAAGGCAAGAGCTGAGGACAGATACACAGCAGTGAGTACAAAAATGTTTTCTGCACTTTCAGGATTGCTGAGCAGCACCTTTGTAAGCACCAAACTAGAGGTCAGACAAAATACTGATGATCTCCTCTGAGATATACAGGCTGTCCCGTGATATACATCTTAGAACGATACAAAGCGAAGGGAGATGAGCAGGAATGAGTCAAGGGAGAACAATGTGAGTCACTTAATGTGAAATTTCAGTACTCAGAACATCAGTTAAGAAACATAGAACTTGTGTTTCTTAATCATTTGGTCAAACAAAAGAAAAAAATATTCAAAATCAACCTTAATAGCAGAGTTTGGAGAGCTGCTCTGCCTTAAGTTTCTTGCAGTTTTTTTCCCATTAAACTTATTGCGGTCAGCTAAAATTTTTAAGGTCATGTCCATAAATTGTACAATATTGACGGTGTGTTTACATGCATATTTGTTTACATGAGAGTGTCACCAACATTTTAGCCAACAAGACGCCAGAATGAACAGCTGGGTTTTTCCTTCCATTACAAAACAGTGCCTGAGCCTAATGAACAGAACAAAACAACTATGCTGAGACATGGTTGCTGTCATTACTGGTTATTTATCTTTTATTTATTTAGGATAGTTTTTTCCCCACATACCAATTCCAAATATCTATCTGTCTGCACATGTATGCAGAATCCGTAGGCGACGAGATAAGATCTTGGTATCAGAAGTGTTCTAGTTTCTGTTTGCAGTCTTGACCAAACACGTTTGAATGGCAGGTAAACAGATCATGTGGAGAGGCAGAATGCATTACAATACATATTACCATTACATCAGTGGCATAAAACTGTCTTAAAATGACAACATCATTTATCGCAATTATTTATAGAACAATATATCGTCTACAAAAAGTAGTCATCACGAAAAACCTATTCTTATCCAAGCGAGGGTCGATGGACACAGGGTGTTTTACACTGCACAAATTGTAAAATTGAAAAGGACATCCACTTTGAACATTAAAAAAAACACCAAGAGACAGTTTTAAACCAACTCATGGAGTTTTAGTACTGGCATTAGCACATGCTAGCTAACTACCGCTGATAAACTGAGCTAGAGTTGTCAGTTTACCCGTCAGCTAGAGATGAGAAGTTGATTTTGTTTACTTCTGTGTGAAATGTTCGACCCTTTGTTTAAAAAATAAGTAAGAATTTCGAGTGTTAAATCTGTCACAGCTATCACTGTGAACCGCTAAAATGCAACGGCGAGTGTTTGTCCTTCATTCTGCTGCCTTTAAATCCAGTGACTCATGGGAGACATCTTGAGTGAAATATTCAGTGCTTAGTGTTTGACTCTGTTTCTGTTCCCAAGTAGGACACAGAGTTTGTCTGAAAGTGAAGTGAAAGTAAACTTCTGAGTTTTAAGCCTGGTGAAGAAGAAAAACTGACCATCTGTTGGCTGCAAGTACGATCTCAGCTTAGTTGGCTCTCCTCTCATTTGTTTAACTCCCTCTGAATCAGTTTTGTCATGGTGCTGGATGACCTTTGACCCACCTTTTCTCTGATCTCCAGCGCTCTCTTGCACAGAGGCTCTGCTTCCTTGTACTTTCCTCTCTTCCCATAGAGGACGGCCAGGTTATTGAGGGTGGCAGCGACCTGACAGGAACACAAACACATTTATTATTTCACTGTATTCATGGCTGGTAATGAGCCTCAATCATCTTCACCCAAGTGCAACCGCAAGGCTCCGCCACAGCAGCAAAGTGCCATTGATCTGGTGAGAGAGTAATTATCGAGGAGGAAGACATGCGGAAACAGGAAGTGATTATGATGGGGCTGTAATTTGATCCCAATCAGATGTTTCATGAATCTTGTACACTCAGGAGGAGGGGGACTACAGAGGCGCCTGGGGGTCACCTCTGATCTCTGATTTAGACATGCTCTGGTGACCATGTGGGCAGAATGGGAAACAAGGAAGGAGGGAGGGAGGGCAGAGGGGTGAAGTGATTGGAGGAGGGGGAGTTCTGATAGAGGGAAGGGAGTGTAACAGGAAGAGAGGGACGGAGGGCAGAAGGAGAAAGCTACTGCACTCTTTTTCTAACTTTTTCCGCTACATTATTCCTTAATTTGACTTTTTTCCTCAGCATGATTTATAATAGTTTACAAGCAATCGCTCTAAAAGATGAGGATTATTCATGGCAGCCTCACGAACACCAGAGAAGAAAAAGATCTTGTTTTCAAGTGCCTGAGACACACTGCTGCAAATCATATGATTCTGCTGCAAAGTTGATGAATCGATCTTTAGCCTGAGGTGTTCTTATGAACTATTCCCCTATTTTTTCAACCCGCAGTCCGTGGTTCTGTTTGTCTGTGACAGTGCTGCAGGGCATCCAGGAAAGATTTCTGAAGTAAGACACTTAGTGTGTGCCTTATTACATTATTTCCTCAAGACACAGACTGACTATGGTTAAAGGTAAACTATGCAGGATTGTTGGTTAGTGTTGGTAATATGCTCTCCAGAGAAAGTGAAAGCCAACCTCAGATTCACTCTCATTTGGCGTTTCGCTTTGCTATATTTGTGTTTTTTGTAGCGTGGTGTCTCTTGGACGCTTGCTGCTTAGGGTCTGGCACCCTGTGGGGGTACATGCCCTTGTCACACACCTCTAGTGGGTCATAAGTGATGACAGATAGGGTTTAGTTCTGTATGAGTCTGTACATTGTTTTTTTTTTTGTTTTGTTTTAGGAAAATCCTGTTTTGCATACATTAAAATAAACCTGGTCCTCATCCTGCACCTGGTTTGAACAAGCTGCTTGACATGTTCATTCAATAAAGTACAGTTGTGAGCTAAAATGCCCTTTGAAACCATTTACGGTCCAATACACAATCAATATATTTGAAAAGGACAATTCTGGTCAGCATAAAGCCTGAGACATGACATGGCTGGTGTAGAGAGATGTAATGGGGTATATCTGTTCTTTCACTCACACATGTTGTATTCCTCCACAAACCAGTCAAGTTTCTCTTACAGTTTACATCCATGTCTGTGAAAACATGAACGCTTCACATGCATCTTCCGGATCTGACCAAATGCCATTGTGTGAAATTTTGTCATGACCAGCGTCTGAATGCTTGAGTTAGGTTGTTTTTGAGGTCACACTAACCTTGACCACCAAAATTTAATCAGTTCATAGTTGAGTCCAAGTGGACATTTGTGCCAAATTTGAAGAAATTCCCTCTGGGCATTCTTGACATATTGCGTTCACAAGAATGGGATGGATAGACGGACGGACCACCTGAAAATGCAATGCCTCTGGCCACGACTATCGCCCGCGCAGAGGCATAAAAATGCAAGGCTTATTGACTTGAATGCGGCTGAACATTTTTCATGCATAGGTGGAGTGACAGCAGAGGGAGTATTTCAGTCAGCTCCAGCAAACAATAATGATTGAGAGACACTGAGCTACCCAGTGTTTAACTGTAGTGTTTGCTACGTCTAAAATTAGTTTACATGTCCAAAATCAGATCAGGTCCAGGTTTGTTCTCCCCCCTTTGCCAAGTTTCCCTGTCATCACCCAGCAGATACAGAGTCCCCAGGCAGCTCTCTCTTCAGGAGGAGCCCACTCACGAGATATTTCAAAGTGCTGTTTGATGCGTAGGAAGAAACCACAATCACAGACTCCTTGTCTCTGACCCTCTCGTCTCTGGGGACACAGCTGAACTCAGCTGGGGGCTCTTAACCATTTCCATATGTTCCCCTGCAAGACTACAGCCTATCCAGGATCTTAGTTTAATAACCGATCCACCTTTCACACTAGCTTGGGCTCTTTACCTGGATCAAGTTTTCATAGCCAGGAGTCACCACGCCAAGGCCAAACCTTGACATGCCATTCAACTGGCAGAGCCCCAGACCACCCAAGCTCTTAGGTAAACATGATGTAGGTGTGTTGGTACACGCATAACCGGCGGAGTTCAAACCTGATTCAGGCATCATTAAGCAGAATTCAAAATAATGTTTCTTAATGAATACCTGGCTCTCATAAATTTGGATTAAGTTCTCAATAGTGAACATTTAAAATCGGGTAAAGAGAAGAAGAGACAAAGATTTAGAAGATTGGAAATACTACAGAAGGAAGAGACCAAGAGGCAAAGCGATGGATTCAAAATGACAAATATGGTGAGAGGAATCAGTGTAACAGGTAACTGCCGATATTGTTGCCAAAACTCTGATTTTCTGATGACAAAAATCACTTCCTTGTGGAAAGAAGGATCAGGTCCTGGTGACAGGATGAGAGGACAGAGGTGGGAGTGCAGAGGGCTAACCTCAGTTTCACAAAGTGGAGAGTGATGGAGGTCCAGACAGTGGAGACACAGGCCTGCTGGGGTTAACACAGTTAGTCGCCCTGCTGTATGTTCACAGGCACACTGACTATCAGAGGTTAATAGGGTCTGAGAACAGGAGCAGGTCAATTATTTATGAAATCTACTGTGTTGACTGTGATCGTCCTGGACTGCAGTCGCAATCCTAAACAAACACATTAAAGGGTGTTTGGGAAAATGTAATTAAGGTGGGGAGGGGTGTAATTAAAAATGTATAAGATGGGTGGCCTGAACACAGCCAGCATTTCCCAAGAGGCTGTAGGGTGTCATGTGCTTTTGTCTTCCACTGGAAAAGCATTAAATCTTTATATTAGCAGTTTAGAAGTTTTGTCCTTGACTCGTTCTTGAATTCTAAAACCACCCCCAGAACTACATCTAATGCTGTGTTCCCACCAAACACGATGAACGCGATTTAATCGCTCATAACGCGAGTAACGCGCTGCCCGTAACGCCCGAGTTTCGACGCCTGACCATTTTGTTAATTTGCGTTATCGCGTCATTCGCACGAGTAGCGGGGAAGCCGGCTGTGCTAACTGGAGCTAAGCTAGTGCTAACGTTCATAGTACAACCATTCTGCAAACTAATTAAAGACACATATTTACAGAACTTACCAAGTAGACCAGTCTCCTCGGCGACTTTCACCAAAGCCTGCTCCTTTTTGTTGCGGTCTCTGTACAGTAGACACATAGCATCATATAGCTCCGGGTAGCCCCTGACGACCATGGCTGAGATATCCATCCACCATCGCTGCTTTGTACCTGCTCTGGAAGTCCCAAGTGCGTCGGAGGGCCAAACGCCGTCGTTTTTGGGTTCACCCTATCTTGCAGAAGCACATCCAGCTCGGCGAGTTTCACCACCTCTTCCAGGAACTCCGTCTGGAAGATAGCCACTTTCAGCGGTACTTCAGGCTGACTGGGGCCCAGTTTGAGGACCTGTTGGCGAGGGTTGGCGCCAGGATCTCCCGGCAGGACACCAACTACAGGCGCTCCATTTCAGCTGCGGAGCGTCTGTCCATCTGTCTCCGGTGAGTAGCAGTTTATTGCTGTGTCAACAACTGGACGTTGATTTTCGCGTCTATCACGCTGCGCTAGACGCCTCTATCGCGTCTAGCGCGACGCAATGGACGCGATAGAGGCGTCTAGCGCCGCCGCCCAGCGCGATTTCGCGTCTAATCGCGTCTTTGCATTGACTTTGTATGTAATCTTGACGCGCGAATTTGCGAAATCGCGTTTGGTGGGAACACAGCATAAAATGGAGAAATGATCCTTCCTTCTTACACTCAGCATACCCACCTGAACCTTATTTTCTGACTGCAAACCACTTCTGTTATTTACAAAAGGCTTCAGATGTTTAAGATAACACTTTTATAAAACATATTTTTCCTGGGAGTACGCTGCATCTAGGAGCACCTTTTGACAACTCTGAAACACACACAAAGCTTCAGAGGCTCTTTAATAATGATAAATGCCACAAAACTGTAATTCAAACACCACTTTGGCTGCACTGTTATTACGGCTGTCAGTGCTGTTATATGTGTTACCTGAAGGGAGGCAGGGTAGAATATTTTTAAATGAATTTTATCGATCCCCTGAGGGGGAAACCGGGACACTGCAGCAGCCAAAAATAGGTGTAGACTGAAGAGCAAAGGGTAACAATGGAAGGCTGAACAGATAAAGAACTCTAATTTTCTTTTTACATTAACTGTACTACCAGAGCTTAAAGTGCTTATGACACTGCACCCAGGAATCCATTGTTAGAGCTCTTTATATCAAAGGAATAGTTCAACATTTTGTGAAATACGCTTATTAGCTTTCTTGCCAAAGGCTATGAGAGGGTTAAATGACAGAGTCAAGCCAATTCGTTGTTGGTGTGAGTTTTGTTGGGACCGTTTAACAGCTCTGTATTGGATAGTAGCAGCTGCTGCTGTGTTAGCTTGTGCTAACTGGGCAGAGCTTGAACTGACTGTTAGCCAGGAGGCTGCAGAGACGGCAGCAACAGAAAGCTTGCTGATCTGGCGGGGATTTCGGATGGTCCAGGATCAGACCCCTTGCACAAAAAGGGTCAAATGCAAGTATCGTTTGGGGATGTTTCGATACTACTTTGGGTTATTGGGTTATTTTAGCTGATAACTTTAACATATGGAGTACCAATATCCAGCCTTACTGCCAACAGCTGGTTAGCTTAGCTTAGCACAGCATAGAAACAAGAAAGATAGGGAAAATGCTAGCCTGGCTCTAGCCAAAAAGAACACAATCAGCCTACCAGCTGCTGCACATAGCCTCTCATAACACCACAGCTTGCTGCTTTTAATCCTCTGGGTTTTTTGGATTAAATAAATCAGGTATAATTTAGTAATTAGTGATTTTTGGAGGTGTTAATATAGGCTTTGGATAGAGTAAAGCTAGCTGTTTCTAATATTTCTGCTAAGCTAAGCTAAGCTAAGCACCTATTTGCTGAAGCTTCATATTTACCCTAAACATTAGAGTGGTAACAATCTCCTCAGAAAGAAAGCAAATAAACGACTTTTGAAAAATGTTAAATTATCTATTTAATGCTGTACAGGTTGATCAGGTTGTTAAAATGTGACTTGTGTTTATTTTGTTAGGTATACATTTATTTTTGAAGTATTTGTACATGCTATTCTACATGCTATGTTAAGGAGTATCTACCCTTTTAACTATTAATGTTGAACTGAGATACAAGCAAACATGTCTCTATGATTCATATAAAACTGCAATGTCATAAAAATACTGTCCAGACAGAGAGGGCACAGCTGAATAACTTTGATGTAACGCACAGACAGATGTACTCACAGCTGGATGGTCCCTGCCCAGAGTCTTCTCCCTGATGGCCAGAGCATCATTCAGCAGGTTGGCTGCCTCCTTGTATTTGTTCTGATCCCTGAAACAGACACAAGCAAACAAGAGTCAGACAGAAACACACCGACACTGATGAACAGACACGCACACAAAGAAAAGACACATAAACTATTCTAACATTTCCATTAACAGCTCATTATTTTCAGGTGACATGGTCCAAATAGCTTTGCGGCAGTTCCCACAGTCAATGCAACAGCCTGCTGACAGCAAGTCGACCCACTCCCTCATGCCTGACTATTCCCTGCACTCACTATTCAATGGATAAGATTTGTGGAAGTGAAAAAAAAAACATGGGTCCAACTCCTGTAGCTCTTGTGTCATTCTTTTGTTCCTCTTTTCTTGAGTTGGGAAATTAACACTTCCCCTGTTCTATTACTGTACTGTAAATCTTTAGTTGTGTCTGCTATGTTTGCTATGTTCCACTTCTGACGTAGAAAGGCGTTCATCTGTCATTTGGAGGTCCTATAGAGGCCTGTCACACGAGGCTTTGGGGGTTGTTACCCAAATGTTTTAAAGGACATACCACAGTGGTGCAAAAGACAACATGATGTAACCATTACCGCATATTTGTGTCTGGTATAGGCCCTCTTTTCTTATCCAGAGAAAGCTGGGAAGGTGTTTATAAATACAAGATTGGCCCACACATCTTTTGAAATTTTCTGAAAGAGCCTTTCAATGTTCATCACATCTTTTCAAGCTGTAAATTACTGAGAATCTCTTTTATCCACTAAGTGTGGGACGCCACTGTTGGTGACTTCCATCTCATTATTATTAGACACCTAGCCGGTCATGTTATAAAAGCTACCGAATCTGCTAATAAGCTACATTTCTGTAGGATCTGAAGGTTTCCAAATTGTGCTGTCAGTGACAAGGTTAAGAAACACTCCTTTAATTGATAACTACAAAAACATCCTCCCAGCATTCACCAACAGGCTTCTACTCTGCTCTGAAATCCTGGGAAAGCTTGTAAAATAGTCAGAGTGGCCCGGGACTTCAAGGATTTATAAGCTGGTAAAGACTTGTTTTCATGGTGGTAACAGTGTAATGGAAGAAACAGAAGAGTCACTGAATATTAGTCCCAACACTGACTGCAGTTGTGACTGTTGAATATTGTCACAGGAACCTGACAGAGAGAAAGTCTCTTACCGCATGTTAAAAATCTATAAAATATGCCTCTTGGATCGCTGGATGAGAAGGACCAAGACCTAGATTAAAGATTTCATAGACTAACCTGTAAACAAGGGCGAGGATGTTGAGCATGGTGGCCACATCTGGGTGGTCGTGTCCAGAGGTCTTCTCCAGGTCTTCCAGGGCCTGTTTGCAGAGGGGCACAGCCACCTCGTACCTGCCCTGGGAGGCGTACTGGATCACCAGGTTGTGGAGGGTCCTCAGACGGGCCGGGATCTCATAGCCTCCCTGCTGGGCAGCCGCTGCTGCAGCGCTGCCGTGACTCGGCTGGACTGGAGACACACAGGAAAGAGAGGGGAAAGTTCAGGACATACACCTCATAATCACATAATGTTTTAGCCATTAAGAATGTCTGATTTCTGCTCATATGAAACTGTGAAATGTTCCATGACAGGACAAGAAATCACAGGCAGAGTCAGTGCTACTAGTGATTTTTAAAATGCCACAAAGTCACACTTTCCTAAACCCCAAGATGACAACTTCGATATGCTTATTTTGTCCAATCAGCTGTCCAGAACCCAAAGATATTCAATTGACGGTCACATAAAACAAAGAAACCCTCAAATCCTTGTGCCTGGGAGGTTGGAAATAAGTCATGTTACCATTTTATGCTTAAAAAAATACCCAAAAATAGTTCATCAACGTTTTTTGTGTTGAGTTTTGTATTATCTGCTTGAGTAGGAGTCAGACTTTATTTAAGATAACACAGCTTTCCTCCTGGTTCATTTTAAGAAGCCTCTGAAACCATTAATTATTCGTGTTCCTACAAATGGGTCAAAGCTGAGACCACAACAAACAAACACCGGCTGGCTGTTAACATAAGGCTACACACAAGATTATTCACACATAAAAAATGTCCTCATTCTGCTACGCTGCACAGCAAATGTGCTGGTTTCTGTGGGTCATGTTTAACAGGGTCAGGAGGACATGACAAGGAATGTCTCTCATGACATGCTGTCGGACTGTCTGTCGGTCAGTCTGGGTGTGTGTGTAAGAATGTATGAATGTGTGTGAGCAAGAGGTCAGGAAACCACCTGATTGGGTTTCTTATTAAAAAGGCAGGCAGCTCTATATTTATTCTGAAGAGCCTGTGGGGTTTAGAGAGGGACCCGCCCACTGCAGTAAAAACATCGTCCACCGTGAAGTGTCCCGACACCCTGTGACACCAGAACCACTCACACCACAGCAGCCTGTCTCCTCCTACACCAGCTCACAGTGATGAGACGTTGACAGCACAACAAAAATGGACAAAAATAGCAGAAATGTGTCCAACAGCATCTACTGAACAACACAACATACTGATACTCAGTGTTTGCATCTATCAACAGCTACAATATAATATGTTTTTATTGACACGTACAAAGGACGTTTAACTGTTTTTGTATCATCTTCCTATTATTTTTCTAATCCATTAATCATTTAGACTATGAAATGTTGAAAATGTTAAAAACTGTGCTATATCGTAGGCAACTGGACTTGCTTGCGTTTCTTGAAGACGTTTCGCCTCTCATCCAAGAAGCTTCTTCAGTTCTAAATGACCGTTACGAAGTTGCAGGCTATAAACCCTGTGTGGGTGGGAAGGACTCACATGGTGGCCAGGTGGGTCTGTGGGTGGGAAGGACTCACATGGTGGCCAGGTGGGTCAACGACTCACATTGTGAGCTTAACGACTCTGAAACTAAGAGCTCACGTGACCCCTACGACTCTGCAAGGGTTCCCACCCACACAGGGTTTAAAGCCTGCAACTTTGTACCAGTCATTAACTCAACTGAAGAAGCCTCTTGGATGAGAGGCGAAACGTCTTCAAGAAACGCAAGCAAGTCCAGTTGCCTACAATATAGCACTTACTATTACCATGACCTGGATGACTGAGAATTTTCACCGACAAGTCGACATGCTTTATTCTGTGTTTTCACTACTGTAAATCATCTGTTCCATTTGTTTTGGAGAGGAAGAGACCTCTGCAAATAATTAAGCTCCCGGTAAAAACCTCATGAACAATGAACATTAAAGGAATTCTAACCAGGAGAAGTTTCAGCTGGTTGCAATCTGACAATCCTCACTGCTAGATGCCACTAAATCCCCCTAAATCCTACACACTGGGCCTTTAAACGACCAATACCTAAATCATGTTTGTCCAAATGTGTCCACTCACTACATATGAGGTAAGCACTACATACAATCTGAAAACAGAGATGGTGGAGAGATGACAGAAAAACAAAAGAGATGCAACAATGGTCAACAGCGAGACTACATGGTGCATGGTTGACGTCTTAACTCACAAAATCATCCACTACATTACAGGAAGTGTAGGATTCACCATTTCTGGAGTTTGAACTTTACAAGGGATTAAAAGTTAAGATACCTTGGTTTCTAAATTTTATTTGGAGGTGCAACACTAATTCCTTGAACCCCCACTTTAATAATACTGCAGGTTCGACTGAAACGATAGGAGCAGGACGCTAAATCTCTACACGCTCATCCACTAACTTACTGTAGCTAACAAGAGTTAGCTAAATGACTGAAATGTAAATATTTGTACAGAGAAATCAGTGCATTTAAGCCCAAGGCCAATTTAAATAAAGGCAGAGCTGTCATCCACCATTATCTTCTTTCTTGCTGACGGCAATTTACCCAAACCCCAAAAGCTTTGCAGGCAGTCTGAATACGCTCAAGGAGAAAAGACATCTAATCTACTCCAGACACACACTTATATACACACACACACACACACACACACACACACACACACACACACACACACACAAAGAGTCTCATGCAGCTCCGTTTCACACTGAGAGAGGATTAATGCCAATGGAAGCAGCATTCGATGAAGCGTTACTTCACCATGCACCGGCCTACTACTGCCTCACCATCCTCTCTCATCCATCCAACCTCTTCATTCCTTCAAAAACAAACACTACTTTAAAGGGACAGTTTGGATTTTTTTCCATAGTCAGTGTATTACATACAGTAAATGAAGGTCAGAGAACTCTTAGTTTGGAGAAGCAGGCAGGAGTGCCGACACAGAAGCTTGGCAATGTACTAATGTGGACGGGGGCAGCAGCAAATGTATTTTAGCAACCTACAAAAATCAGTGAGTTTAAGTGTGCACTATATTGAGATTATTTTCACTGCTTTACCTTGCCATCAAACAACCCGTTTCTTTGGCACTATATTTCCTCTACCATAGAACTTTTATAGACCCAAGATCAGCTGTTTGGGCCAGACTATCAGTGGTTAATGGAAGAGACAATAAATACAAGAAAATAAAGTGGGTGATGATGACAAGCTGTTTACTTTGGAGACAAGAGGATACCTTTATGAACCAGAGTTTCAAAGAAACTTTTGCAGACGGAGACTGAATGGACTGAAAGAGAGAGATGTGTAGCAGGGCTGTACCTGACTCAAAATAATGACTCGAATCACATTTGTTTATTCAATTCGAATATTTGACTGCTGTTCCTTTTTTGTGTTCCTTTGGACCTTGACAGGTTGGACAGGGTTCAGCAGGATGTTCAGTGTGACAGTGACATTCACTCTGCAGCTAAATGAAAAAAAAAAATGAAAATGTAGTGCCAAAGGAAAGGGCTGTCTGTCGTCAAGGTAAAGTGCTTAAAAATATTCTCAATATAACGTACACTAAAACTTAAACTGGCTTTTTTTTAAGTTGCTAAAGCAAGTTTTACTGCAAACCCCCATCCTAAGCATTACATAGCTCAGCTTCTGTGGTGATACTCCTGCTCGTCTCTACAAACTGGGAGCATGCAGACCGCCATCTACTGTAGGTAATACACTGACTATGGATAAGTACCTCATACAATCTCACTCCAAAGAATCCGAGCTACCCCTTTAAACACTGCTGTATTTTAGAGCCATTTGATTAACTTTTATTTGAAGCCATGAAGAAGAACGAGGAGGGATTTAGTCTGGTGACATAAAACCAATAAACTACTGCTTCCCTCCAGGCTAACACCCATCTGTGTCTTATATTTAGTCTTTTGAGTGTTGCATATACCATCCTCAAATGTAGCTACTTGATGTAGGTGTGTGCAACAATGAACGTCTGAGAATTGTTTATGTAATCACGTGCGGGTGCATAATTATTGGATTATGTGTTGTTGTTTTTTTAAACTGTGTTTATCTCAAACCTCACTTACAATTACCAACATTTAATTTCTACGGTGCCTGTCAACAATTCCCGATTTAAAATGAATCTTTCAGTGTTGGAAAAACTGGTAATCTGACATAGTTAGGTAACTAAAGACTAATGATAAGTACCTTTATTTTTATGTATAATTAGTTAACAGATTATTGTGCCAGAGGCCTATTTCTGCCAGATAATTGCCGTATCTTTTGGTATAAAGCCTCAACAAAATGAATTAAATAAAGATAAAAATCTTTCTAAATAATTCTTCTGCTTGTCCACCTTCTCTGTTTGCAGCTCAGTGACTTTTTGATATATCTACCCTTTACACTGATGTTACCGTCTTAATAACTCGGAAGGGAAGCGTCACCTAATTTATTTTTTTAATCATTATGCAGTACTGACCTCTGAAGTGACACTCCTTTTTATTGAAATTTATGTTGTGGAAAGTCAATCTTATGCTCCCGCTGTTCCCCAACACAACTCACAGCTATATTCTATTAAGTCTGTCTCTCCTGTCTGGTCATCATTTATATTCAGCCCGTGCTGCTCAACACAGCGGAGAATTTATTAACACTGGTGGGGAAAATGCTGAAAGGCAGCATAATGAAGCCAGTTTTCCATCTAAAAACATGAAAAAAATGGAGTCCTCTAATTTGACACAGTATTCCAAAAACAACCTGCTCCGTTTCCTCTGCTCTACAACCTGCACTGCAGTCGTAATTTGGGCCAAATCACAGACAAGTCTGGATCAAAACCTAAAATTACACCCACGAAACACTGTAAGAGCGGGGAATTACCGCTGGACACATTCTCGTCGGCACATAAACAGTAGAAATGCTGGTTTGTTTGAAAGCAGAAACACAGAGGACAAGATGTTGAATGTAACCAAAAAAACAAGAATATAAAAATACTAACTGCAATAATACGTCTTTCACTTCCTCTCGCTGTTAGCGGCTCTCAACCCAAGGCCACTTCTTCCTTAAAAACGGCACACTAATGTTTAATGTTTGTCTTAAGGCTTGGTAATTTCCTAAAACAGCTGGTCACTGAAGTTTTTTGCACAACAATGGAGCTCTATGGCAGAGGAAGAAGATATGCTTTGAATAATTTCTTGTATACAAATTAGCCCTTCTACCAGCCACTAAGTTTACTAAAATTATATTTGGCTTCTATAGTTATATTGCCTCTTGGGTATCTTGCTCCTGCTTTGTTTGTCAAAGCCCTTTGTAAACTCTATTTTTAAAGGTGCTGTATAAATAAAATTATTATCATTATTATGATTAAATGTTAATGTACCTCTCCAGACACATTGTAATATTTTGTTTCATGGAGTTTCCCAAATAAATAGTTTTAAAAAATGAATAAAATGGTGAAAATGTGCTGGAAGCAGATGTAGTCTCTCTCCCTCATTAAGAAACTCAGGATCTGGCCTCTGCCTTGTCTACCATCTATGCATGTCTTAAGTTTTGTTTTCACTTTCTGCTTTCTCCAGCGCTGGCACGGCGCTAAAACAAAGTGTAAGATACGTCTGGCATGCTGCTACTTGTGCTTGGTTGACCGGTGAAGAAGCAGTGTGCATCAAGATGGCTAACGTTAGCGTCAGAGAAAGGTCTTATGTCAGACCCAGACTCAGATCAGGAGTCTGGCATGCACCAAAATCAGCGACTAGCAGACTACAACAGAAAGCTAAGTGTAGTTAGCGTCTGTTGTTTGTCCATGTTGTTTGTTAGCTTGTAACTAGCAGTGGCTGACACAGCATTAATAGCAGTGAAACACACAATAATACCTGCTACAACATTACAGTGTGTTCACATTGGTATGGTTAACATGCAAAAACTGCACACTCCACCACGTTTGCTATCAAAACTGTCACTATGCTAATGCTAACTCTGCTCTGTGTACTGACACCTCCGCTCTGCGCTGGAGGTTTCAGGTTTCTTTGTGATGTGTTCCCTGTATTAGACAGCAACTGGCTTTCAAATGTGTGGGGTACCTGAGCTAGGTTGCCTGGCTTACGTTTGAAACTCAGATTTTGGTAAGGTGAACAGACATCAACCCCTTCAGCAGAGGAACGTGAAGACACTTCTCTAGTGACAAACTTTGCACAGATACAAGTCAGTATAGTCAAGGTCAGACATTTTAGGGGACATTAAGGGAAGAAAAAACATTTTTTAATGGCAGGGGACTTTAAGTTTAAACACTTGGTACTTTATGTGCACTGCAGGATATATTTTCATTCTGACCAAACCTCCAGCTGGTAGGTTAAATTAAACAGTTTAACAAAGACGACACAAAGAGGACAAACAGAGCTGCAGTCTGACTCAGACAGTGATCTGCAGAGTGTGAGCCAGTCTGCTGTCCATTTTGTCAGCAATTTAAACTGGCTGACAAACTGGTGCCAGGAGCCAAATGGGAATTACCTTTGTACAAAAAAAAAACAAAATCACTGCCAAGTTTGGGAACAAAGTGTGTGCTGTTTTTGTGGAGAACACAGGCTTGTAGGTCACCCTCTCTTAGCTGTCCCAAAGAAACCTCAAAGCTACAGTATAGTCCTTTAAATTGAGCCAAATTAGTGCTGGAGCTCTTCTAGTGGGCGTTGGACTTAATTGTAGTTATAATCCCGTTAAAATGGGGCTTTTGCATTTGGTTTCAGAGGACGAGCAGATTGAAGCTTATAAGAATTATGTGCTTTCACTTTTTTGCCAAATGTTTATATTTAAGAATTTCATTTTTATTCAAAGTTCATTACAACACCACTGTGGTCTTTTGCCAAACATTATTTCACTTGACTACAGCCACACAAAAAGAACACAGTTTAGAAATCCTGGAACTATATAACACCAATCTGGTTGGGAGGTTTTCACCCCATTTGGCCTCCTTCCAGGCTAAACTAGGTCCTGACTAATGGGCCTTTACAGCCAACACAGCTTTACTGTCTGGGTTACTGAGCTACTGAAAGACCACCCCATCAAACACTGAGGGAAGGGGTGGACATGAGGAGAGGAGCGCAGAGTGGGAGAGTGGCAGAGTGAGGCAGGGAAAGCTTAAGTAAACAAAGATGAAAAAAAACAACAAAGATTTATGAGGCTTCAGAAAAGTGATACATGGCAGCAGAAACTCACCCTCATAAAATATGTGATATAAATTCTGACTCTGGGGACGTCCACTGACTAGACTTCGGTATATTAGTGAGTGTTGCTGGTGCAGAGATTGAAGTTTTGTTTCCAGAGGAGAAATATATTTTAAAGCAGTGACATTTTCAAAATGACTGCACCCATCAGAAAATAAAAAAACATCCAATTTTTTAGACAAATCTTCACATCATTAGTCACAGCCTTCAACTACAAAGTATTAATGTTAAGAAGGTGAAGTTAACTTTGTCTTTCAACTATTCCTTAACACATTTTTTTAAGTCTTTCCAATTGACAAGAGCATCCCTACAGATACATCTGCATCCCAAGGCTAGGAACTACATTTTATATCTGGGTCCGTGACTGAAAATGCGTGAGAATCCCCCAAAGAGTCGAGGGAACAAGAGGAAGAAGGGACACTTACTGCCTGGGGCTTGGTCGTCCTGATCATCTGGGAAGAGATCGTCCAGAGTCTCTTTACTGGAATCAGAGTCCTTCTCCTCCTGAGAGGGGAGTGAGGGAGGCATTGGAAGAGGAGGAGGAGGAGGAGGAGGAGAGGGGAGAGATGAGGACAATGAATGAATTGACTCAATGTTCTCTAAACAACTGATGCAGTCATTCTGTAGCCTGGGTCCTATCAAGCACATTTCAAAGTGTTAAAAGATATTGTTCCTATTGATATCTTTTAATCGACTCTGCTGCTGACGAGGAGTTCAGGGACATGACTTAAAAGCCCAAAATACAAAGGAATCAGTGGGCGAGAAGGTGCAGGAGGAAATAAGACTCTTTAACTTGTTTAGAAGCAAAACATGTTTGTTCTTATCAGTAGTATCAGCTAATTGTTGGAAAAATAGCTTGCATACTTCAAACACAGACACATGACCACTGCTGCAGACAGTAAGGCGGTATTTCCCCTTGTATGTTTGAATGTAGGCTTGCGTAGCCAGACCTATCTCCACGGCACTGTGTTAGCGCATTATCATTCTGCTAGAGGGGCAAGAAAAAGCTGTTTGTTGGTATTTCTTTAAACCAATGAAAAACATATTGGATGCAGTGATGGTGCCCTGGCAAAACAGTGTCAGAGGGAAACATTTGCATGTGGGGAAGCGTGCACTGACATTAGCCACAAAAAACAGGAAGAGACATGTGTGATTCAACTTTCAGATAAAAACACAAACATAATTTGATAATCGTTGCTCTGGAGGTAAAGCCTGACTGTACTGTAGCTCTGGAGGAACTCATTGGACCCTTTAAAACTACAGTCAAACTACAGCGGAGGCGGCCAATGGCATTATAGCATCAGTCTATGTGAGTCAGAGTAGTTTGAATGTGATGCATTCTTTAGATGAATCCATCTGCTCTCACTGGGCAGTCACCAATATATTATCCATCTTATTTGAATGACCTTCATCTGTCCTAGGTATGAATCAGTTCAACTTCTCTATTTCCAATGCAGATACCAAATCTAAAGGAACATATATATGCTGATACAGGGTACTGGTCCAATACAACCACTCTCCTTTTCCCCAAATTTAAAATCAGTATTACTCAATAAACCCAGTTGAAGCATTTTTATGTAAAGCAGCACAAGGCCGGGGATTGCTGCGGGATATTAAAATGCCTGGTCGAGCATATTAACCATGAGGACACGCTAACACACTCTGAAGAAGACTCAGGGACTCACAGATGGGGACAAGTCCTCGTCGTACTTCTTCAGCTGGTTCATGAACTCCAGGTGCTTCTTCTCCTCCTCCAGCTGGGCCACGCTCTGCTCGCTCTTCTGCAGCTTCTGCTGCGTCCCGGCCAGCTCGTCCCTCAGCCACTGGTTCTCCTGGCAGAGCCGGCGTACCTGAGCCCGAAGCTTCTGCTTCTCCGACTCCACCGAGCTCAGGTGGCTCGAGAGCGCCATCATCACCTGGACAAAAAAGGAGGGGAGGGGGGTTTCTTTACACACCAGAATTGCTTCATAATTCAATTATACCACATATTTATGTCTTTGGGGTGATCATTTTCATCATATGTGTGAGTTGGCTTGGAACCACCTCGTAACAATATTCACAATAATTCCAAGTCATTCTTAGCTTCAAACATCCTGTAAGAACATTTACACTAAAACCCTCAAGTCCAGGGATAGAGTATCAAGAGTATCTAAAGATTTTAAAACACCATAATACCAGAATCCTTGACACACAAGAGGCTATTAATACAATGCACAAAATAAATTAAACATTTTAAATCTGAGGAAAATAGCAGCAAGTTCAGTGGCAGAATCATGTGTAAATTTTGGCACTAAAACTGGCAGTAACAGTACACTCCCCACCAGAACTAAATATGTGTACACTAACGTTATTCTGAGGCACTTTGGGTAAAAGCATCCACCTAATAACATATGGTGTGAGGTGAAAGGCTGGGAGGGGTGTAATCAGACAAAGAGTCTGAGGCACAGAGACATTAGGGGTGTTTGAGCAGCAAGGTTGTGCAGAAAAATATGAATCACACTGTATTTTACAACAACTGCAGGCTACCCAAAAAGCTGAAGGTGGATATTAGAGTCTGCATGGTGCAGTGTATTGTATATTTAATAGGCAAAGCCTGCTGGGAGATAGAGATGAGAGGCTAGAGCACCAACAGTGACTCATCAGTGACTCATAGGCTGGTGTTTGCCAAGTGAGAAACGACACAATCAATTGGGAGTTTTCAAACTTTGTCTGAAAAAAAGGTGCATTATTAACATTCTTCATCTCCGAGGAGTAAAAGCTTCTCTCCTAACATCTCCTTCTTCAGGAGGATGTGGGAAATCTTTGTGTTTTTTTCCACTAGTCACCTAGAGGAGAGTCTTAGTCTTTGAAAAACACTGATTTTAGAATATTATGTATTAAAAATGTAATTTAAGAAGATAACGAATAAGGCAACATGGTAGATGAACTTGAAGGATGAATTTAACAACTCCACATTAGAAATTGCATGTATGCTTTATGCACAGTCACTCCTGCATCAATTTTATGCCCCAGCACTGGCAAGAGCCACAGCCATTATGATTTCTGTCCTTCTTTCCCTCCTTCTAGTTTGAAGTCTGTCACTCTAGCGTCTTTGTCCACTGAAAGTACGGTACCATTAAACCGTCAAATAAGCAGAGATCCAGCAACAGAAATATCAACTTTATTTTCTTGAAGTGTAGAAATAATGATAATTAAAAAAACCAGTTGAATCTGGTACTTCTGAAGCTTTCCCCCTATAATTTTTACTGGATGAGCTAGATAAAAATTACAGCTAAAACCACTGCATATCTGACATGCTGTTCTTGTCATTAGTAAAAAAAAATGCTCATCTTTCTCCTAGTTTTATCAAAATGTTGTTCAAAAGATTGCTCGTATTATGTGCAAGAAAAGGAATTCAAACATTACTCAAAAAAAAAATAGTTTTTCATATTTCAGTTAATAATAACTCACTCAGTGGCTGACAGACTCTATGAAGGTACAGATACATACCTGTGCCTCGCTCAGCCCGAGCTCCAGCATCTCCAGGGACTTGCGTATCATGTGGGACTTCTCCTCCACCAGGACACCCTCCTCGTCCTGCTTCAGGCAGCGCAGCGTGCCCAGCAGACCCTCCAGGATGGAGTGGTGCTCCTGCTTCAGGGCCTCCAGCCCCTGGATCACCTGCTTGGTCCGGGAGATGATCTCATCCTGGGATAGCTTCTCCCCAGGATCCTCCTCATCCTTCACGCACACCATGGTGGACATGTCCTCACGCATCCTGCGGGGAAAACGACAGGGAAAGGAAGGTTAATGTCAAAATGATGTATGAATCAGTTTCAGAGTGGCTAAAGTTGCTTTTACTAATGCAGGTTTGCAACAGGTCCCCAAAGATCAGACACCAAGAAAATTAAATGCCAAAAGAATGTGGCTGTCTAAAGACTCTGGACTTGTAAATTAAACATAACATCTTTAATCGGGGTTAACTTTTGCTGCACTTAAAAAAAAAATCTGAGACAGGACCACCAGGAAAAGGGACTTAACAGAGGAACACATTGGGGTTAACCAGAAATGTGTGACATATAGATTCATTCATTTATTTATGGACAGACACGTAACCCTCAGATGTTCAATTCAAAGTTGCATCCTCCTGACCTTTCCTGGTCTCATGGCCACTACACAGCCTGATGCATCTCTCTTTACAATCAATACTCGGCTCAGTGTGAGAAACAACATTGGCTTAATGAAAAGGTTAGACCCTGTTTGTATGACTGGAAAGTTCTTGGTTCAGGTTGAGAGATTTCAAAGGAAATGTTGAAGCTTCTCTCTCAAACGACACTTAAGGTGCCTTTGAGCGAGGTACTGACAGCAGCAGGGCGTGAGCGGCAGAAAAACCTCAATAAACAAAGGTTAAACGTAATGTCGCATTTGTAAAAAAGGCTGTTTGAAGTGCTCCAAAAAACTGAGGAGTCATCACTTGAGATGCTTTAAGAAAAAGAGCGACTTTGGTGCAGCTGTGATGAAAAGTTTCAAACCAAACCACAGACAATAAACCTGCTGCACGCTGACAGTTCAAATCCAGATCTGAGGCTTGTGGGCTGCGTGTGGTTCACAGATAACAACAGATATGAGGGGAGGATTGTTAGAAAGGAAATCTCTGAGAGCTGAAATAACACAATGAGTGGCAGCTACCACTTTTTACAATTTATTATAGTGCTGCATCTTTAATATGAATTCGAGTTAGCATTTATTAGCTTTACCTGCACCTAGCCTGTTTTAATCTAACCTAAAATCTACAAAAATATTTCAATTAGTTTGCAGTCACCAATTACTGTACAGTGAAGTAAAACCAACCCTGAGCATTCATATTCATGATTACAATATCTCCAATAATACTCAGCGTCTTAGTGCTGCCATAATGCGGTCATAGCACATAATCACATCCCGAATCAGCCTTGGTGATTAAGGAGGGAGACTATTAGGTGTAGTAGGTAAAACTGATGCTATTATTATTATGCACATATTAGCTAAACACTGCAGGTTAATATCTGTTCCTCTGACATTGACCGTCAACACACTCCACATGCACTCCTTCCCACACAATCCTGACTTTCTTTGCTTTGCATTCATCACACACACACATACACACACCCACACAAACTTTAAGAGGATTATGACTGAGCGCTTCGGCAGCACTTGTAGCGAGCAGCCTAATAAATCTCTTCAAGCACACCAAACTGAAACTGAATAATAACAGAAACACTGACTTAAGTTCTGTTTTCCTGCATGGCTCTGTGGAAAACACAGAAATGCAACAACTCTTCCATGTGACTGACTTCACATCACTCTTATCCTCGGTGCTGCCGTGATAAAATGTGTTGACCCAGCTTGCCCACCTGAGAATAAGAGCTGCTATGGCATCAGGTGACGACAGATAAGCAGACGTGTCCCGAACTGCCTTCGATTTCACATTTCAGAAGAAGTTAAAAAAATAAATAAAAAAAAAACAATAGTTGAAGACTGCCCGCAGCAGACGAGGCAGACGGAGGGAGGGTTACAGCTCTGATCGCTCCATGTGACTCAGCAACCAGCCTGCAGCCTATCAGCTGACAGCTGGGCAGGAAACAGTGTGTGCAGGAGATGGAAAAACAGCAGCTTCAGGTGAGCAGAGCTGTGCAGCACGAGGGGGTTTCCAGTGAAATTAACTTAAATAAATGCTTAATATTAACCTCAAACGTCTACTGTTGTGCCAAACTACATGTTCCTAACATTGTTGGCAAACTGATAAAGCAAAATTATCAGTATTTATCCTGCTTCTGGTGTAAATGTTTCACTTGTTTCTCAAATTCAACATCAGTTTCAAGAGTGCAATTATTTTCTCATGAACACCTAAAAACAGAAGAATTAGAGATGGATTAACCTGCTGATCGTTTTCTCGACTAATTCGTTCATCATTTGGTCAATAAAATGTCAGAAGGAAGGGAGACATGCACATCACAATCCCCTTAAGTCTACAGTAACATGTACAAATTGCTTGTTTAGGCCTACCAACAGTCGAAAATATTCAGTTTACTACCAAATAAAATAAAGAAACCACCAAATTCTCACCATTAGGAAGCTGGAAGAGGGCGACATTTTACATTTTTGCTTTAATTTTACTATTAAATGATTACGTAATTTGACAATAGCCAATCTTGGAACCCATCGGCTATCATTTGACGATGATAAAGCCTCTGGGGGCGAGGGGCCAATATTTCAGGCTGATCTGATGAAGTGAGCTGATATCTGGGCCAAGACTTCCTCTTTCATGCGCTGGCCATTCTGCTAAAAAAGCTAATATAAGACTAACTCGCCGTCAAACATGGCCGATGGGTTCCAACTTCTAAGACTGCATTTCAACCAATGCGTTCCGCCTCTCCGCACGGACTGATTCCCCGCCGTTGAAACATGTTTGGTCATTACTAGTCGGACTACAAACAGACTACAAACGGAAACCAGAACACAGAACACTGTCTCGTTGTTGATTCTTCATACATATGTAGATATATCTGATTTATAGAGATTAATCAAGCAAACAGCACACAAATTATGTCATCTGCAATAAAAAGTCATACCTATCTTGGTGGAAATTTTACAGCGACCACCAAAACACTTAAATTTCCACATTTCATTATGCTGCAGAGAACAGATGGACTGCTTTAGTAGTAATAAATTATTGCTGGGGCCACTAATCTATTGGTTAATTAAGGAAATGCACATCATGTCAGTTAACGTCAGTGTTTCCATCACATCCATTCAGCTACAAGTCCCTCACTGCTGTAAATGAGCTGAAAAACTGATAAGCAGATCTTATTGCACTGCTCGAGGGGAAAACATTGCCTGATATCAAACAGAATTGTCAACTCGTTACACTCCTTTTCCAGTTCGTCCACTTGGATTGCAAGGTCTGGACCCAGGCAAGGAAAAACACATAACCTTCAAGCTGTAAGCATCAATATAAAAGTTGTTCTGACACTGTGAAACCTATTCAAATTAGGTCTTTGAATGGCTCATGCATTTGACCTATGGGTTTGAGTCAACACCAACAACACAGAGCAAGGTCAACCACTGCAAACATCCCAAAGTGCAAAGAACAAGACAGAAAACAACTATCACTGCAGGCTGTGTAATACAGAAGCGAAAGTGACAGCACAAGCCTTTCTTTCCTGCTCTGATCCAACAGTCCTTTATTTCTGGCATCAGATGAGTCTCAGAGCACAAAGCACCACGGGGAAAGGCACGGAAAACTACTTCTGATGTTAGAACTTTTGAAATGTAAATAGCTGGCTTGGAGCGGAGCGCCTGGGGACGCTGCAGCTCCTCGTGTAAGCAGGTTAAGGCAGTGATATAAGGCGATGGGGAGGCTGGTGGGGTATGGATGGGGAGGGTGGGTTGTGTTTGGGACCAACGAAGAAGAGGAACAGTGAGTGCTTGCTCTGGGCTTCAGGTCTTAGTCAGCGATGTGTGGGCTGATAGCCATTAGATGATGAGAGCTGTGATTCACTTTTACAGAGAAAGAAAGTCTGAGAGAGCCTCTCCAAGTTACATTTACTAACTAAGTATTACTCTTAAATGATTTGTGATATTCTCATTGATGTGTGCTTGTTTGGCTGCTTTCCATCCATGATTCAAATGACGCAACAGTTGTTCTACCTGTATCCTGTCAACAAAAACATTTTGCAGTTGCTGTTTGCTCTGTCTGTCTGGTATAAACAGCTTTAGGTAGGGTGGTTAACAATACCAGCGTCGTCTACAATAGGGCTGCAACTAACAATTATTTTCACTGTTGACTAATCTGTCGAGTATTTCTTCGATTAGTCGACTAATCATTTTATCGAAAAATGTGTTAAAATGTTGAAAGATGTCGGTCTGTCTCTCCCAAATCCAAAATTATGTCATCTAATGTCTTGTTTCGTACTCGTGCCAAAGGTTTTTAGTTCACCGTCATGGGAGAGTGTGTAAAGCTGCCAATATTTGAACGTAAGAAGCTGCAATAAGAGAATTTTGGGGTACTTTTATAGTACTTTTCTATGAAAAATGACTCAAACTGATTAGTTGACTCCTAAAATAGTCACCGATTATTTTAATAGTCGATTAGTCATCGATTAGTCGACTAATCATTGCAGCCCTAGACAACAATAGCCTAAAACATAAAAAGAGCGCAACATACAAAGGTAAATCCAGTGCTGACAACTGAACACTTGCACCAAAGACAGACAAAAAATAAGTTGACAGTAAAAAAACAAACAAATCTATAACCCATCACACTTGCGGACTGACACTTTAAAACAGAAATTACAGATTTTATTTCACTACTTCAGAGCAGAAACAAGCTGGAAAATATGGAGCAACATCAGAATTCACTTTGAGTCATGTCCTTGGCCACCTGACAATTTTAAGTTCAGTTTCCACTCTTCTTTGAGTTCTGTTTTGGCTTTTTCACTGCTAAATATTCTTCTTTCTTTACCAGCTAGTCTCTGGCGCAAGGCTGAGAGTGTAAACAAAGTTTATCAGAGCTTTTTTTTTAAGATATTTTTTGGGGCATTTTAGCCTTTAATCAACAGGACAGGCTAGTGTGAGGGAGGAGAGAGAGGGGGAGTGACATGCAGGAAATGGCCGCAGGCTGGGGTCGAACCCAGGCCCCCGCAGCAACAGCCTTGTGCATGGGGCGCCTGCTCTATCCACTAAGCCACCGACGCCCCAATGATGAGAGCCGCAAGAATGAACCATATTATTACAGCTGCAGTCCAAAAATCAAAATCAATTGGCTTAAAGATGAAAATAAACTTCATAGAGCTGGAGGGAACTGCGGATAGAAGTACAAGTAGCAGTAGTACTGGCACTTTATTCATAATGCACTGGAGCAAATTTAGTGATTAGTGGCAGGTGTGAAACACATTTCGTTTGTATGTGGAGCATAAAAACAACAAATGAAGAAATCTGAATCTGAAGTAGTGAAGTGATCCTTTGTTAATACAAAAATACTGATAGCTGAAGGGCTACGTAATGGACAAAAATATCAAATATGATATGTTTGACAAGATACTTCAACACTGATATTACAGCGATATTATAGGGTTGACAATTGGTGCTTTCACTAATCAACACAATGAGATTTTTGACAAATAATCATCAATAATGTGGATATAATGACTAAGTTGGTGAAGGCAACTGATAGAACAGTTAGAGCGGCCTGGTAAGTTTAGAAAATTACACAAATTTACTATAATTTGGCCTTTAAAACCAGGAAAAAGACAACACTTAATGTCATGACATTCAAAATTAAACATGACATCAAGTCTCATATCCCAATAGATGTAATATTGATATGTTTCGCAGCCCCAGATATCCGCATTACAATTCTCAATACTGTACGCATATATCTGTCACTGTTCCTCTTGAACTTCAACATGCTGCAGTCTTTGATTTCACCACTTCTGTACAAACATTAGTCTTACTCAACTATCAAGCTTTTACATACACATCATGTGACTGTAGCTTCAGGAAACAAGAAAAGGGAAAACGAATCAGGCAGCCACGAGACCTGACGCTGCACAGCTGACACACAGGAAATGACAAGTATGCTTGGTATCAATAATGGACTGATTCGGTGTTCTGTGTCTGGTGGACACGAGGCCCTACAAGCAACACAACAATAAAACTGAAAACTGAGAACACCTAACCCTGACACAGGAACATGACTAATAGTAATTTATGTGAATTAATTTGCTGCTGTGTTAAACTACGTGTCATCTTCTGAAAAATGAGCCGCTCACATGACAAGAACACTGATGATTTCTTTTTATATTTCCGTGAGCGAGCCTTGGGCGAGATTAAATTTATCATCTGAATCAGTGAAGTACTTTAAGATGCTCTGATCTACAGAGACAGTGGTGGCACCACTTCTTACTGCAGCACCCTGAAGGCTGAAAGATACCAAGAGAATATACTGGATTTGTTTCCTACACAGACACTGACTCTGATGTATAATGTGCTTCTCTACAGAATCAAGTTTCAGGTTTTAAACTGGGTTAAAAAAGAACTTTGAGACTGCACGAGTTCCTCCCGATTTCCTCATTAGGGTATTAAATACTTCTGTGCCGCTCTGCCAGAGATTTGTCATAGCTGATAGCATCATTTCACACTATTCAGATTACGCCAGAGCCTTTATGAAAGAGCTGATTTGTGTGATTGGCACATGACAGCCCCGTCTGACCATGAGGTCGTGACATCTATTTGTTTGACATGGATTTATAAAAATCTGTGTGACCACGAAGTTTGATCAACACCTCTCTAAAACAGTTTCAGCACAAACTGAACCGTATAACCTTCATGAAAAGAGTATAGACTGCACTAGTATGAGCTAGACTGACAACTGTATTTTAAATTAGTCAAAGACTGTGATTTTCTGCAGTCATGACACACGATTAGAAAAACAAGTGAGGACAAAAGCATTTCCTTTTTTGCATCTAATGTCTCTAGTGCCTTTATGTTCATTTTAATAACCAATAAATTGGCTGGGCTGATGTATCAGATGAGATTTGTCTATCCAGGTGTATATGTCAGCCAATAAGTAACAAGAAATTCACTGTAATATCTCTGCAAGTACGATGTGTAAAGTACGCAAGGGTAAAATAAAAATGTACTACACCTGCAGTCAGTGTCAGGTTTTTGCAGGCATTTTCTTTAGTTGCGTGCTTCACCTGCAGAAGCACTCCTGTCAAGCCGACCCTGCAGCATTACAACAAAATCTGCAGCGACAACACATAATTATCATTTCCCTCCAGCAAGAGGAGCACACACAAAACCTTCTGGGATCTCTGAGCCAACAACAAGCTGTCCCAGGAGAGCGGAGGGGTGTTATCCAGGAGGAGGAGCCCTGCAGGTTGTTATGAGCACTCCCTTTGGGTGGATTAAACATTAAAGTCTGCAGGGCATGGTAAACAAAAGTCAGACATACCTGTGTGTCTGAGATTTTCTGCCATGCAGTATCCAATCATAGATTGTGTCTTAAATCTCAAATATTCATAAGACACCTCTCAGTGTTTTTTGGGATTCCCAGCTGTGAGTCCCACACTGGGATCCACTGTCCCTCTGAAGCTGTGTCCTCAACACAGGCAGCTTTCACAGCCCTCAACCCCGCTCTGAATATCAATGAAAGAGACATCCAACAATTATCACATGACAAACATCAGGACTTTCTGGTGCTGCAGTGGCCCAACAAGTGCATCCTTCCCTGGCATGTTTGTAAGTCCATGGCCGTGTAGTTCCTGCTGCTTTGTCCCAGCTATCTCGCTTTCAAATGGATTAACCTGAAGAACCAGTTAGCCAGTACCTCCTGTCACACACTAACCACAATGCTAACCCTCAGCTAGCACTCTCAGTGACAGTTAATGTGCTTAAGGCGTCTAATTCCTGCAATTAACGTAAACACCGACCACACATCAAAGACGCTTTATCTTTAAAAACTATAAAGAATTATATTGATTAAGCTGCCTGCTGTTGGAAAAGATGACACTTGAAAACAACGTAAAAATTCCTGGTAAAGTGGTTAATTAGCTAATGATACGATTCCAAGAAATACACGGAGCCATTCTTACCGTTCTCTAGGACATCCGTTGCCAATGTAGCTTCACTGTAACGTCCGTTTTTCTCGCCTTTTCACCGTCTAAATCACGTCTTTTTGTAAATGAAGGTGTTGCTCCTTTGACCCACAACTCTTGCTGATAAGGGTGAAAATATAGAAGTTATAAAACACAATATCCAAACTGTGTCCGGCTGGGATATGTTCTGCCGACTGACGCTGGGCTTCACTGCATCAACCGCCGTTAATGATGACCAGCTAGCTACATAGCTAACTGTCAGAAACACTGACTTTAGTCGGAGCCATACAGGAAAAACCTGTTCTCCGTCGGTTCCATGGCAGGAACAAGTCCGTGAAACTAACTTGATGGCGGCTTCATGGGGCGAAATGAGGAGTTGATGAGTCGCCGGTGAAGATGACAGCTCGCTGGTCCACTGGCTGGATGACTGACTGACTGCGCGGTGCGTGAAAATGGCGTTACCCGGCGCCCCCCTCGCTCTTCCTCTGTAATGATGTCATCCCTGTCCGGATTAAAGGGGAAGCTGTGGCGCAAACTGAGCCACCGCCAGATTTATTCACAGCAACGCTTCAACAGTTAACACACAAACTAAGAGAAGATACTCAGATCATCAAGAGTGCAATATTATTTTTAATATCCTAATAAATTCTCCATATGATGCAAATTGTACATATGTTTTATTTTTATTTTTCCACTCAGATAAATATTGTGTTGTACACAAGTAGCATAATACACACGCTTATATACATTTCTAATTACTAATTTTTACATACTTTACATACTAGTTTTACACACTGTAGCACAGTGCATGTATTTTTATATTGTTGAATATTTTGCATATTAGTGTTATTGTAGCATAATGCACACATTTTTATATCTTTACATACTTTACATACTAGTTTTGCACACTGTAGCATATTGCACATATTTAAATATTTTTATATACTTTACACAGTAGTATTATTAAGATAAGATAAGATAAGATAAGATAAGATAAGATACACCTTTATTGATCCCATAATTGAGAAATTCCAGTGTTACAGCAGTCAAGGAGAAAGAGTCAGATTAAAGATTTCAAAATGAAACTTAAAAAACTTAAATAACTAGGCATGCAAATAAGTACAAAAATACAAGAGACGGCGATAAATAGCAATAACAATAATAATAATAATAATGAAAGTAATAGGAAGTGGATAATAATGAGCAGCAGTGAATGAAAATGATCAAAAAATGAGCAGTGGATAAAGGGAGCACATCTAGTGCAAGTGATTGCATGTGCAAAACAGCAGACAGCAGTGGTGTCCATAAAGTGTCCATAGTGTCAATAAAGTGTCCATGGTGCAGTCTACTGTGAGCAGTGCTGGTTATGTAGCCTGACAGCAGCAGGCAGGAAGGACCTGCGATAGCGTTCCTTCACACACTTTGGGTGAATCAGTCTATCGCTGAAGGAGCATTATTATTATGGCACATTATTCTGCCATAATGCACATATTTTTGCATACTTTACATTCTAGTGTTGGTGTACCATAAAGCACAAATTGTTATATTTTTACATACATTACATTAAAGTGTTATTGTAGCATAATTCACATATTTTCACTGTTTTACATACTTCACATACTTGTTTTACACATTGTAGCATCATGTACTTATCTTTATATTTTACATACTAGTGGTATTTTATCATAATGTAAATATTTAACATACTTAGAATATTAGTTTTACACATTGTAGCATATTGCACATATTTAAATATTTTTATATACTTTACACACTAGTATTACTGTGCCATAATGCACATATTTTTTCATACTTCCATAAAACTTAAAATGTTATTTATTTTTCACATATTTTACACATTGTAGCATAAAACTCACATGTATATATTTTTTACATACTTTACATTCAAGTGTTATTGTTGCATAATGTGCATATTTAACATGCTTAAAATATTAGTTTTATACATGGTAGCATAATGCTTAATATTTTCACATACCTTACATACTAATGTTAAAATTTTATTGTTACATATTTTACACACTAGTTTTACACATTGTAGCATAAAGCACATACATAAATATTTTCTACATACCTTACATACTGGTGATATTGTGCCATAATGTACACATTTTTTGTATATTTGTACAAACTTAACATATGTACCAGTGTTTTAGTAGCATAATGCACTTTTTATATACATTTACTGTTTTTACATATTTTACATACTAGCATCAAACATATATGTAATTTTATTTTTATATATCTATATAGATATTTACCCCCAAAGGGATTGATAAGATATTTCTGATTTCTTTAGTAAAAGTACCAACACCACAGTTTGGAAACATTCTTACAAGTAAAACTCCTGCATTCAATATCTTACATGGTTACAATTATAAGCACCAAAATATACTTAAAGTGGGCCTACCAAAAGTTAAAAAAAACAACTCAATACGCAGAATGAGCCATTTAAAATTACACGACTGTATTATAAATTACTGATGCATTAGTGTTCATCACTTAAATGTTGCTGCTGGTATTTCTAATAACTTTTATATACTGGTGGGTCACTTTATCTGTAATAATACATCATAAAGTACTAGTTGATTTTTGTTTTGTAATGATAATCTGGATCTGTAAAGTAAAAAGACTCAAGTAAAGTACAAGTACCTCAAATTTGTACTTAAGTACAGTACTTGAATAAATGCTCTTTGTTTCATTTCCCCACTGGTTACAAAGTACAAGAAAAGACATCTGGCCTAAAATTAATTTATGACTTATTAACACTCTCATTTACAGACAGTGAATCATATTTTAAGATGATCTGTTTTGAGTGTAAAAAGATTCTATCAATAAACTATATGTATTAATCTGTAAAGTATCTTCAGGCATCAGATAAAAGAAGTGTAGTGTAGTGAAAAGTTCAATATATCCCTCTGTAATGCAGTGGAGCAGAAGAATGAAGTACAAAATTGTATAAAAATAAGGCACTTAGGTAAATGTACTTATTTCCACACTAGTTATTATCATCCAATATTCAGTTAAAACTCTGTAGTTTTACAAAACCTCATATTTCTGCACACAACAGTACAAACAGCTGCAACATTTCTAATTGATGTTACATACTCTTTCTCTCCACGTGACACATCTTAAGGTAAAGTTCACACGCACCCTCTGCCCAGTTTTTGGGTTATTACTGTGGTTTAGCTGATAATGTTGTGATCCAACCTACAGCAACACCTCAGACCTGAAATCTAAGATTAATCAGTGATTCTGTGCTTCAAGTAAATGCAGAGTAGCTGATAGAAAATAAGACGTCTAATAATAAATAAAATGTTGAGTGGGTGCAGGCAGGTGTTAATACACTTAATAGAAATCTTTATTTGATGTTTCTAGTGAACGCCCTGCTGCTGATGGGAAGCTCCTCTAGAACACTTTGAAAATGTAATTATAAAAAAGAACTGAATAAATCAAATCAGCATTTTGTCTGTCTCCAAGTGAACACTGAAAAAAATTCAGTCCCTGAGAGCGATCGATCGAAGCAACCACACATCAGAAATAGATACGAGAGGTAGTTAAATAACAGAAGTAAAAACAAAGATAGAAGGTTGGGTCAGAACTTTATTTCTTTTCAGGAGTGCTGTTTGTCTTGGTGTGTTTTTCAGTAACAGTCCTCCACATGTTCTTCAGGGTGACTTGGGCCATGAGCAAGGTGATGGTGAAGTTACGCCGGTACCATTCCCTGGACACAAGAAGGAGGGGATATGAGATTTAGAGGAAGTGTGTTGAGTTAAAACCAGTCGTACAGTCTGACTTTTGAAATAAAAAAATACAGTTTAACAAGGATTATCGGGGTGGGGGAGCCCTTCTGGAGTTTGCATGTTCTCCCCGTGTCAGTGTGGGTTTCCTCCAGGTGCTCCAGCTTCCTCCCACAGTCCAAAGACATGCAGGTTAATTGGTGACTCTAAATTGTGCGTAGGTGTGAATGTGAATGGTTGTGTGTCTCAATGTGTCAGCCCTGTGATAGTCTGGTGACCTGTCCAGGGTGAACCCTGCCTCTCACCCAGTGTCAGCTGGGATAGGCTCCAGCCCCCTGTGACCCCTAACAGGATAAGCGGTTACAGAAAATGACTGAATGTTCTAATGGCTACATAATTCATGATGCTACAGCAGCCAACCTTAAGCATGAACAATATCACAAAGAGAAGGAATACATGTAGATACACTGATATTTCACTGCACAGCAGTTAAACATAAGTTTGTTTTGCTGGAGCCTCAATTTCTAATGATCTTAGATAGACTGAGCCAAGAGAGCAACAACACCTCAGGGTAGAAATGTTATTTCTTTGATTTACTCTAATCTCAGACAACATCAGGAGCAACACGGACATAAATCAGAAGTAAAGTTTGAATCCCACGCACAGAACAATAAAACTAAGAGCAGCTGTGGAGGTGATGTGTGTGGGCTGCAAACATCCTTCTTTACTGAGAGCCTTGAAACTAGTCAGCCACTTTGCAATTCTAATTCACAGAAAGCTCTTCAAAGCCTGCCATGTTTGTTATTCTCTATACACGAGGTACAGTATTTAACTGTTGGTGCACAGCCGCAGCTCCCGCTGAGGGAGAAATACCCACCCACCGAGCCAGCGGCACCGTGGGAGACTCCCAGCTGCAAAACAGACTCACTTGTTATAATTTGCATGTCGTATTCTGTTTGTGTCCAGGAAGCTTTTGTAAAACACCGCCATTTCTTCACTGTTCAGGGACCGCCGACGTCCTGACGAGGGGAGAGGAGACACAGAGGACGACATTATACTCTCATTAAGACACTGATAATGTTTACATCACCAGATGGTACAAAAAACACATTTTAATCAAAGGAAGAGAACAGGGAGTAGGAAGGGAGGAGAGAACAGAGGAAGCACAAACAGAAGGAGATGAAGGAGAGGAGACAGAAGAGAAAGGGAAGGAAAGGAAGAGAAGAAGGTAAGGCAAAGAAGGAAGTGAGGGAGAAAAGAGGAGAAGAGGAGACAGAGGTAAAAAAAGGGAGAAGGGAAAGAGGGGAGGGAGCAAGGGAACAAGCAAGGAAGAACAGATGAAACGAGGTGAAGGGGACAGAAGGAGGGAGAAAAGGGAGAATGCAAGTTAGGAGGTGAGGAGAATGAGAGAAAAAGAAGGCAAAGAGGGAGGTAAGGGAGAAAAGAGGGGGAGAAGAGGAGACAGATGTAAAAAGGTGAGAAATGAAAGAAGGGAGGGAGCAAGGGAAGAGGCAAGGAAGAGCAGAAGAAACGAGATGAAGGGGAAGGAGAGGAGCCAGAAGGAGGGAATGTAGAGGAAGGAGAGGAAGGCGAAGAAGGAGGGGATAAAAAGAGGAGTACGAGAGGAGACACGGGTAAAAGGGGGAGAACGAAAGGAAGGAAGCAAAGGGAAGAGGCAATGAGGGATGGAGGGAAGGAGATGAAAAGGAAGGAGGGATGGAGGGAAGGGGATGAAAAGGAAGGAGGGAAGACAGAAGGAGGTGGAGGAGAAAAGTGAAGGAGGAGGAGGTGGAGGAGATGATACAGAGGTAAAAAGCAGAGAAATGAAGGAAGGGAGCAAAGGAAGACACAGGGAAGGACAGAGGGAAGAATGTGGGGAGCAAGGAGATGAGATGGGGGGGCTAGGAGGTGAATAGAAAGGAGAGGAGGCAGAAGGAAGAGAGAAGGAAGGGGGTGTGGAGGATGAAGAAGAGACAGAAGGAAGGAGGGAGAAAGGGAGGTGAATAGGAAGGAGAGGAGATGGAAGGAAGGAGGTGAGGAGGAAAGAGAGGAGATAGAGGATAGGAGATAGAAGGAGGGAGGGAATGAGCTGAGTAGAAAGGAGAAGGGACAGTGGGATATGAGGAGGAAGGTGAGGAGACAGGAGAGAGGAAAGGAGGTGAGGAGGGAGGAAATGAGACAGAAGGATGAAGTAAGGAGAGAAGAAAGGAGGAGAGGAGACAGAAGGAAGGAGGGAGGAAAGGAGGTGAGGAGGTAAAATATAAATTTTCAAGACAAATTAAAAACATTTGGAGCCAGCGGTTTTAAAATCATCAGTTTTTTTGTTGGGTCTCGCAAAACCAGGAAGCTTTTTGATCACCGGCCGCAGCCTGAAGCTTCCTGGGTGAAAAAGACCCGAATTTCTCTGCGACGTCGTAAAATCCTCCTGATTGACTGCACACAGGAGGAGGAACCGACATCACCTGAACCATCAGATCTACGTCTGAGATAAAAGTGTCTCACAGAGAGTGAGTGAATTTACAGTGTTTCCACTTTCATACATGTAGAAAAGCAGCATGTTCTCACCTTCCTCATCACGTAAAGTCAAGCCTTTTGCCTTCAGCTGTGAAATGATGAAAGTCTCCTTCTCCTGCAGAGATAACAAACATATGGCTTCATGTTTATCTTACTTTATATTTTACAAGACACAAACAAAAAGATTGATCCATAACACAAACAACAAATAAAAAACAAAACAAGAGTTGATGTAAAGGAGTTAGGACACTTAAATCAGAAATGGATTTTTCTGTCTCTTCTCTCGGTGGCTGTGAAGCACTGAACATATTCAGACAGCCTTTATTAACTCTTTGAAACCTGAGCAGACTGGCTTCATTTAACCCAAAAACAACAACAACAACAACAACAAAAACATGGACAGAAGACGATGGGACACTTAAGAAATGACCTGAAATTTAGCAACATGTTAAAACATTACAAGAAGTAACTTAAGTAACTAAGAAATTGTCCAAAAATAAGCCAAAACAGAAAAGGTAAAAATTACCTGAACACAAGTAAAAAATTAAATAAAAAAATAAAAGCCAAAAAAGAAAGTTATCTGATAATAAGCAAAAAAGAAAATTAAAATTAATCAAATTGCTAAAATTGGACTAAATGATATCTACATTTATTTACTGTCACATCATTTTTTATTACTATTTTATTATATTGTATTATTATTATTAGAACTTAACATTTTCCTTTATTTATTTTTCAATTTTCAATTTTCTAATAACACTTTTCTAATGCTGCTAATTGCCTTTTTCTAATATTGAAATCAAACTCATTTCTGGGTGGTTTAAATTCTTTGAACAGCATTTGAATGCCGCACAAGATGGATGTTGATCCAGGTTTAAAAGACTTAATGCAAATTACCTTTTCAGCTTTTTAAACAAGCCCATTTGCCCAGTCTTGAATAGATGGAGTGACACCATCTCTACATTCACAGAAAATCTAATCTTATGCTGTTGATCAGGCCGCGTAGACAGTTCCTCTATTACACAAAGTATAACATTTGAAGAGTATCACATAAAATAAAAACACCGTATGATTTTTAAATATCTTCGCTGTTAAATACTATCAAAGTAAAGGTATTTAATTTCTCATAAAGTTTTAAGCAGAACTCTGCATAAGACTGCAGATATCACCTGTTATCACCACATACCAGTGTTTTGTTGTGCGATGCTGCCCTCTGCTGGACAAAATAAGAACATACATGCTGTGCATAAGAGCTGAGCAGGCAGGGGACACCAACATTCACTGACATTAAAGATAATAATCAATAATAATGATGACATTGTTGATGTGATAATATTCCATCAAAGTCTCTGTTGAGGTCAGAGGTCAGCAGCTCTGGAGCCAGCAGGGAGGATGATTGCTGATTCAGAGGCTTCGCTTTGTGCCATCCTGCTGCACTAACATTTACACTTGCTAAGTTGTCTTTCCACAAACATCAAATGCAGCAGAGGGATTTTCTTGAGAAACACGACTTTGTATTCACGCTGCCTTAAAGGAACAGTGTGGCAGATTTAGAGGTATGTAGCAGTGAGGACTGCAGACTGCAACCAGCTGAAAGTTCTCTCGGTTCAATGGAAGCTAAACAGCTCATTCTAAGGTAACACAAACACAACAATTCTGATTTTCAGGCGATTATACACTACAGAAAACATACTTATTATATTGTAGTCCATTTCTGCCAAAAACCTTACTCACTGGACCTTTTATGTCATGAATCAAAAACACATTCTCACCTTGCTGAAGCTGATGTTCTGTTTGGTCCAGAACTCGTGGTTCCAGTCCTCCGTCTCCTGCCTCAGGTGTCTCAGACGTTTCTCCAGCTCTGATTCGTTCTCAGCGACACGATAGACGATCGGCCGCAGGTTGGACAGAGGGTTCGGTGGACCGATCCAGTCATGTGTGGTGCTGGGTGCCGGTCTCAAGGCAGATCTCTACAGAGAAATAAATACATAAAAGGTCACTTATAAGATTCCATGCTAGACTTTGAAGGGTCACCAAAAGCAACCTACATAACGTTGGTGAAGAAGTCATCCAGGTCATAGTAATCTTAAGTGCTATATCATAGGCAACTGGACTTCTTGAGTTTCTTGAAGACGTTTCACCTCTCATCTCAGCAGCTTCTTTAGATCTAAAGGACTGGTGCAGAGTCACAGGCTTTAAACTCTGTGTGGGTGTGAACCCTTACAGAGTCTGAGTTTCAGAGTCGTCAAAGTCTCATGTGAGTCGTTGACCCACCCGGCCATCACGTGTGTTGTTAGGGTTAGATGGCTCCAGCTGTGGATGGGTGTGAAGTTGTCTGGGGAGGGACCCCAAGGCTGCACAGTGGGAGGATGATAAGTGGTGTCGTAGGCCACCTCCTCTGTTAAACAATGGTCCTTCCAATTCAACGTGAATGGCTTCTTTCAAGGCTCTTTTAAATAACCATCACCTTTAGATCATCACCTTTCTACGGTGGCCCTGAGAGCCCAACAATCTGCAACTTAAAAGAGAACTCCACCCATTTAGCACTGAACTCCTACAACACTGTCAAACTCAAGATTAACAGTTTTTTAAAGGATCAAATTTGATATAGCCGATCTATAGATATCGTCTTCTTTCTTGTCACAACCTGAGGCCAACATTACCCATAATGCAACTGCACTGCCAGCAGCTGGGTTGGAGATTCAGGTGTGTTAGAAGTAAAATTAAAAAAAGGAAAACTGGGAGTCTGAGACGATTCTTCCACTGAAAAGTACAATAACTACAATTTTAATTATTTTGATCAACTAATTGAAAGTTTAATAAAGCGTTGTCTTTTTCAAATTAATGATTGGAGGTTAAAAGAAAAGTAGAATCACTGCAATACTGCACAGTCTATATTGGTGATGATGCTAATCAATGCTAATTATACACATTTCCCAACACATACAACTTAGCATCCAGCAGTTTCTAAATGCTGGAGACCATTCAAACCATAGCAAATGTAATTTTTAAGATGAAGCTGAAATTGAAGCTTATCAAATTGGGAAGTTTTTTCGTGTACAAGTGAAGCAGTGATATTAAACGCAAAGTGAAGAAAAATAATCATTTCTGATGAGAATTTGTCAAACAGACAGTCATTTTTTGGGGGATGTTGTGTGTGATATTTCAAAATAAAATGGCAGCAATCCCAAGAATCTTATTTTGCTACTTCCCCCTTTGTGTCAGGATACTCCTTGCCAAATGTCATACTTGTATGACTATTTATGCCACCATAGTGCCTTAATATTTGATTTAAATCATTTTGCCAGAAACATGTCCCAGAAAAGGAGTTTTGGGCCCCCTGAGACCAAACGGCCCTGAGTTGGAGGTGTTTGTTTTCAACTTGCGATGGTCCAAGGTAAAGGCTTACAGGAAATTTAGCATATTTATTTTATAGTTTGCACTGTAATTATTTCACTGACTTCGTTATATTTTTGTTATTCAGTATTTGGTTATAGTTTTGCTGACTTGTATCTGTTTCAGCAGCTTCCTCTCCACAAGAGAAAGCTGTGCTGAACATCACCACCCTCCTTCAGATCCACGCATTTATATAACAACAGTGCAAACCATCCTATAATACTCACAGTTTCATTTACTCCTTCACTACACATGTTAAAGGTTTAAGACTGAAGGGCAGGGCGCCACTCTGCAGGTGTAAGTTACTGAAGTAATTTGAGTAAACTGAGTACACAGTAGAGATCGCGCACACACAGAAACAGGAGGAGGTCACGTGGTTTAAACAAACAGCCGACCAACAGGAACCTGCGGCTTATCATTTCAGACCAGACTGCACGATGAGACGAGCAGCGAGGCGGAGAAGACGAACCAGGACTCAGAGGGCAGAAAACAGGTAGAAACAACTGTACTGGGAACACTGGTTCAGTCACAGTCACTGCAGATAAAACAGTCAGATGAAGTCACGTAAATGAAATAATCAAAACACAAAATGTTCTGAGTTATAACTTTGGTAATGTCTGTGGAAAACATGCATCTTTTATATTACAGGGTTAATATGTTGAAACTCTGAAGTAGACATACAGTAGAGATGTTATCAGTGCTGTGATGTAACTATTTTCATTTTATGCTACTTTTTTTCACCTAACTACATTTTAGAGGCATTGTCATTTACATTATATAAAACATGGGCTTATAGAATACAAAACTAAAATTCCAAACATTTTCGGCTTGTGGCTTCTCTGGAATAAAAGCTGTAGGTGGTGCTCGTCCATATTTCAAGTTCAAGTTCCTTATTTTTAACATGCACAACAATTACAGCAGCAGTCTTTGGTAATGAAAATATTAAAGCTTAGTCTCCTTCTACACACGTTTGAAAAAGAAAAAGACAGAGCAAGACAAAACAAAATGAGAATCTAAACATAAAACAGTGTGAGTTAAAACAAGGGATAAAATATGACATAGATATGTATGTAGTTGAATATTCATACGGAAGTGAAAGAATAAATAAAACATAAAGTGAAATAAATTGGACAATAGACAGGAATGTAGTGAATATATATGTGTAATGTGTATAAATATATATACACACACAGAGGTGTTAACAGTGGTAAAATAGTATTTAACATTAAAGTGACAAATGCCCACTCTAAACTTCTTGAATGGTTTCATTTAAGTAAAGCCCCTTTTACACTGCCTCATCAGGGTGGGAATTTCTTGCCATTATGCTGCCTCGCTGCTCTGTATAAGAGGTACAACAGCGGAATGTGCGGAAAAAGATGTCTCACTAATAAGCTGATATCAGAGGTAGTATAGGTGCCGAAGCGATGTCTGTGTAAATGGGACAGCCTGCAGGACAGAATCATATGTGGCATGGGTGTGATGTTTTGATGACGTGTTATAAATGCAAGCCACTGTGGTGGATTTAAAAAGTAGCTGATAGCAGTTAGCGGCTAACTCAAAGACAAACAGTGGCTGCAAATGTCACAAGTTGGGAAAACAGTGAGGCCCAGGAGCTCCTTATCCACCGAGCACAGAACAAGATCAGCCGCCATGTAACAGGGACAGCAGACGATTGTTTTTGCCATGTTAATGCCACTGCTATGTTTATGTCACGCTCATCATGACGCTTTTGCCTCCACCACGCCGGTGTTGTGTTGAAAGTGTTCCACAATCAAATAGTGGCTCCCCCCTGTGAATGCGTAGTGCCCCCTTGGTGTTTAGGGTTAGGACAAAAGGGTTTGGGTCAGGGTTAGGTGGAGAGGAAATACATCACAGTGGGGAAACGGTCGTTGTCACAATACCGGCATGACCCCCCCGTTGTGTGGTTCTGTTTAAAAATGCAAAGGAGGAATAAATAAGGGACTTCATAGTGGCCCTATAATGTGATCTCTATGTGAAAAGGGCTTTCCAGTAAATCAGAACTCTTACTTACGTTACGTTTTTATTCGTTACTCTCTGATTAATCATCTCATGACCTCTCAGATTTATGTGGTGACCCTCAATTGGGAACCACTGGACTAACTTACTATACACAGTAGTTAAAATTACCTTAACATTAAGCAGATTGTCACACTTTAATACATCTATATTAATGATCTAATGATACCATACTTAATAGGTCAGTCACAGGGGACATAGTACTGCATAATGAGTACTTTAACTTTGGATACTTTGAGTGTATTTGACTGATAACACTTGTATGCTTTTACATAAGCAAAGTAGGATTTGAAATGCAGGACTTTAACGTGTGATGGAGTATTTTACATGATAGTACTTTTACTCAGGTAAAATATCTGAGTAAATTACAACAACCTGCCCTGTTACAGTGTCATGGCAACACACACTCGCGCATGCGTACCACTTCCTGTAAGCCAATTATTCAACATGAACGCGGTTAAATTCTGTATTGTTCTTAATTATTATAACTCACTGTACTAACCTTTGGTTTCTTGTCCTGCTGGGTTGCCAGTTTGGAGCTACACTGTCGAGTATTCACCGCTGACACACTGCATGGAGCGTGCAGGGTGAAGGGGCTGAGAATCCTCCATGTTAAACGACCCGCTGCTGCTGTTGATGTTCTGGACGCCATTTTGATAAACTGACACTAGACTGTTAATTTAATGAGACCCAGTGACCGTTACAGCACACAGCATCCTGATATTAACGGTTACCTGCAGTTTACTTGACAGGAGTTCATGTCGGTGTCCTTCTGCGTGTGTGTGTAACCAGACGTTTGGTCACGTGACTCCCACAATGAAAAGGTGGGCTCGAAAATAGCACCAGCGCAGTCAGGCGGGGTTTCGAAGCATTCCTGCATTAACGATGTAAAAGAACAAAAGTATTAGCATCAAAATATACATAAAGTAGGAAAAGTAGTTACTCATTATACAGAATCAATTTCAGGATCATGTTAAGTATATTACTGGATTATTATTATTATTGGTGCATTAATGTGTTGATCATTTTAATGCTACAGCTGATAATGGTGGAGCTGATTTTAATTACTTTATATACTGCTGGGTAGCTTAATGTATAATAATACATAATAATGTATCAGTTGATTAAATCTGTAATATGGAGTTGGACAATTACTTATGTATCAATAAATAGATGTCCAAATAAATATGGGCATAGATAAATAAATAAATACATGCTGAAATACATATGGAAATAAATACATAAATGCATAAATAAAAGTTGATACATTTCTTTATTTATTTCAGCATTTCTTTATCTATTGCATTTATTTAATTAATTTATTATTTTACATTATTTTATTTTTATTCATTTCAGCATTTATTTATTTGTGAATTCCTCTCAGCAACTATTTATTCTTTTATTTCTGTATTTATTTAATTTAAATGTTTAAATGTATGCATTTATTAATCTATTTATTTATACTTACACTTGTATTTATACTCATTTATGCTTAAGATACTTAGTCGTTTTCCATCCTTCTTACAAAGTATCGAAAGCTGTCAAATAAATGTGTGCTTTAACATCTGGAAACATCTGTCACATGCAGTATTTTACCAAATTAATACCACAAATACTGTGTTGCAAGTTAAAATCCTAAGAAAAGTAAAAGTATTCTGTGCAGCTGAATGAACTTTATTACTGATGCATTAAATTGTATGCAGGATTAAATGATCTAGCTAGTTGAAATCAAGCAAACTACTTCAGCTAAATAGTAATTAAGAGTGAAACTGTAGTCAACTTGAGTACTAAATGTAAAATATTTGACTGTACATTCACAGTAAATTACTGGCTACTAGTTATATTACTGTCACAGTAAATTAGTGTTCATTTTTACAGTAAATTGTTGTGAAATGACAGCTGTATACTGTGATCTCACAGTAGTTATGTCTGAACACTGTGATTTAAAATTACTATTTACCTATAACCTCACAGTTAAAACCCATTACATAACTGATATAACAGCATGTTCCTGTAAATTACTGAATTGAACTGTAACTTCACAGTTTATGTACATTTGATTACTGTGATTTAGCAATATGTTCCAGAAGAATTACTGTATTTCACTGTAATATCATAGTTTAACTCAATACATTACTGTGATTTATGCTTCTATAAATTACTATATTTACCTGCATGAATTTCACAATACAATTCTGACTTTGGTTAAATATCACAGTGATAATAATGTAATTTATTGTGAAATATTACAGTTGCATGTTGTAACTTCCTGTAAATAATTTGCAGTGTATATTTTACTCAAGTACCACAGTTAGAAAATACAAGTTTATGTCTTGCGTTACGAATTTTATATATTAAATACTCATGTAACTACGCTAATACCCCGCCTTTGCCGCTATGTTACAAACGGCACGGCCACACGTCAAATGTAGCGCACCTAATGTTGGTCAACCAAAACTTATACTACGTTAAAAATAGTAAAGTCGACTAACGGCACAACAACATATTAATGTGATTTATTCTACATATGCGGGAATTTATTACACGTTAACTAAACACCCATTAATATATTTTAATCGTGGATTGAAACAAACACCGGTTAAACGATTTTATTCTTCCCCAGATGAGCGAAGATAAACGCCGGGTTAGTTCGTACGCCTGAGCCGAAAAGTAACTACTAGAAGGTAGCTAGGTAGGCTAATGTTTAGCTTTAATCAGGGGAGGTGCTCACTTTTCCGCAACACTTCAGATGGCTGTACGCTGGCTATGCAGGTAAGGGTGAAACCATTAAAGTGACTAAGTGGTATTATTATATTAAGACCCCCAAAAGGCTGGAGTTATTTGGTGAAGGTGGGGCTCAGTCAGGTGATCATCGGTAGCTAGCTTAACGCACCGACACAGACAATGACATTCACAAAGCGCTGTACGTGGAAAACAGGGCTCGGTCGCTGCTTTATTGGAGCCAAAATGGCTGTTTAAATATTCAGCAAGCTTCAGGAATATATGGATTTGTAAAGTAAGTTGTTTTAAAGCGAGAGTCGGCGGAGGAAGCCCCTCTGGTAGTCTGTGGGAGGGGCGACACCAGCCCGACCGCAGTCAGTCAGTCAGTCAGTCGTTGGGTGCTGAAGCTGACCGGAGCATCACCGAGATCTCTCTCATCTTTTTGAGGGGGGGTGGATTTATCCATCTGGATGCCACTTTGCTCCACGACCCGCCCTGCTTGTTGCTGATGGAAACAGACATCCGCAAAAATGTGCGCGAATGTGTTCGGAGTTTTGAAAAGGTGAGAAATAATAACGCTGTTTGTGTGTGTGTATGCGTGCGTGTGTGAGGATCCAGCTGACAGGAGATGCTTCGAGGTGTTTAGTGAGATCCGGAGGTGTGGTGATGGGTGGTGTGTGTGCTGGTTCTGGTTACCAGTCTCACACACACACACGCAGGAGGGCAGATACCTTCGCAACCAGCTGTGCCAAATAGGATTTTGTACGGTGACATAATGCGCAAAGCCGTGCAGGACCGGTGCATGCAGCCATGCATGCAGGAAGGTGCTTGAACGGTTTTGGGGGAAGATTTTAAAGCACAGGGGGGTGGGAGGGAGGGTGCTAGTGGCGTGTTACCTCCAGCTCAGTTAGCCATCATGCTGGGTGACTCATGGGGGGGTCATCCTGATGTTCCCAAGGTCCAAGGCATGTGTGATGTCAGCCAGCGGTGTGACAGATTGGTGAGGGTTATCTTCGCAGTTCAGATTGCTAAAATCCGAAAGGAGGTGCACGTTTCAGATGCAGTCCTTTTGTGCAGATATCAGTGTGTCTAAAGTAAAAAAAAAAAACAGTCTTGCCTGCAAATTTGAGGGCGTAGATTTCAAGGTGTATAACATCAGCTCAGCCTGGGAGCTGTAGGTGGGTGCTTTCAACATGTTGACCCAGGGAAACCCACATTGAACATTTGACCTAAGGGAATAAAAACACAGCTGAGGACATAAAACCCCTTAAAAGGTCTCCTTAATGTGTCATGTTAAGAGGATATTGATCTGGGGAACATAGGACCCTGGAAACATAGGACTCTGGGAACATAGATACGCCCCCACTCATATGAGGGAAGATTCCTACTAGAAACCTATTCTTATCTTTGTCACATCGCCTTCCCTTTTTTTCTCCTCGTCTCCCTCGGATCAAATTAAGAGATGAGGTGTTTGCCAGGCTGGAGTGGATTTTGCCGAGATTATCCTAATAAATACTCAGATTTGTAAGCTCTGGCTCGCTGCATGCGTCCATCCACTATTCTGGAAATGCCCAGCCCCTCGCCCTCTTACATAAGTACTTTAGGGAATGGCTTGATAACATAATCCCGTCTATTCCATAACTGTTATTGATGCTGTGAGCAACAAAACATCATATTGTGGGGCTTTGTGTTCACGGGCAACAATCACATCACGCTCTCAGGGCACCTCGGCTGATAATGACAGCCTGCCTCGTGCTGCAGCCGTCTCCCCTGAGCTGTGTTCTGTTGCAAAAACTACAATACGTTCCTTATCCTAATCCTGTGTGTTACCGTTCACCCCGCAGATATAGGAAGTTCACTTTGATGTGAAGAATTGAACACTCTCTTTTTCTTTGTCTCTTTTTATTTAATCCTAAGTATTTATTTTAATGCTGGAGGTGGTTCATCATTTCAGAAGACTGGACGTTTGCTTTGTGATCATGAATGGATTACTGATCAAGCACAAGCCCAGGGGCCCGAGGGGTCAGGGGGCCTGAGGGGTCTAGGTCAAAGCCTCTATGTGACGGGACTGTTATTAACATTAATGTTTTTGCTCCTGATCTTAACATCACAGCTGCACAGCACTCTGAGGCTGCAGTAACATCCATTCAAATACAGTTAAATTAGTGAATCATTTTAAACCAGAGCAGCTAAATATCTCCGCTTTAGGAAACCTGCATCTCAGGCTTCCTTCGATAGTTTCCTGTAGTGTTCTGTACATTGTGCTGTAGTGTTCTGTATAATATCTCTGCTCCGGAGTGTCAGTGTGGATCTGTTGTGGCAAGAATCTTTGGACCAGAGTCAGACAGCCTCTCTTCATCTTCAGTCTGAAGTAAATACTGAAGTTCAGCTGCAGTTCTTCAACCATCAGCAGCAGCACCAGAGACTCCTGGTTCACGAGCAATACGTTGCCAAAAGACAAAGAGGCACAAGGCAACACTCTAAATACACGCAACCTGAAGAGATACACAACGGCAGGGAGATGTAGAACACCAAAACAAAGATGCACAGCAACGACACAGTGACACACAACAGTGACAGAGATGCGAAGTGATGACAGAAAGAGGAAAAAACAATACAAGAAGATGCAAAATGACAAAGAGGCGCAAAACAACTATGAAGGGATGCAAAACAACTGCAAGGAGATGCAAAATGACTAGGAAGAGATGCAGAAGAAATACATTAAGCAAAATGACAATGAAGAGATGCGAAACAACCACAAAGAGATGCAAAATGGTCATAGAAAGATGTAAATTAAACACAAACAGATGTAAATTAACTACAAATAGATGCAGAACAACTACAGAGAGATGCAATATGACTAAACAGAGATGCAAAAGGACTACAAAGGGATGTAAAACAACTACAAAAGGCATGCAAAATGACAGATACAAAACAACTGCGGGGATGCAAAATGACTACAGAGAGATGTGAAATAACTATAGATAGGTCCACAATAAATGCAAAGAGATGCAAATGATGAAAAACAGATGTAAGTTAACTCCAAATAGATGCAAAGCAACTTTAAAGAGATGCAAAATGACAATAAAGAGATGCTAAACAAATACAAAGAGATGTGAAATAACTATAAATAGATGTAAATTAAACACGAATAGATGCAGGACAACTACAGAGAGATGCAAAATGACTAAACAGAGATGCAAAAGTACTACAAAGGGATGCACAACAACTACAAAGGAATGCAAAATTGCAGATACAAAACAACTGCAGAGATGCAAAAGAACTATACAAAGATGCAAAATAATAAATAGATGCAAATTAAATGCAAAGAGATGCAAATAATAAAAAATAGATGTAAATTAACTTCAAATAAATGCAAACCAACTACAAAGAGATGCAATATGTCCACAGAGATGCAAAATCACAAAGAGACGCAAAACAACTACACAGAGATGTAGTAGAATGACAAAAAATATGTACAATTTAACTACAGAAAGATGCAAAATGCCTACAGAGATGCAAAGCAACTACAAGGAAAAGTAAAATGACTATAAAGAGATGCTAAACAAATACAAAGAGATGTGAAATAACTATAAATAGATGTAAATTAAATATGAATAGATGCAGAACAACTACAGAGAGATGCAAAATTACTAAACAGAGATGCAAAAGTACTACAAAGGGATGCACAATAACTACAAAGGGATGCAAAATTGCAGATACAAAAAATATGTACAATTTAACTACAGAAAGATGCAAAATGCCTACAGATGCAAAACAACGACAAAGAGATGCAAAACAACTACAAAGAGACAAAATGACAATGGAGAGATACAAACTTATCATAAAAAGCCACAAAATTACAAAAATGACACAAAATTACTACAAAAAGACAAAACGACTACAAAGAGGCAAAATGACGGCCCCGCTCTGACACACCCCTCCTCATTAGAACAACAGAGAATGATCTGTATTCTGGCTTAATGAGCATTATGAACGTACAGGAGGGTTCGACACTTAAGGCAGAATGATTTTCCCTCAAGGTAGTGACACATCATGAGAACAGGGGCTGCCACTACTGACTGTTTTCATTATTGAATAATTTGATGATTGTTTTCTGGGTCAGTTTGTAAGTTCACCATGACGTCTTCAGATGGTTTTTTTTTTTCCAGAATCAAAATCCAAAGACAGTCAGTTCACAGTGATTCACAAGAGAGTAAAGCAGTAAATCTTCTTGTCGGAGAAGTTTTGGTATTTTGGCTCCAGAGACAATTTAACATCATGAATGAGAAATGAATCTGAGGAAACAGTGACATCGTGTGAATGGCATTTTTCTGAGTAGTGTTGAATTGGAAAGCATCTCTCAGCTCGAGGCACCTGTGACACACTTTGACACAATCTCTGTGTGTGTGCGGAGACTGGCTGAGATGTGTTCATATTTTGGGTGTTGGTCAGTTCATTCTCCTCTCAGTATTTAAAGCCTGATGGGCAGGTTGGATTGTGTGTGTGGATTAGAGAGCTATCAGCATCATGTCAGCCAGCGAGCGCGATAGAAACACTAAGCAATACTCCCAATGGTTGTCATGTGGGTGTTCCTCTTGTCGAGACGAAATGTAGGTTAACCTCATTCATTTTCTTGCATGATTTGTAAAGGCTAAGAATTTCACATGAATATATTATGTGGGCATTTGTTCTCGACTTGTTGTCACGTGATTCATGTGGAGTTACATTTGATAAGAAATATGAACGGACTCAACAAAAGAGGTCAAGGTCAAGAGAAGACATCATTGCACTCATATCGATCAGCTTACAGTGGTTTTGAGAGGAAGCAAAGGGACATATTTACAATACTGTTTATATACGTATGTGGGGTCATAGTACTCTGCTTATTAATACATTATGTTTCCTCCTCATGCATACATGTACTTATGCATCCAAACTTAACAGTTAAAATTACATTTTTAATCTATGTTAAGACATTTCCTGGTTAAATAAGTTTTTATTATATCATCATTATTATTATTATTATTATTATTATTACAGTGAAATAGCTTCAGTAAGTCTTTTATTTTTACTGTTAAATTGCAGGTCTTTATTTCCTCAGGCTGTAAGACTCCTCAACTCGTCCTCCGTACTCTGTCATAAAAAATAGTTTTTATGTCTTCTTGTGTAGAATAAAGCAGTGGTTCCCAACTGGTGGATCTTGGTTTGAAAGTGGGTCAGGGGTCCATTCTAAATGGACCGTAAGTGACTCGCAAACATGTCAAGTTTGTAAAAAACAAAAAAACCCATTATGTTTTAAGTACATTGAATATCTAGCACAGAGCTTTTATTTTGAAGTGTTCTTTCCTGCTGTAGAGTGAGTGACTAACAGGCAGCTACATGACAGAAGCCCCTTTTACACTGCCAGATTTTCCGCAAATGTTGGGCCATTGTGCTGGCAAGCTGCGAGCGTTTCAACACACGGAGCCGGATTGGCGAGTTGATCCGAGGTGCCCAATTTTCCGCCTCGTAGGGTAGACATATCGGCGGAACCTTTTTAGTTTAAACAAAACGAGGCGCCTTCCGCTACGGGAGGGGCTGTTGATGACTTGTGGGAGGAGCTGTTGATGATGCCGCATGTGCGACCCACTGGCGGTGGATAAACAGGAAACAGCTGATAGCAGGAATTAGCGAGTAGCTAGCAGCAAGAGGGAAACGCAAACCTGACAGACACTGTAAAGATGAGCAACTGGGGAGACAAGGAATTGTGCGCCCTCCTTGTCCTCGCAAACAAAGAGGCCATTAGATGACGGGGACGGTGAAGCACGGGCCAACTCACGAGAGGCTTCCCTCCCATGTCACCGTTTACGTCACACGCTGAACTACACGTTTTGTTACTTGCTCACGCCCCCCATTGCCCCGAAAAAGGCACATTCTGTATAAACAAAAGTAGGTAGGCGGCATTTTGCTGTCCCCAGACTGATTGGGCTTTTCTGCAAATTTGCACAATTCCTATTTAAAAAGGGCTAGAGACAACAAACTAGCTCGATGACATGGCCAAATACAAGTATGAAAATTAGTATTTTAAACTGTGTGGACCTCGAACTAATGACGAAGAAGAAGTCTGGACCCTGAGGCTGGACCAGTTGGGAACCACTGGCATAAAGGGACTTTGTTGTACAGCCCTGTGTTGTAGAATGATAATAAATGAACCTTGTAACAGACTTAATTGGGGTATTTCACAGTAATGGTCATTTTATATAACCAGGATATGTCTTAACAGATATTACAAATGTCTTTTTTTGTTGCTGTTAAATTTGGTCACAGGTGAAATACAGATTTTTATTCTCTGTTAAGACGTTCTTTGGTTAAATAAAGTTATCACTCATGAATCACTGGGGGTCAGCAGGAACATTTTTTAGTGAGCATCCACGCTGATGAAGTATAATGCTCCAGCTGTGTCAGCAGCTTACACCCTGTAAATTTGAAAGGATTTGGCTGCCAGTGTTTGTATCACTCATCAAATGACTCTGAAAGTGATCCAAAGGATATCGTCTGCTGCTGTCATTAAAGTTATGGTGTGGACTCCACCTTCCACTTGTTTTGTGAGGATTGCCGATTAATAGTTCTTGGTACAGTCAGCGTTCTTGGTGTTGACAGTAGGTTTGCAACAGAGTATGATAACATTCTCAGCAGTTTAACGGTATCACGGAATTGCTATTATTATCAGTTAGAATGAGCCTTAAAGGAATGAAAATGGAGGGTTGTTGTTGGTTGAACAAACATTTTATTACTATGATTGAAACTTGAAACCATTTTGGAAGTATGGAAGTTTGTGAAAAAAGTCTCCCCCTTGAAAATAACTAAATAAAGTAGTGTTGTGTTGTTCGCAAAGGAATCATTCAAAAGAATGAATCTGTTGAGTGAACGTACTGAACTGATTCATTCATTTCTCAGTTCAGTTCAGCTCAGCAGCGAGTGTGCAGGCCAAGGTGGAACTGCTGATTCGGTCCATGTGAATGATGAATCACTCGCGAGTCGCGAGGCAGCCAGGGTGTAGGGAGGGACTGCCTACCGCATGACGAATCACTCGGTGAACGAATCACTTGGTGAACAACGTAACCCCAATCCCTGAGTGATTCAAATCATTTCTTCTCAGCGATACACTTTCATAGGGATCGTTTTCTCCAAGCTAACAGCTAATGTAGCCAGGAGTCAGGCCACATGAACACAATCACACACCTCCCCATTGTTTCAACAGACTTAGTTTCCAGATAAACAAACTTAAACGATGAGACTCACCAGTGCAGGGCAGACGCAGCAGCAGCTCAGCCGTGTATCAGTTCAGTGAGTCGGACTACGTCGTACACAGTCAGGGCTCCTCCCGCCAAGCACTGAATGATTCGGTGAAGGAATCTTTTGAACAAATCTTTTAAATGAACTGATTCTAGTGATTCAGTAACATCTAAAGAACTGCTTTGCCCATCTCTAAAATAAAGGGGAGATTCTGTGTCCAGTTGCTTTTTTTTCCAATATCGTAGATAAGCAAATGTACACAGTATGATAACCCAGGGTGTCTTCTTTAACTCACTCGAACAACAATATTCCTACATAACACTAACCTCTGCACAAGACCAAATATATACTACTTGTCTGCAACACTTACCTGCGATGCTTAAATAAGTAAAACATGATTTCTCCAAAAATCTGCCCTAAATTTGGTTAAAATGTGTCTTGATGTCTTGAACAGGTCGTAAAAAGCATTATATTTAACCATCTGATACCTGACACCCTGTAACTGTCAGCTTTTATATCCCGGTACACCTTTAAACCAGTGTATCACAGCAGCTCTAATTCAAGATCTTTTGCTTTAACTGTTTTTGGTTTTACTACTCTGTTAATTACGAGAACAATTGATGGTCTTGGCTGAGATATTGGTGGATATTAGCTTATTGCAGATCAGGGTTGGAAATTAGCTCCAGGCTCCAGCCAAATGCTGGTAAAATATGCATGCGCCTGCTCGATGTGCTTCACTCACCAGCCAAAAAACAGTGGTAATCTATTTTGGTAGATTTTGGAATCCACCAGCCGCAGTGGCAGGTGGACAGAGAAGTTTATTTCCACAAATACATGAGTATCCACACAGTTTTTTGGGGGGTCATTTAGCAAAGGCGTCTCCTTCAATAAGTCCTCCAGACAGAGAGTACATACAAGTTTGTTTTTTAACTATAAAGAGTCACATTTAATATTTACCATAGTCACAGTACGTATGTAAAAAGATGAATATTCAGTATTTTAGTGTCAGAAATACCCTCAGATCTCAATATAAGTAGAGCTCAAAGTGGGCCGCCACTCACTGCTACACAGCACCAGCACTGCTATATTTTACTCCTCGGTGTACGGTGACTTTTTCTTGAACCTTTCACAAGCTGCTGGTGCTCCTTTCTGCCGTCTCTATATCAGGCTCTCTGTCTGGGCAGCTCATAACGTGCACCACCTCCCTGGTACACACACCAATATGTAACATCGAGAACTGGATAGAAATATTAGCTTCAGAAATCCAATTTGTTGACATTAGCTTATCATTTATTATTTTGATTTATTTATTTAACCTTTATTTAACCAGAAAAAAACCCTCCTTAGATTAAAAATCTCCTTTTCAAGAGCGTCCTTGCCGAAACATGCAGCAACATAGAACAAAAATACAGAATAAAAATGCACAGCTCTAGAAATGAACCAAAAAAATGCAAAAAAAAACAAAAAACGGCAACTACACTTGATTAAGATAAGATACAGACCAGCTAATATACACCATGATATTGGCATTTAGGTGATTGCATATAAAAATACTGCAACAGCGCTTTGAAGCGGTCGAGAGGAACCAACGAGAGCAACTTTAAGTCCTTCTGCAGAAGATTCCACATGTAAGGAACTGCAGACATAAATGCTCGCTTGCCAGACTCCAGTCGTACCCTCAGTACAGACAATAAAAACATGTTTTGTGAACGTACATACATAAGAATCGGCACATATGTCAACTGATGACTAACAAGAAATTGCAGCACAGAAATGTCAGATACTTTTTGTACTTTGCTTTACAACTTTAGAAAAGGTGTCACCTTTTAGTTCGTCCTACAGAGAGCGACGACAGGTTGATTCCTTTTGAACTGTAAGTCATCATATTTGGTATTTATCTTGGTCACTATACAAAAAGATGGAAAAAGATGAATATGGCCTGATATTTTTGCATCAAAAATTACCCTTAGAAGTGATATTAGCGTATTGCAGATACATCAGTATCAGCATGTATATGTCAGCCGGAAATGCCAGATATTTTTTGGGGGGTACTTAAGAAAAGATGTCACCTTTTATTGAGTTCTTCAGAGAGCAGTGGTAATTTCTGTCTTCTATATTTGTATATTTTGTCAGATATTTAACACTCTTTTGTTCTAAAACTGGTTGTGAATCATTGAAATTGTGGTTTCTGTGCTTGGTGTTTCTGTAATTTGAAGCATTTACTGGCACAAGAATTCGGGATAAATAAAGCTGTTTAATTGAAGTGAATTGAATCACATCACAATACATGTGTAAAAAGATAAATATTGGAAGAATTCGTATCAGAAATATCCTTAAACATTGATAGAAGTCTCAGCTTTAAGAATCCAGTGTTAGTCAGAAACTACTAGTTACAGTCTGACAAAAAGGCCACAAAGAATCAAAAGACAAATCGTCCTTTTTACAAACCGAACACTGCAGCTTCAGTTCTCTCGTTAACGTGACAAACGTTCCACGCAGATGAGGCTGGTTAACGTTTCTGGAAACCAGTAGCAAACTGGGAAGTGACAGCACAGTGGTAGAGCGTCAGTATTGCTCACACATAAAATGGATTATGTTCATGTTTAATGACTCTTCAGCCCGCAGGCTGGATTTCTGACATGTTAAGGATGACAGAGCTGCCTGCAAAGTGGAGATACAATTTATCCTCGGCTGGTTTCTCATCTTAGGATTTTTTTTAAATTTTTTTTTTTTGAGGTGCCAGTGGGCGACCGTCTCCAGTGCAACATAACAGCCATTGTGTTTATATCAGAAGGTCATGTGTGGTTACTGTAACGCAGGAATGCTGTTGCCTTTTTTCCACAGTGAGGAAAGATTTATGAAGATGTTGCTTTCATTTCAAACACAGAAATGCCATGTTGTCTACATATTAAGTAGCATGTGACAACAGGGCTAACAGCATTTACATTTCACCATGTTGTTGTGAATTCCTCTGGAGTCGGTGGAGTTTTAAATATTTGGCGGAGGTTGCAGAGTTTGTCTTTATGCCAGCTGCTCTGGCAGAGGCCCAGATATTAGCTGGAGGTCCAATTCAAACAGTGTTGGCTGTGAGCGTCTGAAAGAAACTTTTCAAGTAATCCACCCATTCTGGCCAGCAAACAACTGTGTTAGCTCTGCTGAGGCTCTGCTCTGAATTGGTGCTTATTGTTCTGATCTGTCTCTTTCTGCAGCCTGTTTGGGAAGCCCTTTGATGGTGGGAAGAGGATGGACCATGGCGGTCCACAGCAGCAGCAGCAACATCCGATGGAGCAGCAGCAGCAGCAGCCGTATCACCCGCAGCACCCTGCTATGATGCGGCTGTATGAGGTCCAGAAGGAGGTGGCGTCTCTAGGGCCTCAGGTCTGCACCTTCAGCGGCATGCAGAATGATCGAGAATACAAACGTCTGGAGCGTGAGCTGACGCGGCTGCTGCTGGAGGTGGACCAGGTGGACACGGAGGGCAAACCGGAGCTGCAGGGGGCACGAAAGAGAGCAGCACAGGAGGTGGAGGGCCTCCTGCGCTACCTGGAGGAGAACGCCACACATCCATCCCGCTTGGCCATCGAGGAGCTGAGCAACGAGGCGCGGCAGCTGGTGGACGAACGCGTGGTGGCACCTCAACGATCCGGTGGGGTGGCTGAAATTAGCGATGAGCTGGTGGATGCTCTCCAAGAGCTCATTCTCAGGCTCACCCAAGTCAAGACCGAAGGGAGGGTGCCGCTCCGCAAGGCGCGCTATCGGGCACTGACACGCCTGTGCGCCGTGCAGGACGTGATCGAAGGGCGCACGCAGCAGCAGACGCTCTCCCTGCCGCTGTCGGGAGACACCCACGAGGCCGTGAACCGCATCAACCAGGTGATGGTAAAGGTGAGCGTGGCGCGCAGTCAGCTGGTGGCTCTGCTGATGGGTCTGAGCGGGAGGGACAGCTGCGCCCACCTATCACGGATCCTGACGGAGATGCAGGTGGAGCTGGACGCACTGGATGTTTCCGGAAACGCTGCGATCAGAAACTACAGGAAACAGGTGGTGGAGGAGATAAATGGGCTGCTGAAACATCTGGACCTGGAGGGGGAGGGAGACGACACACGCAGGTAGGCATCACTCAAAGATGTAGACGAGCAATGATCATTTTAATTATGGATTAATCTGCTGATTATTTTCTTCAAGGTGAAGTCTTCAAATGTCTTGTTTTTTTGACCAACAGGTAAAAACCAAAGATATTAAATTTACTGTCTCAGATGAATGAAATGATCACATTTCAGAGGCCAGTGTTCAAATTTTGGCAGTGTTATTCTTATCAAAACAGCAGGGGTGACCTCAGATAGTTGACTGTTGGTCGACGCGATTTAAAGAGGCTAATTCAACGGTCAGTCTCAGAGTCAAATCGTCACAGTGGCAGGAAGTTGTGGAAAAAAGATCATTCCAGTCAGGCTGTATGAAGGAGCTGAATGTCTGATTTTATGTGGAATTGCTTGGTTTCCCAGTAAATCAGAATATGCAGCCAAAGCAGTTTGTAGCTGAACTATGCAACTCTTTACACATCATTTAAATCAAATCAAACATTTCTTGAACCACCCGAACCATCCTGGATCATCAGAGAGTGAGTAACTAACCAAAGACAACGAGCTGATCAGCGTCATGGTGTGTGTGGGTGGAATGATTTGGTGGCATCTCGGCACACTGAATTGTCACCTCTTTGAAAAACACAGCGCTAACTTCACCAACTTTATCAAACCACAGAGTGTATGGGTTATTGCTGCTGCAGCAGAGGGCCAATCACATGTTGCATTAAACTTAAGAATGCTTGCTTTGATTGGCTGCAAGCAAAACCATACAAACAGTCGTTCTTTAGTAGATCTGGGTACAAAAAAAAAATGCAGTATCATCTAACTGGAGAGTTTGTTTGACAAAGGTAAAATGTGTCACACCACACCATCATAAATGAAGCATTGTGGTGTTACAGAGAAGCCCAGGCCTTTAAATCATATTCCAGACATACAAGGGAACATGCTTGTTTGGTACAGACTCCAGCAAAAATCAAAATCATAATTTGTTTTTTTCAGTGAAAACGAAATGAAAATTTTCCATTCCCACTAAAATCGCAACTCATGTCGCAATCACAGTATCTGTCAAAAGAGTTGCAATATGATATTTTTTGCTTATTATGCAGCCTTAGTAGATTTGATTTGATTTTTATTTGGAATTTTAAAAGCACAATGACTCACAGGAGTATTATGACATAAAAAACACTTAAAACCATCTCTAAAAACACTGATTTCCAAAGTGGTACCTTAAAGGTAGCGAGTACCGATACCCAGCCCTGAGCAAATCGCTAAGTATCTTTTGAATTTATGAACGATTCTCTGTCAAAATCAGCAGTGTCAGGCACGTAGAGCAGCTGTTTGTGCCTTTCTCTCTTCACGAAAAGCAGGGATGCTAAGAAACCAAAGTAAGTGGTGTGCTCTCACTGTGCATCCATCCATCTTCTCCGCTCTGTTTCAGCACTACGGACAGCGCCACACATACACACTCATCCCCAACACACAGCAAAATGAATGTAAGTTATCTGTCAGGGACACACCTGCAAAATAGTTTTTGATTAGTTTCTTGTCGATTGACATATCGCAAAGGATGCACAAGCTTCTCAGCAGGAATCACCACTTAAACATTTTCTATACATCAAAGTAAACGCTGTGCTGTCCTCACATCATCCTGCACATCACCAGTAGCTTTGGGTGGTGGATCGGAGGAGGATCTGTGGATTGTTGTTGAATTCAGATTTGTATCATGCTGCACTGTCAGGAGTGAATTAGACTCACATCACCACAGAAGCTCTGATAGCAATAATACGCCTACCGGGTACTCCATTATGTACAACAGCAGACTCAAGCACTGATTCAAGTACCACTCCATTCACATGTTTTTCTTTGTGCTGCCTAGTTATGGGCCTCAGTTAATTTGATTAAGTTTGTTTTTCACAATATGCTCTGAAAATAAAAACATCTTAATGGAATAGAGGAGGTGTTATTAATGTTTGTTTGCTTGGCAGTGAGAAATAAAAATAATGCTGTCCTAAAATAATTCAGGTTGCAGAGTATTTTGTGAGTAATATAAAAGGTGCCTTCTGACCCTGGAACATACCACAGCTTTATATTGATGCTGCCTGACACCTTCTTTTATTTTGGTGGGATTAATTGTGATTCTCTGGCTGGTGTGACGGAGCTGCTTCACCTCCTCCGCCTTCAGACGCCTCAGCTTGGCACAGCTGGCGCCACACTGCAGACATTTTCCCTCCTGGTGCTAAAACCGTTTATACTGCAACAAATTACTGCTCATTCAGATATGGAGAAGCTAATTTTATTAGCTGTATCTCGCTGTTAAAGGGAACTCTGCTGATTTTACACATCAGTCTGTCAACAGGTGTCAGGAAGTACTACTGCACGTGGGAAAGTAGTTGTGTAAAACTTTTTGTGGCTCCACTAGTAGTAGAAAAATCTCCAACCTGTCTGTCTATCTGTGGTGGAGTTGCATTGTGGGTGATGTAGGCTCCAGGTTTTGACAAAGTAGAATGGGAATGGAAAAGACGATTTTTCTGGTTCTGCCTCATTGATTTTTTACACTAACTTACATCGTTATATCAACAATGTTATAGGGCTGCAGTGCTAAATCAGTGAGCACTCTTAAACCGCCCACACATGATCAGTGGTAAAACCAGTCTGCGCTGGCTGTGCCATTGTTTTCCTATGGAGAGAGCAGTGGCGCCCAGCAAGGCAGAAGCGCTGCCCTTGTGATGCACCACTCAAAATTAGTCAAAACTGTATAATAGAGCTGGGTTGATTTACGATTTTGCCAATCTGGTCCAGTGTATGAGATTAAACCGGCTTGATTTAATGCAAATCAGCTGAACAGGCATTTGGTATTATGGCACGTTCAATAGGCTGCATCAGTAACCTGTGCTAAAGGCGTCACAGTGCTAAATCCAACTTTTATTGCATTAGTATTATGCAATATGATGAGGTGAGGGCTCTCTCAAGCCCCTTTTACACAGCCTGCTCAAGGTGGAAATGTTGCGGTGTTATTCCGACACACCGTCCTGTGTAAAATGTGCAAGCACAAAATGGGGGGCATTGTTATTGTAACGTTGAGCTGATGGCAGAGGTTGTAACGAAGTTAAGTCTCATTATTTGTGTTTCAGTACCCATACTACCACAGTATAGTATGCCAGAAAAAGATTTAGTACGTCTTAATACATAAGCCAGCATGCCTTTCTAGCTATTCTGACCCACAATCCTCTGCACAGCGGACGATGCGTCACATCGACTGAGCCACAAACAAATGACGACTTGACAGCTTGTTGAAATCTGTCAGAAGCCGCAGTGACGGATGACAGCGCCTTCAAGTGATTGATGACCAGTCAAATAGTAATAATAGGAATATTAATTGTTTAATTGAACAAAATAATCATAAATATTACAAACAACAAAAGGACATACCTATGAAAATCACAATGACAGAACTGCAGGTGTAATTTCACTGTTAAATATATTTAGAATCTACATCTGTGCACTTATACCTTCAAAATTAAAGTACACACATCGCAAAGTAACAACAGCAGAGCTCCAGGTTGATCTTCGTCTCTAGCGAACTCATTTAGGGGCGTTTTGTTTCATCTCCAAAGTAACAAATATAAAGGCAAACGGGTCAAAGTATAGGGTGTAACATAATGTGTAAGTAGTGTGTCCTGATTGTGTGCATACTGCATGCAACAGTACATACTTTTTAACGGCAGCTGCAGCACATGCTAAAAGTAAAAAGAAAAAGTATGTGATTTGGAGCACGCCCTCTGTTCCACTCTGGAGCAGCTGCTGACTCAAGTGCAACACCTAGTGATCATCAGTAAAGACCGATATTGGCTCTAAAATGAACTATCAGAATCTCCCAACATGGTATTTCTTATTTTGCACAATGAATAAATTTTACATACATTGAAAAGTATTGTATTTTATGTCTCCATCTGCTGGTGGGCCGTCACCGTAAGAGTTAGCATGCATAATAATTGTAGGAGCTAAACCTATTACTTGCAGCTGCATGGATGTTTCACCCGACCTGACCTGGCTGACGAGCTTTGCACGGTTGATGCCACAGCTTCCATGGCTGTGTTGAGTTCAGACAAACTGTTGGTTCCAGTTGCCAAACAGTCGTCGTGTTTATTCATTCCACCAAACACAGGTTGAATAAATGTAATTTTCTTTATCTTTCATTCAAACCAAACACACAGCAAGTTGCACACTGTCCTGCACCACGGCGGTGAAAAACCTTTCGCCCTTAGCTACAATGTTGTTCCTACCATTACACACTAAAGCTCCAAATGCAATTAATGTCTGCTGAGTGAATGACATATTTGGCTCTTACAATGATGTTAATTCCACTACAGAAGAGACTTGATGATTACTTAGGGAGAGAGATAAGTGGATACATTGATATTGGTTATCGGCCAAATGAGTTGCTATATATATCGGCATATCGGATATTGGCAAAAAATCATGCATCCCTACTTAATATAAAACCTGTTTGACCCTTTTTACACCGACCCGACCCTTACTCTGTAATAGGGGTGAAACGGTACACAAAAATCTCGGTTCGGTACGTACCTCGGTACACAAGTCACGGTTCGTTTTTTTTTGGTACAGTAATGAAAAAAATAGACAACTATTAAATATCTTTTACTTATTGGTAACCTTATTAAAACATACCACCACAGCAGTTAACTCTTTTTACACAATTTTTGAATGAAACAAATAT
>NC_065519.1:5307778-5530019 GCF_006386435.1 Epinephelus moara | reverse complement strand
CCTGGGAACACCTCGGGGTTCCCTCGGAAGAGCTGGCGGAGGTGGCTGGGGAGAGGACTGTCTGGGCTTCTTTGCTGAGGCTGCTGCCCCCGCGACCCGGACCCGGATAAGCGGAGGACGACGAGACGAGACGAGACAAAATAAAATAAAATAATATCCTGCGCCCAATAATTCGGTACAGGGTCGTGCTGAACCGAAAGTCGCGCACCGAACGGTTCGACACAAATACATGTATCATTACGGCCGTACTCTGTAATGCAAAATTAAAATAATACCACGATCTTGCCAGGTAAAGTCATGCATGGTGAAGTCAGACGGGTCTAGGTTTGTGAAAAGGCATATAGTTTACGAGCTTAGCTAAATCCAATGCTAAAGTTAGCTTAGATGACGTAAACCTGTGCTGCTCTTTACCTCTGCAAGTGTCTGCACTCTGCTCTGCACCCAACCTCTCAGTGAGCAAAGAGAACGTTTCATATTGTGTTAAGGCAGCTGTGAGGACTGTGAACACACTGTGATAAAGTCTTTGTTTGATGCATGTGAAGAATTTGATCTCTTTAAACATCAGTATGATTGTGCGTAAATTTGTCACATATTAACTTAGGAAAATATCCATATTGACATAGATGATTTCAACCGTACACCCAGACCTCTAAGTACCAACACTTGGTCAGTACTGACTTTGATACCACAGGTAGTGATGATGCAGTTTGTGGTTGAAGTTCAGGAGTTTTCAAAGCAGTAATCCAGTGTCTGTTTCTTCAGGTACGACCTGGCGCAGAACAACTCCATCCGTGAAATCGAGGCTGTGCGAGCTCACGTCTCCCACCTGCGAGAGGGCGTCCTGCGGCACTGCGTGATGGGGGATCTGAGCTTCAGGCCCAAAGCCGAGCTGCAGAGCCTCCTCACTCATCTGGACCAGGTGGACACGGCCAAGAACCCGTGCATCAGAGAGGCCCGCCGCCGTGCCGTGGTAGAGGTCCAAGCCATCATCACCTTCCTGGACCTCCGTGAGGCCCTGGCCCGCCGCCAGCCGGGCCCCAACGAGCACCCTTCGCACCGGGCCGTGTGGCTAGTCCTGGGGAGCCTCTCGGACCTCCAGGCCCAGGTGCTGGGCTTTGACGGCAAGCGGGTCGACAAGAGCTACATGATGCTGGAGGAGCTGCTGACCAAACAGCTGCTGACGCTAGACGCCGTGGACCCGCAGGGCGACGAGATGACCAAGATGGCGCGGAAGCAGGCGGTAAAGTTCGCCCAGAACATTCTCAACTACCTGGACATGAAGACAGACCAGTGGGAGTATTGATCCACTTTAAAAAAAAAAAGAAAGACATCACAGTGTGGTAGCCGTGTTGCCGGGCGGGGACACCGATGTGACGTCGCTGCAGTAAAGGAGCTGATAATGTGTGTAAATAAAAACCTGGTACGTTATCATTCCATGGGCTGTAAATATAGACTCAAATCCCCAGAATGCACTGCAGCAGCGCTTTTCTTTCGTCTCTTTGTGGTAGTTGTGGCCGATCCTGCTGAGAAGAACACAGAACTCCTTTTGTGAAACACACTTTGGATTTTTTTTTTGTGCTTTTTGAACATTTTCTTTTGAAATCTCCCGTGTGTGTGTGTGTGTGTGTGTGTGTGTGTGCGCGCGTGCGTGCGTGCGTGCGTGCGTGCGTGCGTGCGTGCGTGCGTGCGTGCGTGCGTGCGTGCGTGCGTGCGTGCGTGCGTGCGTGCGTGCGTGCGTGCGTGCGTGCGTGCGTGCGTGCGTGCGTGCGTGCGTGCGTGCGTGCGTGCGTGCGTGCGTGCGTGCGTGCGTGCGTGCGTGCGTGCGTGCGTGCGTGCGTGCGTGCGTGCGTGCGTGCGTGCGTGCGTGCGTGCGTGCGTGCGTGCGTGCGTGCGTGCGTGCGTGCGTGCGTGCGTGCGTGCGTGCGTGCGTGCGTGCGTGCGTGCGTGCGTGCGTGCGTGCGTGCGTGCGTGCGTGCGTGCGTGCGTGCGTGCGTGCGTGCGTGCGTGCGTGCGTGCGTGCGTGCGTGCGTGCGTGCGTGCGTGTGAGTTGTCATCTGTCGTCGTATCAGGTGTGTGTGTGGTGGCTGAAGCCTGCTACCAAAGCACTACATAATGCCTGTACTAGTGGTCGTATCCTCCAGACTGCACTTGATATCGATGAAGTGTGATGGATTGCTTCACAGTGGCTTCCCCCGTCTGGCCTGATTAATCTGAGTTGCCAATAGAGACAGTCAATGCATGTGTTGAATACAGTGACCCAATTAGACAGAGTCGACCACGGCTACCAGCTCGGCCCAGATTGTGATACCTGTTGGTTTGGCGCCAATTTTTGGGCGTCAAAATGGCCAACTATTCTGGAGCGTTTTTATTTTATTTTGCTGCAGTTTCGAATTAAAATCCGATTCTTTCTGGCGGAGCAGATGGCGTGAACAGCTGTTAAATGGGAATTTTAATCTGCACTTAAATTAAGATAGATTTTTGGGCCATTTCAGAGGCAGCATCAAAAGGTGAATCATCAGAAGCAGAGCTGAGGCGTTCCCACAAACGTCGAGCTGGTGTAGAAGCCAGACAATCTGTGTTTAAACAGCAGTTTGCATTATTGACATAAGGTCACTCTCCACTCCTGCGTGACCCCGTTTATCCCCTCTGTGTCTCTGGTAGCGCTCCAAACTCACACGACTGTTGTGGCAGCCGCCCTGAAAATCCTGCAAACCACAGCTGTCGTTGGCAGGCGGTCAAATGAGTAAAGAGACGCAGCTGAGATACAGACAAAGTAAGCAGGGAACTCAAAATCTGTAATGTTGTGAGGAAAAGACAGAAGTACCTTTCCCCTCGCTGCTTGTGTAGCTGTTAGTCTGTAATATGTTTCAAATGTTTGTTGTGACTCTGTACGATCGCGCTAGGCTATAAATGGATCAGGTTTTTAAAATTCAGAGATAGAAGAAGGAGAGGAGGCGAAATTTTTTTTGCTGCTGCTTTTTGTTTCTACCCACTGCTTTCTACTGAGTGGAGAAGTGCGACTGTGAGAGGTCCCCGGGGAGAGGAAGAGGAAGAGGAAGAGGAAGGGAGGTTGAGGCGCTGATATCCTCTGGATTGACACATCAAGGCTGAAGCTCACAGAGCCAACAGTCGGGTCCTGTGCGGTAGAGAGTATTGATGGTTATCACAGTCGACACAGCCTTCTAGAAACTTCTCGAAGCTGCTGCTGCTGCTGCTGCTCGAGACGGGAGGGGAGGGAGGGAAAGGACTGGAAGAGAAAGTCCAAAATCTCTGTGCCTTTATTTTCACCCTTCCCTGTGAGCTGGTTTGTGTAAAAGCAGCCTTGTAGTGTAAAAAGAAGCAAGCAGCTGCTCTTTTTTTGATACGTATCAACGCTGAAGCACCGAATGTGTTTACGGAGAGCACCTTGGCCGTTATCGCCGCGAAAAAATTTGCACTATTTGTCAGAAATTGAAGCTCTTTCAAATCAGTATTTGTTCCCTGGTGATGAAACACCAAAGGTGGAGGTGTTGTGGTTAATAATTTGTGGTAACACAGAATGACAATTCTACTTTACAGTAGGCAATAAGATGAGTCACATTGTGCTTTCACACTGCAAACAGCCTCGCTGATGGCGCCGATCTTTGGCTCCGAATGCAATTTGGCAACAGGAGCCGAAACACAAATGACAAAACAAAATTATTAGCTGACTAAATTACTTCACAGCTTCCTGCTGACCTCCGAGAAGTTAATTGTGGAAGAGTTGGTTTTTCAGACATTAATTCCTGCAGAAGATTTTGGATTTTCAGAGCTCATTCTTGACCCACCTCATGTAGGAGCTGCTCTGGAGCTTTTAATCATCACATGATCAGCTGAGACACTTTAATCCAGTTGACACGGAAATGTAGAGTTTTCTTGAGCATTTTGAGGAATTTAAAGCAGCTATAATGAATATTTTTATTTTAACAATGGATCAAATGATGTGTACGTAAAAGAGGTTGCTTATAGTGATGAACCAGCAGATGAACATCATCCACCTAAGTAGTTCTCCTCAGATTTACACAGTTTGTATCTTCCTGAGACCAGAACCTGTCATTTCTCCTAGCTATTTGGGATCAGTAGGACCTAATAAGTATAAAAAACTAAACATTTTAATAAAGTCCCAGTGTCCGCAAACAGGACGATAATAAATTCCCAATGTCTTCAAATGAGTACTTCCTAATTAACAATTTCTTGTTACTGTTGCTAACATTGGTAAAAGTTGTTCAAACTACAAACATTATTAATAAGAAATAAACAAATTTCAGTTATAAAATGTGATCAAGTTTTGGTCCTTGTCCACTTTTGTGTCGGGGTCGGCTGCAGAACGACTTGGCAGAGATGGCTGCCATCTTGTTTTTACATGGATTACTGTATTTTGCTTTTGTATTTTACCACACAAAACAAATAAGTGTCCATGAACGAGGACAACAGGTCTCAGTGAGGCAGAATGAAGTAGAAGGTGCGGTAAACCCAAAATGTGACGTCCTTATGAGGACACAAGGTCTCAGGAGGATATGCACACTTATGTTGTGATTATTTTACATGGTTAAGACCAAAAGTTTGTTCATTTAGTGGCTAATTTTTTTTTAGATGTTTTCAGTTTGTGACTAAATGGACCTGGTGGTAAAATAGTTTTGACAATGACTGTTTAAAAAGTCAAAAATTAAACTTTCAATCTCAATTTTTTGTCCAGCATAAAAGAGAAGTTCTTAAAGTGCTCAGAGAAAGAATGGAAATCTGACATTTGCATGGCAACTGCTGATGAGGACACATGGGGCCAAGATCCATAGCCCATGATTTAGGTGCGTTGCACAAGTGCATTTAGGACATCGAACTGTGCTTTTGCGAGTTAAACCGCACATAATCTGGGCATAAAGTGAGGTGCAGGGTGCAAAGAGGTTGTGCTTAGTCCTTCAAGTTATCATAGGTGTGTGTGGGGCCAGTTGCGTCCTCAAACTTACCACTATTTACATGGTGGATTCAGCAAATTGGAGAAGCGATCGGTTTTCTGCTCAGTGATACAGTTAGAGCAGTGATGTCACTGCAGCAAATATCATGGGACATTTAAGCAGCAAAGCTAAAACCTGTGGTGATAAACGTGATCGAGGAAACAGAACTCAATTTTTAGTTTCTGAAGTAAACAAATAATGCTGCTCCTCGTGCGTAAATGCACGCAGCTCTGATCTCTTCACATTTTAGAGAATGTAGTTCATATTTTCCTCATTAGTGATGCATTATTTCAGCCTCCCGCAACCCATCCACATCCCTGTGTGAACGTGCCTATGTAGGCGCGTGTTACTATCTGAATAATGCGCTCTTAAAGTAGCAGGAAAACACTGCAACATTCTGACTTTAGATCAGGTTTTTGTTGGTCAACGGCGCAATAGTTTTCTGCTGCCTCAAAATAGCAACAAACCAACAATGCACCTGAACACACCTCACTATAAGACCTTCACGCCCGTCGACACACAGATGCGTTCAAGTACCTTGCTACTTACACAACCTGGGCGCTGGCCATGAAAATGAAACTAGCAATAACAGTTGCACTGTGCTGTGCACCACTTCTCGCCGGTTGAAAGATTGAAAGCTCCATAATGCCTTTGTAACAGACCTTGAGGTGAAGTGAAGATTTGTTTGGCTCCAAATAGTTTCTCATTCTCAACCTGCTCCTGAAATAAAAATATCTCAGTAGGGAAGAAGGGAACCTTTGGATCTTATCCGACTGTTGTCCCTGTGCTCTCAGCTCTGTGGGAATTCTTTGACTTGTCGACGGCGGTTGCTCGCAGTGTGAACGCAAACTAAAGAGTCAAACATCATAGTTTCCCTGCAACAAGTTACGCACATGTGATTAAAGCAACAAAGCTGAGGCAGATCTTTGCTGCTCGTCCCAGCTCTCCTGTGTACCACTGCTTTTTAAAAGAAAACACAAAAACATGTTCCAGTGAACTCCCACAGACCCTTTTCATGTGCATTAAGCTGCCATTGGAAGCATTTCTGGCACAAAGCCTGCCGCTCGGCCTCCTGGGTATGGCGCTGACTCATACAGGAGAAGATTAGATTAAACAGTGTTCATTAAACATGGTCAGCCTGCCTGGCTGTTGTTGCAACAGATGCTTTCTCACAGCGAACCTTATGCTCTCTCAGACCAAACCAGCCCGGACACACCTTAAGTTCACATGCTCTTTTTTGAATGCAGTAATATATTATTATATAAATGTATATTTCGTCCTCGCATTCCTGTACATGACTTCCTTTTTAAGCATTCATTTGAATAATTTATCAAAGGTTTTACACTGTATAAAGAAATGTTACTTTTTCTGTCTTGTCATCAGAGTGTCTCGAGGCCCCTTTTTATTTTTTTTTAATCAATATTCAGTGTTAGTGGCGCCTCTGTGAGTGGGCGTTATGGCAACCACACAAATTTATACTCTGTGGTTCATAAGGACAAACCTAAAAAGGAGGATGGCAGTGAGGTAAAGCACCGTTTTCTAAATGTTTTGCTGAAAAGAGATGGAGCAAGTGACCCTTCAAAAATTCCACGTATGCTGTACATATACAGACCCTGGTCCCAGGTAGATTTACAAAACAGTTTTACTTCTGAATTAATAAGAAAAGGAATTCCTGACAGTATTATGATGCATTTTTGTGGCCGTATGTGTTTACACAAGAAAAGACGACTGATTTTATAGGTCTGAAAGAAAGATATATTTCTGCGTTTACTGGTATGTCCTTGCATGAGTGTGAAAGTTTGTCAAATTTAATTAATGTCAAGGAAAAAGTCATGGAGCAGTGTTTTAAAGGACAAGGCAGGTTTGATTTTCTTGTCTCGTATTTTCATTATTGTCAAGAAATCCCCCAAAAAGACCAAAACCAAAAAAATGTCCACAAAATCATGCAAATATTTTAAAAGATAAGTATATATTTTTATTTTTACAAAGGCTCCCAAAACAGCTATTCATGCCACGTCTTCATCGAACAAACAGGAGTAAATAGTGGATTTCTTGGGGACTGTTTTCAGCGGCGGATTAATCCACATTAGGCGCTCCAGTGAGTATTTGGGGCAGCAGGACGATGTATGACGTAAGTCAGAATAAACTAGTGTGTGTTTTCACGATGATGAAGGAACATGTCACAGAGTGCAGGCTGTCCTCATTCACTGTTTGTGCTTATGCCTCCAAAAAGTAATGCGCTATATTTTTAATATAACCCACATAATCGTGGGCTTGCGATCGATATGACACAATATTATCTGCCCATTTATCATAATCAATTACAGGAGAAGCTGCCACCCCTTTCTTTCTTGCTTTTGGCCATAAAAATTCATGTAGATAATTATAACCCCTTAAGTGCAGTAAAGTTGACTTTAAACTGACTCCACTAGGGAGAAGTCGACCTTTATGGAAGAAATCTTTTTATTTCAACCCAGACCCTGAGAACAAACTTCTCCCAACAGCCATAAAACATAAATTAACACAATCAATTAACAGAAGAATAAAATTAGGCTCAATAATAACTGTCAGGGTTCATAGACAATACAACTGTTTATTAGCTTAAGCACTTATACATTGCATAAATTAGCCTAGAGGCAAAGATTTCCTCAACTCATAGCTTAAAAAATGATATGTAATATTCATACTTTTTCTTATTCACCATTGGCACTGCTTCTCCTGACATCACGTCACGTAACGTCAGTATTGTGACGACACCCAACCTAACTGCTAGAGGTGCTATTTCGTAAGATATCATGGCAGTAATTTGTAAGCCATCATCAGGCCCCCAGGAACAATGCTCAGCCTTGCTACCAGTTTTCCCAGTGGTCACTCAACTGTATTTCAACGTAAAAATTCCCTGTACCCCAAAAAGCATTTTCCCCATAGACCACCATTATAAAAGGGACGTCTGTAAAACTGTTGACGGGACACCTCGACAGCAAACAAGGTCACTTATCACTTTTTTATTCTGAATTCTTGATCCCTGGAGGTTTCAAATTTGTAAAACTTTCCTCAAGCTGCAAAACCAATTTAAAAATCTGTGACATCATCGCAATGTCAAGTCTATGGGCCATGCAGGAACATATTCAGTGGGCCGCATACCACTAACATGGAAGCCAGGCAAGCAATTCTCATTCCTGTGAATAGGTACCATCTTTGGGTCCAGTATCCAGGTCTAATAGTACATCCATGGATATCATAAGTCAGGTGACGTAGTAGAGTGACAAAGTCCGTGTAGGGAGGAAGTTTGGGGTGGATGGGTTAAATAAACACAGGACTTTGACCCAGGAGACAAGTGTTTGTGTCCCATGAGACACCAAAAGTCACGTCACGTCTATAATTTGATGACCCCAACCATGAGTCTTTTCCTAAACCTAAACGGTGGGGGTGCCATTTTGTAAGGTATCATGGTAGTAATCCATAAAATATCATCAGGCCCCCCTCCAGTTTTTCCCAGTGTGCAAAACTTTTCTTAGATATCATACGAACTGTTGTAAGAGGATACGTCGATCAGTGCGATAGTGTGGCTCACTGATGTGTTTTTAATAGTCTTTGGACGACATAAAGCTCTGTGGCACAGAGGAGTACAATACATCAGGCTGTAGATACACACAAACACAATACTTATATTTATTGTCGGTTTTGGTCTTTTCTTGGGATTATTTGGAAAGAAGAAAAATGTAGAATATTACCAAACTTATCCTTTAAAAACAGCGACAGCTCTAAAACTGCTGGTATTAAAACAAAGTTTCAGAGTCGACTCCTTTCTTTAAATACCATTTTTAAAAAGGACATTTTTTTAGATTTATTTCAGAAAGTGGCATGAATAGGTTTTAAAACAGATAATTAAATTAATGGTAGTTTCATTTTGATCAGTTTGAAACCTCTAATCCTAAAGTGAATAATCTAGTCTGTATTCACAGTCCTCTCCGCCCAGACGTCTTGTATCCCCAACACACTCATGCAAACAGCGATGGACCGCTAAAAGCAGCTCGGGGTCGTCCAGAGTGTCTGAGCTTGGTGGCACTGAAGTCCATTAGTCAAAGAGTTTAAAAGATTCAGACCCAGTGGGTATTGAAAGGTATGAAAGGCTGTCTGACTCCTATCAGCCCTTTACAGGACGATGACTTTACACTGAACACCAAAAGGAGTGAGTGACTCGCAGATTTAGAGGTTAAAAGATTTAATTTTCCTGATCCTAGATTGAATGTAGTCATTAAGGAATGTTTTGTCTTTTCATTTCATAGCACCAAAGTTGATTTCAGTGAAGAGGGATTTGAATTGAAGCTTAATTTACACGGGACAATATGAGGATTATGGTGGTGAAGAGGAAGGTGGAGGGTATAGAATCAGTATGTAGACAGTAACCTAACACCACCATCACACCCAAAAGTTATGCTGGCTGTGGTTTAGGGTGCTACAAAAGCTTTGGGCTTGTTGTTAAGCTACAGTTTCAGACCAGTGGCCAGTTGCACCAGCTGATTGAAGTTTGAGTCTTAAATCGACACTAACTGCTGTAAAACTCTGCACTTTGTTCAGTTGCACCAGCCACACTTAAAGTACCGTTTCATGTTCTTATCCTAGACCTCTTTCTTTTGTCTGAGATTTTCTCACACAAGTGTTTCAAGTCACATGAAGCAAATTCTTGTCTTGACGCAAAGTTGATTAAATCGCTTGATGCCATTCACATGTCTGTTTGTCAGGTATGGAGATGGAGTCAGGATGTGGTTTAGCATAGCTTAGCACAAAGACTGGAAATGAGGAAACAGCTAGCCTAGCTCTGTCCAAAGGTTCACCTACCAGCACCTCTGATTCCCACTTATTAATACCTTGTATCTCGTTAGTTTAATCCCTTGAAACCTGGAGCAACATCACATTTTGCAAGTATCTAAACCTTTGAACCCTGAGAAAATAGGTGCGATTTCTTTCAAAAACATGGGGAAAAGGCAATGAGCAACTTGGTAGGAAATGTCCAACAAATTGCCCAAAAAAAATTATAGATTCGAAAAATATATATATATAAAAAAAATAGGGAAAAAAAGAAAAGAGCCAGGGAAAAAATTATATTTATAATTATTATTGTTACATTTTTAAAATATGTTACAGATTTTTTTTTATAATTTTAAAGCACTTGTTTGTTTTTTGTTTGTTTGTTTTTTTACTAATTTTCTTGTAAAATATTGGACAAAAAGTCAGTGAGCAACTTGGTAAGATATGTCCAACAAATTGCAAAAAAANTATATGATCTACTACAAGGTGGCTACTTTGCAGATTCTGCAGGTTTTGTTACCTTAATATATATATATATATATATATATATATATTTATATATATATAATTCTAAAGTACTTTTTCTAGGTCATTTTCTGTTGTTTTTTTTGTAATTTTCTTGTTTTTAATTTTCTATTTTCTCCAATTCCTTGCAATTTTTTGGGGTCATTTCTACTTATGTTGCTCATTGCCTTCTTCCCATGTTTTTGAAAGAAACCAAGCCAGTTTGCTCAGGTTTCAAAGGGTTAATACATACAGAAACTGAATTGTCAAAGCGATAATTAGCGACTGGCTGTTCACAGCTAGCATGGCTCCGTCCAAGTCTCCGCTGGTTGCCTGGTCCCTGATTCCAAGAATGTGTCTCTCAACAAATAAATGCAAAAATCAACAATTGGTATTTACTGTTATTTAAAGAAAAGGCTCCATAATTTCCTCAACAAGCTGGTTACTGTAGTTTTTAAACTTATCTTAGTCTATTAGGAGCAAATGGTGCATTTGTTGGGGACTATTTTCTGCAGTGGATTAATCCACATTTCACTGATCCAAGCAAAGAAATCATCTGGCATATAACTGCCAGTTAAACTAAAAAATGTCATTTTTACACTTAAAAAAATGATTTAACAAACAAGATTTAACATGTTTATTTAGGGGTTTTGTTTTCAGATCATAAATGTCTCGCATTGATCGCAGCTGTTGCCATCGTTAGCTAACAGCGCAGATTTTGGCTCACCTCCATGTTTGCGATGTCAAATTAGTTACTACATTTCTGTTTTGCAGGAAACACAAATTTAAGGAATCAAATAGCGCTCTACAAGCCGTTTCATGTGGACTTTAAGATCGGAGGTGCTAGCAGGTGGATTTCGTTGCTCCCAGAGTCAGGCTAGCTCTTTCCCCGTTTCCAGTGCTTGTGCTAAGCTAAGTTAGCCGGCTGATAATGGTGGCTTCATTTTTAAAGTACAGAAATTGTATGACTGGTATCGAGTCTCTCATCTGACTCTTGGATAGAAAGTGGAAAAGCATATTTCTCAAATTGTCAAACTGTTCTATGAGGTTATATCTCAAATCTACGTTGTTACTAACTCGTATTGTACGGCCAGTTAAAGTATCTCCACTACATTCAGACTTACTTTCACCTGGTGCAACATCCCACTTGATCCAGCAACCGATCGAATGATGCAGGACAAATTGTCTAGATATGGTGATATATGAAAGGGTATAAATGATGTTTGAAAGCAGAAATGATGATTTGTGATTGAAATCCACAAGGAGGGAAAATCGTTCCTTATCGAGCTTTATAGCAAAAAGTTCTTTTAAGCGCACTTTTTTATGTTCCTTAGTCACTGTTGGTTATTACTGGTTTGCCTTTCTTTCTGCAAATGACAGGAATGTGTTCTGTGATGAAAAAAAGGTATTGCATTTCGTTTATTTTTCCAGATATGTTTTCTGAAGTCGCCTTTAACTGCATTGATTGTGACAGGCTTTTGCTGTTTCTCCTCCGAGACGCGCTTGTATAAAAGCACACTGAGACTGAAAAAAAAAAAAAAAACCAAGTCGTGTGAATGCTCCATGGATGGTTGTGTTTTGAATTTGTATTCCCACAGCAAAATAAAGACGGTGTGTCTTGATGAGTGTTATGTTAATGTGTTTTTATTCCTGGCAGCTCTCCAGAGAACGTGGGCACCTGAGAAGTTTCTTTGAAAAGGCGATCACAAACTTTTAAAATGCAGACTCGGGGTTATTTTAAGAAAACATACAGTATCGCAGAGGGACGCTGGATAAAAGACATTTCATGCACCACAAACTCACTCTCTGCTGTAGGATGGGCATTAAAATTTTAGCTGACGCTCTCTTCCACAGCAGGTGGAGGGGGTGTTCAGTGTCTCTCGCTCAAGGGCACTTTGACAGGACAAGATGTCTGCTGCAGGAATCAAACCTCTGATCTCATACTTACATGACAGTATTAATAACATCTGCCCAAAGATTTTATCTGTAACTAAGTGATTTTAGACCAAAGCATATAAGCAAAAAAAGAGCACAGCATGAGTTATGTGCTGATGAAGACCATGTTATACAATAGAAGGTTCCAGATCAAGTGCAGAAAGTTAACATCCAAAATAAAGTGGCAACTTTTGCTTTATTTTGACCAACTGAAACCACCCACTTCAAATGTTATCACTGGATTGAATGGACGTCATCAGCCTCATAGATAAGGGTTAGAACGGGCCTGCTACACCTACTAGCTTTATAAGACTATTATTAGTCCAATCAATGGTTATGTTTATGTTTGGTGGTGACCTCTAGTGGCCGTAGTGATAATGACAGGAGCAAAAGAGGAAGGATGTTATTTTATTTAAAATGGGGTACATAATGTTATGTAAGGAGAGCCCGCTCTCACTGTGAAGTCATCGAAATCTGGCGCTTGGGCAGTGACTTGCGGCGTCAGAAACCAACAAAAAAAGGCGTCCTATTATGTCGGCATGATATGCAGCTGGTTGCTGTTATAGTTAAATGGCGCCCTGCATCTCCTTTTCCTTCAGGGGGATACACCACAGGACAAAGGATGAAAGTTAAGGCGGTGAATGTGCAACTGGGCTGGGTGGGCGGGGCGGTGGATGGGTCCAACAAACATCAACGTTCACCGGAGAGAGCGGTGTTTGTGTCCCGTAAGATTCTAAAGCCAAACCTTGTTCTTTTTTCTTAAACCCAACCACGTGCCTTAGTTGTTGGAGGAAAGAAAACGTAAATTTGCGTTGTTGTGTGTTAACAGTGTATTTCAAAAGAAGACAATGCCTATAGCAGGCAGAATTTGACACGGTGTCCTGGAACGTCAACAACCAACACACCCAGGGTACCTTGCATGTCATATGTGGATGTGGAAAGAGGAGATACCTGCACACCAATGTAACTCTGCTAAAAAGCCACAAAAAGGTCTAGAGGCTTAGATCAATGCAAAGATAGTCTTATTTATTTAAAGATATCTGGTGAAAAAAATGCAAAAAATTTATAAAGAGTAAAAACAGCAGCAAATGTTTCAGTCCTTGACTCGTCAGTGCATCACAGCAGCCCTAAGACATCATGTGATGTCATGTTATATAACAAAGTATTTATTTCAACACAAACCGAGATCTTTTTTATTAACCTAACCACTCAGTATTGCCATATTTATCGGGCTGATAACGGCCTGCTGATCCTACTAGTATTTGCAGTCCAGGGGTTGGCAACCTTTGCCATTTGAAGAACCATAATAGGCCAAAAAAAGAAAAAGCATCAAGTTAACAGCCTATTAAGCCTAAATTAGCCCATCAACATTATGAATATGTCTAAATGAGTATTCATTAATATGATTTACTACAAGGTGGTGACTCTGCAGTAGGCTATATATAATTATTTAGTACTTTAACTTTGCAGTGTCCTCTGTTTCCCTCCAAGACTTTTCCTGTTTTGGATTTGGAGTCAATAGTGAGGAAAAGTCACCAGGTCGTAGACGTATGACGCAGATTTTAGTTGATGACGTTAGAACATTTTTTAGTTGGATGTATCGGCTGCACATTTTTACAACTGAAGAATGCAATAATCACTTTAGGCCTACGACAATGACAAATAAAAATCTGAATGTTAAAAATGATCGTTAGTCATTTACATATCATTTTATGTCAAAGCCACAGGGGGCCAATGGAGAGAGTCTAACGAGCCTCCAGCCTATGTCTGGTGTAGTAGAAAACCCACTGTGAGCAGCATTTGGTAGCTATAAGGCCAAAGGTCTTATATTTCCCTCAAGCAACCCAATCGCCAAACTACCTGCAAACCATGGATACGTTACATTTATGCATTATTACATAGCAGATTCATGGGAACTTTACATTTCAACAAAACTGTAGTTAACGTGTGGGTAGCTTTAGGCAAATAAAACACTAGTTATTGTTAGGAAAAGATTATGATTTAGCCTAAAATACCTGGTATGGGGGGCACAATCCTGACAGGAATTTGCAGCGATGTCTCAGTAAAAAAAAAATAACACTTTTTGTGCCTACAAAGCCGCTGGAAACACAGCAATGACTCGTTAAATCACAACTGGTTTTGCTGTGTGTTGGTCTCAAATGGTGGTCTGCAGCTTGGCATGCGTCACACCATCCAACATCCCCTCCACCTCTTAAAAGACAAGTCACTTTATATACTTCATCATTTTAGAAACACTGATATGACGCATATGAAGCATTAAAATGTAACATAATCGTGGTTTGCAGAAACACACAATACCAACATTTTCCTCTAGTGACCCGGCTGCCTCAGGAGTTGGTGGAGACCAAAAACAGAGCTGAAAGAGAGTGAATTATTGGACTTAGATTCATTAGATGGACACAAACAGCTCTAAATGAAGGATGATGTTGATCTGTGTGTGCTGATGTGTAAATAAGCAAATGTTTGTTAACAACCGAGTCACCAAAAAAATCAATTAATACAATTAATACAGGTAAATATTATTTCTTATTCACCGACTGACTGTAGACATGCTAACATTCAGTCCAGTCAATTTTATCTTATTTATTATCGCCAAAAATCATGAAAAGCAAATTTGCCTAAAACAGCTTTACACTTTACATATATGACGCCCTGTGCCATGTAGACAACCCCCCAAAAAAACTCTTTATGGGGAAAAAAACTAACCCTAAACAACGTATAGACCAATGAAAGCTTATGAGTCAACATTGTAGTCTATTTAAAGAGGACCACCGTACAGAGGAAACCCCCTTCGATCTGGGTAACAAAAACCAATCCTTAGAAATCTCATGTGTCCAGCTGGCCTTCTGTTCTGCTGATGAGGGGACGCAGCTCGGAGGTTTGTGGGGTTTTCCCAGTGATGATAACACCAGGGAGAAAACTGGCCTGGGACAACACCACGGTCACGTTTTCCAGTCTCTGACCGCCGGGCCGCCTCCGCAGAGAGACCCTCCATGTGTGGGATCAGGTGACCTTTAACCAACACTGAGTCTCTCTCAGCTCAAACTCACGTCCGCCTCCATCACCAGCAGTAACAGAGTGAGTTACCCTCAGGTCATGTGCACTGAAAGTACTGTTGACGCAGTATAAAACCAGTGGCTTCTAACCAGATATGTCTGTTTCTTATAAAATACTGGAGACATTCGAAAGGAGGAAGAATTCAGATCCTTAACTTAGGTAAAAAGTACAGAAAATGAATCAGGAAAATGTATCTGAAGTATTAAAAGTATTATTACTGTCTCCATTAACTGATTCTTTAGTTAGACACCTACGCAATGTTTTGTTTTGTCCAACCAACAGTCCATCCATCCATCCATCCATCCATCCATCCATCCATCCATCCATCGATTTTCATTCGCTTATCTGGGGCCGGGTCGCAGGGGCAGCAGGCCAAGCAAAGCACCCCAGACGTCCCTCTCCCCAGCAGCACTTTCCAGCTCCTCCTGGGGGACCCCAAGGTGTTCCCAGGCCAGATGAGATATGTAATCCCTCCAGCGTGTTCTGGGTCTGCCCCGGGGCACCTCTAACAGGAGGCGCCCAGGATGATCCTGATCAGATGTTGAACCACCTCAACTGATCCCTTTCAATGCAAAGGAGCAGCAGCTCTACTCTGAGCTCCCTCCCTCTCAGGCTCCATTCTACCCTCACTCGTGAACAAGACCCTGAGATACTCAGGCTCCATTCTACCCTCACTCGTGAACAAGACCCTGAGATACTTGAACTCCCTCGGTTGAGGCAGTAACTCTCTCCGAACCAGAAGTGGCAATCCACCTGTTTCCGGCACAGAATCAAGTCCTCAGACTTGGAGGTGCTGACTCTCATCGCGACCGCTTCACACTTAAACCGCCCCAGTGTATGCTGGAGGCCACGGTGTGATGAAGCTAACAGGACAACATCATCTGCAAAAAGCAGAGATGCTATTCTGAGGTCACCAAACCGGACCCCGTCCTTCCCTTGGCTACGCCTCGAGATCCTGTCCATGAACTTTTAATATTATTACTCAAATTAAAACTGTTAAAAGGAAAAGACGCAAATCTTCACATTTAAGAAACGTTTCAGCTGCTCTTATACGGTTTTTATATGTCTTGTGTGCAGAATTCTGTAGTTTATGAAGTAAATAAAGCTGTCAGTACAGTAATTGAGTAAATCTGCTTAGTTACATTCCAGCACTGCAGGTGTTTTTACATTTTCAGGATTCAGAAGTTGTTTTTCTTTCCCAATGAGATTCAGTGAATCAGAGAAGACAGAACAAATTCCTCAACTGCCAATTTTCTCTTTGTAGAGAATTTCTGCCACGTCTGTTTCTTTGTGTTTGATGCAGTGCCAGACGACTTGCTGGAGGGATGCATCGTAAGTAAGTGGGTTTTAATCTGCTTAATAGTACTTAAAGACAGGCTTACATCGCTGAAACTAATGGATGGGACTTGTCAGACATCCAGAAAACAAAACAACTGTAAAATATGTTTCTCTACAGCAAAACTGTTTCCTTTCCTTCTGTCATTAAATCTGCAACTAAGTTCATTTCAGCCCAAATACTGCATGCATGCTTCACCTAATACATGGTGTCGTGATGAATATGATAAAGAATACCTACCGACAACCCCCTACCACGCATTTCACAGGCTACTATCTCCCATTTACAACTAATTCAAAATGTTGCTGCCCAATTATTAACAAGGTCCAAGAAACGAGACCACATCCGCCTTATTCTTTGATTATGTTTGACCTGTTTTTCTATTTTATTTTTTATCTGTGTTTAACTCACGTTTACACTCACCGGCCACTTCATCAGGTACACCTTGCTAGCACCAGGTTGGACCCCTTTGCCTTCGGGACTCAATTCTTGGTGTCGCAGACTTTCTGACCCTACCATCTGAATGTTGCAGCAGAAATCAAGACTCATCAGACCAGGCAACATTTTTCCAATCTTCTATTGTCCAGTTTTGGTGAGCCTGTGTGAATTGTAGCCTCAGTTTCCTGTTGTTAGCTGACAGGAGTGGCACCTGGTGTGGTCTTCTGCTGCTGTAGCCCATCTGCTTCAAGGTTGGACAAGGTGTTGTTGCTTCAGAGATGGTCTTCTGCACACCTTGGTTGTAACCAGTGGTTATCTGACTTCCTGTTGCCTTTCTATCATCTTGAACCAGTCTGGCCATTCTCCTCTGACCTCTGGCATCAACAAGGCATTTTGGCTCACTGGATATTTTCTCTTTTTGGGACCATCCTCTGTAAACCCTAGAGATGGTGGTGTGTGAAAATCCCAGTAAGTACTCAGACCAGCCCGTCTGGCACCAACAACCATGCCACGTTAGAGTCACTTAAATCACCTTTCTTCCCCATTGTGATGCTCCGTTTGAACTTCAGCAGGTCGTCTTCACCATGTCTACATGTCTAAATGCATTGAGTTGCTGCCACGTGATTGGCTGATTAGCTATTTGCATTAACGAACAGGTGTACCTAATAAAGTGGCTGGTGAGTGTATGTCTCTTGTATGTGGATACATATATGTCTGTCTTTATGAAGCACTTTGGTGCAAAAAACTGATTTGTTTTAAATGAAATAAACTTTGAAACTTGAAGAATATAATATATTGCAAAGAACAAAAACGTACCTCTGATCTGGCTGCTGGTTTATTTTGGGAAGAGCGGTTTGGATGTGGTTGACGGTGTTATGTGTCTTCTTAAGTGAGAACCTGTAATTTTCCTGCACCAGCGCTGCAGCAAAGGAGATAATGAAGAAGACCATTTTATTTCCTACAGCAGTGGCTCCTAACCAGATATGTCTGTTACACAAAATATTGTCTATTGCTGCAGGTTTGTGTTTAAGTTTTGCTCATTTTCTCACAAAACACTGCATACATTATTCAAAATAAACAATGGCACAGTGGTGGAGGACGTATTTAAATATTCAGATCCAAAAGAGAGAGAGACAAATGAAGTGGGACTGAAAAGAACAGTATTTCTCTTTGAAATGTGGAGGAGTAGAAGTATAAAGTGGCATTAAAAGAAAAGACTCAGGTAGCCTATTACTCAAGTTATTATTCATTAACTACAGTACTTGAGTGAATGTATTTAGTTATATTCCACTATCTGACTCTACTGCTCATTAGTCATGTCTGAGCTGAGGCTGATGAGAGATCATGAATTTATTTTAAAGGTCATAAGACAGAAGTTGTGGAAAATTATCCCCTGAACAAAAGGAGGAAGCATTTCAAAATGCAAGTACAAAAAGACACACCTACTGAATCTCTGCCAGCTCTTGAGTGTTGTCTGCCAGTGACCTCTGACCTTCCTGTAGAGAAAGCAGAAACAAAGGTCTCAGCATCACATGAGACGTCCCTGTTTCACATCCTGCCAGCAGAGGGCGCCACGTGCTCAGCTCTGCAGGCAGCCTGTGGGGCAGCAGCAGCAGGGGGCGTGTGGAGTGATCGGCTCTGGGCGAGGCTTCAGTCACACACACACACACACACACACACACACACACACACGGTGTTGATGACAGCACACAGTGGCGTATTCTCACTCTGTGAGGCTGTGCTGATTACATAAGCTGAAACATGGAAGTGATAAACACTGAACATTATTGAATCACCACGGCAACATCAATACCATCAAAGATGTGATGACCTACAGGCAGCAGCGAGGGCCTCAATGACACTGTCACAGTGGTGGAATGTAAATAAGTACAGTTACTGTTCTAAAGTAGCTTCAAGGTACTTCAAGGTTGTACTTTAAGTATTCTTTTATTATTATGCAACTGTACACTTCTACTCTACGACATCTCAGAGGTAAATACTGTTATTTTTACTGCAGCTTTAGTTACTTTACACCCCTTCCTCTCCAGTGAAAACCATGTATCTCACTTTTGCAAAATGCCAAACATTAATAAATACCCATCCAACATGGCCTATGTGGGCAGTAAATAGGCTGAAAATGGGCCCTATATAGGACTGTCCACATGTTCCATATTGGCTCCATGACATCTGCCCACATGCCACATGGCCCCCAGATAAGATGCCCATTTTGGACCCACTTTGTACCCAGGTAGCCCCAGCATGACCCATGTAGGCCCCACTTGGGCAAACACATGCATGGGGCCAATATGGAACACGTGTACAGTCCCATATAGGGAACATTTTTCAGCCCATTTACAACCCACAAGGGCCCCACGTACAAATGTAGGCTGAGTAATATATAAATAATCTGCCCAGATGTCTGTCTGGGGGTCCAGGGATCCTCCTCTGGCACTTTTATTTTGGTAAACGAGCTGTAATTTGATGATTTTATGGACTCTTGCACTTTACTTTCAAAGTAAAACAAATAAATAAACAATTGCAGTGTGAATTCATTTAAATTCTATTGTGAATTAGAAAATGGTCGTAGGGCCACCTGGCACAGGCCAGATTTTAAAATAAAAAATCTCCCAATTTGTTAGCTAAATAAAGTATTTGAAAACCCTCTTGGATCAGCACAAAGCTGAAAACAGAGCTGTTCTTCTGACACCATGAAAATTACTTTTTAGAGATACATGGTTCTCACATGACAGCCATGCCACAAACATATGATGACCTTACAGAGCAGGGGTCAGCGACCTTTACTATCAAAAGAGCCAGTTTTGGCCAAGAAAATTAAAAAGAAAAATCTGTCCGGAGCTGCAAAACAAATTTGTGCCTTATAGCGACGGCAACACGGCCTATTTAATATAAATTAGTCTATAAACATTCCTAATAGGTCTAAGTTAGCATTCATTAATATGTTTTCCAGCAAAGTAGCTCCTCTATAGTTCAGCTATTTGTGATTATGTGAGGTTTACAAGTAAGGTTAATTCATGTGTCTAAAAATACAGTACAGTTAACTATTTACATAGTTATATTCACAATTATTATTTACATATTTACATGTGAAAATATTCCCAGCAGCATTGTTAAAAACAGTTAAATAATTTGCTGGATCCGCCTCAGTAATCCTCCCACACATTAACCTCAGTCTAAGTCCTTCTAGCTTCTGATTGGTTAATTAAGAGACATTTGAGTTATCACAAGAAAGTGTAACCTGGAAATGTGGTTGTTGTGAAGCTGCTGAAGTGTGCAGCAAAGTAAAGTGAGGCTTAACGGAATATCTGTCTCCATCCTGCTGCGTGCTCTCAATAAGAGCGACCCAACCACCACACATCGAAACCTCACGTTACAGTTATTGCAGACTTAAAGTTTGCAGCTTTAGTAGTGAAAGCAACCAAATCTGTCCACTCAATTTGGAAGTCTTTATTTTCCTCTGACACATTTCTTTTTTTGATTTGGAATATAATAGCCTCAATAAGGAGACTCAAGACTAGCCATCGCTATTGAGACATGGCAAATTTAAGGAAAAGGTGCCAGGCGTAGACGTATGACGCACATCTGACGAGATGTTAATCATTTATTTTATTCAGTGTGTGAGCTACACATTTATACAATTGGAAAATGTGTGAATCACTTTAGGGCTTCAATAATGATGAATGAAAATTAAAATGTTAAAAAATAACTGTTATTCATTTCCATATAATTTTATTAAAACTAATTACACACTATTATTTAACTTAGGTTGTGAATACAGGATTTTTGCTTGTATTGGAGTCATCTCACAGTTTGGTTCTCATACTTCTACTCAACTGAAGGACGCCATTGAACTTGAAAGCTGCGCACAATAAAAAGGCCATAATTAGTCTTCATTTGCCTAACCACACAGCACATTGACTTCTGGCGTTGATGAGAAAATTCACAGCTCTCACTGTGTTCAGTTAATTTGGTTTGTCTGCAGCATAACCACATTTCCACAACACCTGTGGCTAACACATGACACTGCGAGGAAGTATATATATCTCACACTGCTCACACTGTGTTGAGAAGAGCTTTGTGACAAGGAGGGTTACATTTCAACTGCACAGACAATTCAGCAGGTTAGTAACTCTATTGTTGTGGTAAAATACTAACACTTGAACGTTAATGTGCCCATATGGACACAGTTAACTCAGTGTTTTTCTTAGACAGCTACTTACCAGAAACCCTCTCTAAATCCTCCTCAGGACAAATGTTTGACCCCAGTGGAAATTCATCAACCTACAATGAGACCTAACAGAGCACACCTGTGCTGTGTCATGCAAGTGACACATGGGAAATGTAGTTTATAATAGTTGTAGCTCCCAAGATCCATAAGATGCACAAGAAACTGTAGAAAATAGACACACGACAAGACTTAACTGATAAATTAATGTATCAGGTCAGTATCAGTGTCATGAATGTCGGGTCCATGTCATTGGTTCGACATCCCATTAGTCCGACTGTCTGCGGTGCTGAATGGCTCGCGGCGGCTGTATGGTGCGCCGCGACCGGCTCTGGGTCAGCTGGGAAAGGCTTGAGGCGAAGCAGACTCATGGCTTATGTGTTTGTCACTTTCTTTTTCATTTTAACCCACACCATGATCTTTTCCTAACCCTAACCAAGTGGTTTTTGTGCCTAAACCTAACCAGACCTTAACCACAGGGCATCATGATGATCTCGGAACGGACTTCGGAACAATGGGTTTAATATGGTCGGAACAATGGGATGTCGAACCAATGGGCAGTTCCCATGAATGTCAGCCAAGACTTTCCATCTAATAGTTGGTGAGAAATTTCAGATATTACACAGCAGTATCCATCCAAAGGTAGCTAATATTAGCCACCCATTAACTTTAGTCTTATTCTCTAGCATTAGCTTTGCCAATGTTAGCATCGTTGCATTCATGTGGTGTCAGAATAATTGAAAAATGAGTTCCCATCTGAGAAAATTCATGTGAGCACCCCGTCAAGTTGGAAAAACAACTCAGAAAGTCGGAGAAAGTTTTGGTACATGAGTTACTGAGTGGACGTTCAAAAGACAGCGGACAAAAGTAAATTGCATTTCAGTTTTTTCGCTCACGTGTAATTTGTAATATGGCATTAGATTGTACATTGCTGTCCAAAAATAGTGACCTAGATAAGTTGCAAAAGTTATTTATTAGCATTAGTCAGATAAAGCAATATTTTAAGCTAGTAGCCTAGTTTAAGAGGACGTACTGGTGCAGTAACAAGTCTAGGACAAAATCACTTTGAGATATAAAGCTTCAGACTGTTATCAACATGTTTAAATGCTCTGAGCAAAAAAAATACAACACATCTTCTTAGTGGCGTCCATGTTGTTTCCACAGTACACCTCCTAACTTGGGAAATGGGGCCATCTGAGGAGCAAATATAGAATACAGAAAATAAACCAAACTGAAAATAAAGAATATAAACAGCTAACGTCAGTTACAGTAGCCACCAATTAGCTTTAGCTAGAGCTTTGCCAGCATTCGTTTTTCATTAGCTTTAAGCCTAATGATCTTCTTCTTCTGATAAAATCCTGTAAATTATTTGGTGTGGACAGAAAATTAAAGAAGTAGCCTAGTTGATATTAGCTTAGCCAACAGAGTCCACCAAATACCTTTAGCTTTTCTCATGCCAGTGTTTTTGTCAGTTTTTAGATAAAATCCTGTAAATTATTTGGTGTAAACAGAAAATAGACCAAATAACAAAACAAGATGGTGGCTAACAGTAGCCACCAATTAGCTTTAGTTAGAGCTTTGCCAATGTTAGCTTTTTTGTTAGCTTTAAGGTGTAAATCTTCTTCAGATAAAATCCTGTAATTCATTGGCGTGTTGTACAGAAAATAAACCAAAAAATAAATGAAGATGGCAGCTAACATCAGTAACAGTAGCCACCGTTAAGTACAAAATAAAGCGGCAATTAGCAATTAGCATTGCAACCAATTAGCTTTAACTTTGTGGTGTAGCTATAGCTTTGTTTGATTTTTTTTTCCATGTAAACAGAAAATTATAAGAAGTTAATATTAGCCTAGCCAACAGAGTCTACCAAACAGCTTTAACTTTTCTACTGTCAGTGTTTTTAGATACAATCCTGTAAATTATTTGGTGTGGACAGAAATAAACCAAACAACAACAACATAGTTGGTAGCTAACAGTAGCCACCAGTTAGCTTTACCCTTAGCTTTGACATTGTTAGCTTATTTGTTAGCTTTAGGCCTAAAGGTACAGATACAGAAAAATAAACTAGACAAAAGAAGGTGTTTTTGTTTTTGTTTTCTTTTTCATTTTGTCTTTATTCTCAGACAGGCAGGAACAGGCCAAAATAGATCCAGAGTCACATACTAACACAAAGTCACATAAATACAGTTATCTCGAGCTCCAAATCAAACACCACAACAACTTATTTATAATCCTGGCTGCTTGCATCTGTTATATGTCACAACACAACCTTTTTGTGACCTGAGAGAGAGTCAGGCAGCTGGGCTAGAACGCATCAGGAGGAGGAAACAAAGAGATAAACATGCAGAGATGAAGGGAGGACAGTGTGTTTACTGTGAGCCAAGGGTTATGTCATGAGGAACATAACATCCAGAATGGACAGAGAGCAAGATATGGATGTATCACAGGAAAAACATGAGACTCTTAGCAAGACTGTGGTGCAGAGCCTGAAGACGAATACTATAAATAAACCGAGTGTATGTCTGCTTTTTTTCTGCGTAAAAATAGTCACAAAGAAGAGTGACTTTGAACAGAGAGGGAGGCAGAGAGCTGCAGAACTGCACTGAGGAGGGAGGGGGGTTAACACAGATGAAGGGAGGACAGTGTGATGTGTGGAGGGTTATGTCATGCAGTATGCAGCAGGGTCCTTGGCGCTGTCAGCTGTGCAGCGGTGCAGAAGCAGATGAGGAGGAGTGTTATGTAATATTCCCAGAGCCTCTTTACTGGGTGAGAAAAAGCCTGCATCGATTAGCGTAAGCTGCCATGACTGCAGGGCTGAGGGGGTTAAAATAAAATGGTTTGTAATCTGTTTGACCCGTGTGACTGATACAAGGAGGCAGTGAATCGATTCAGTGGGTTTGACATGGGTTTGGGATTACCTCGTGTCTGCACTGATGAAACACTACCCTGCCATCATATCAATAACTGATTGGATAATCTGTATTGGTTGGCTAATGAGTGCACTGTGACCCTTTAGATTAATGCACATGAGGTTTGGCTTCTGATGTATGATTACAATGTATAGAACAACTTCTTGATGGATTGAAATGACATGTTTTGCAGATATTCATGTTCTCCAAAGGATGAATCCTACTGACTTTTCCTTTAGTGCCACCATGAGGTCGGCATTTTTTATTTTATTTTAAAGGTCCAGTGTGTAGTATTTAAGGGATTATATTAGCATTATATTAGCAAATGTCACATATTGACGTTTGGTCATGGACTTTCCACGTCCACATACGATGTGCACGGTACCCTGGGTGCGTTGGTTGTTGACGTTCTGGGACGCCATGTCAAGTTCTCTTCTTAAAAATACACTTCTTTTTTCACAGGAAATTTAAGGTTTACCTAGCCTCTTACAAAATAAAAGCACTACGTCTGTGCAACACCACGACTTGACTTTATTTTTATAATCTTACAGGATGCGAAAGCCACTCTCTTCAGGTGAAAGTCGACGTTGTTGGACCCATCCACCACCCCTCCCACCTAACGCACTCGCACTTTTGCTGCCTTAACTTTCCCCCTGAGACCGCTGGGCGCCATTAAACTTTAATGTATCATGCCGACGTTGAAGGACACCTTTTTTTGTTGGTTGCTGATGCCACAAGTCACTGCCCAAGTGCTGGAGTTTGACGATTTTGGAGTGAGACCGGGCACCAGAATCGTGTTTTCGTTACCTTAGAATGAGCCGTTTATATCTACATAGGGAGCGGGTCCTCGGCCACGAAGTTCGCCATGTTGCACCGCCATATTTCTACTGTAGCTACTGTGTCTACTGGATGGACAAACCAAACACTGGCTCTAGATAGGGACATTCAAGTTTTTGCGTTGGCCACCTTAGTTAACAGCCCCCCTGTGACAAGTGGCATCTTTTTTTAACGTGTAACTACTTCATTCAACACATTCTCATTCTGACCTCGTCACATATAGATGTTTGGTCATGGACTTTCCACGTCCATATACAACGTGCAAGGTACCTCAGGTATGTTGGTTGTTGACATTCTGGGACGCCGTGTCAAGTTCTGCCTGTTACATGCATTGTCTTCTTTCAAAATACACTTCTGTTTTCACAGGAAATTTAATGTTTACATACAATCTCTTTCAAAATAAAAGCACTATGTTGGTACAATGCCGCGAACTGACATTTTTTTTCCTTCAACAACAAAAGCACGTGGTTGGGTTTAAGAAAAAACATTGACGACGTGAACACCGCTCTCTTAGGCCAAAGTCGTAACCCATCCACCAACCCCCATTCGGACTTTGGCCACCTTAACCTTCGTCCTTGTCCTGCCACGTTTCCCCCTGACGCCGCCGGGCGCCATTAAACTATAACGGCAACTGGCCACGTATCATGCAGACATTAAAAGACAACTTTATTCATTGGTTTCTGATGCCGCAAATCAATGCCCAAGCGTCAGATTTCGATGACTACGGAGTGAGACCGAGCTTGTGTTTTCGTTACCTTAGAATGAGCCGTTTATATCTACATAGGGAGCGGGTCCTTGGCCACAAAGTTTGCCATGTTGCATTGTCATATTTCTACAGTAGCCCAGGACAGACAAACCAAACAGTGGCTCTAGATAGGGACATTCACGTTTTACATCGGCCACCTTAATTAACAGCCTCTCTGCTAGAAGTAGCATCTTTTCCAACATGATACTGCTTTGTCCAATGTATTTACCGGTTTAAATCACCAGGGGTCTCATTTATAAAACAGTGCGTAGGATCCATACTAAAAATGTACATATGGACAAAAGGCAAAAATGCCGTTTGCCCAGAAATATTCGACAATTTCTACAATCAGGCTTCCACCTTACCATCTGTGTCGCCAATTTCCTGTCGCAAAATGTTCGTAAGCATGGGTTAAAGTTTCTTCCATCAAGTCTGTTTTTATAGATCATAACTTTTGAGTGGGAAGTGCCACGTATACGTGTCTTTCAGGCCTCGTTTTGTGCTTATGCAATGTTTATAAATGAGACCCCAGGTCCAGATAATTCAGCTCCTGGCAAGAACCTCCTGAACATCTGGATCATAGATTATCAGAGAAAAATAGTGAGCACAGATCAGCAGGTGCTGGGCTAGCAGCCTGTATCAGACATGCCAAACAGCGTCAGAGAAACGTTAACGTGACGTGAAACTAATTTATTTTTACCAGTTTATCTACCATCTGCCGGATTCCATGTGAACGCAGCATTACCAAACCAGGAAACACATATGCATTTCTCTGGAAGGAAATAACTAACAACAGAGTTTGTTGGTTAGTTTGGAAGGCTTCTCTCCACATTGTAAAGTAAGTGGTTATATAGTATTGTACAGTAAATCTGACAAGACCTTCATTTTAAGATCAAACAGCAATTATTGTCAGTATTTAACAAAAACATTTTTAATCTCTCTTTTGTTCTTTATCCTGCTTATCTCACAGCTGACCTCTGACCTCTTTCTTTCTCCACCTTGTCAGTTACGTGCTGTTCAGTGTTGTAGATCCAGAGTGTCCTGAATGTGTGAACATGTTAGCCTGGAAGAGTAAATACAGCTGCACTTAATGTTCATGCTTAAAAAAAACACAACATTTTTCCCCTTTATTTACATTTCTTCACCAAAACAGAATTTAATCTTGACTTTCACCTGGATTTTCCAGCTCAGTCTCATACAAACACTGTGTCATCTAATCTTATCAAATGTAAAATGATTACGATTTTTCAATTAAGACGAAACAAGTGCGGATTGATTCATGTTTCTCTAAATCTCCAGCAGCTACATGTGAACGCTCTCAGGGATGTGTGAGCCCTGAGGAGAATTTATTGTCACAATAAAAAGATTAAATGCTCATTTATTGATTTAATTAGACAATTGTTCCTGCAGTACGCACAAAATTAGGGAAAATCACAACCCTGAAAAGAAAACGCAGTTTAAAAGGAACCTGATTATAAAGAGCAGGCGTCCTGTTGTACTGTGATAACAAAAACATTAGTCCGTTTTAGTTTTAATAGCTCTTTCATGAATTGAACATAATGTCATTTCTGCAATACCTTGGATATTTCAGTTTATTCAGAACCTTGTGAAGACTTCACTTCCATGTCAGGACGAACGGCTACTAAAAAAACAATTTATTTTAATGTTACAACCTGGTTCTTGGTTTAAAATGACATGTACTGAAAATATCTATGAATGAGCTGATATTTAATATGCACCATACACTATGTACCCATATTTGTACATAGCCTATGTATAAATAAATATTATTATACAGGGTCTACATGACTCTGTGGATGTTGGTCTTTCAGCCAGTCCACCACTGATCCTATTGGATGGATTGCCATGAACTTTTGTACCAAAATTCATGTTCTCCAGAGGATGAATCCTACTGACTTTGGTGAACTTTTCCTTTAGCGCCACAAAAATTTTAATGTCTGACAAAACAAAGATGGTGCAAAACTTTGGTTTAGAGCTGAAACAATTAGCCAAATCAATTGCTCAATCACTAAAAACACTACATACATACATACAACAATTAATAAATTGCCATTTTCAAGCTAAAAACCCAAATATTCTTGGGTTATTAAAGGGAAACTTTGCCATTTTCCACCAGCTCTGTGTAATCACAGTATGGGCAGTATGTGCACATGAACAGTGTTTGGCTTGCCCCTATGTTGTGAGTGTCCAGAGCATTGGCAGGGAGCTTTGGACATTGGTGGCACATGGGTAAGCCAAACACCATTCATCTGCACACACCGCACACACTGTGATGACACAGAGCAGGTTGAAAATATGCTAGGTTTCCCTTTAAATGTGAAGATTCAACCCGGTCTCACTCCAAAGTCGTTGAAAACCTATGCTTTGTCAGTGACTTCCAGCGTCAGACACCGACAACAAAAGGCGTTCTTTCATGTTGGCATTATGTGTGGCCAGTCGCCGTTATTGTTTAATGGCACCCGGCAGCATTGGGAAAACACGGCAGGACAACGAAAGTGAAGGCGGCAAAAGTGTGAGTGGGGCAGGTGGAAGGGGTGGTGGATGGGTCCAAGAACCACTGACTTTCTGACGATGTAGGTAACAGGCAGAGCTTGACACAGTGTCCCAGAACGTCAAGAACCAACACACCCAGGGTACCTTGCACGTCATATCTCAACGTGAAAAGTCCATGACCAAATATCAATATGTGATGAGGTCGGAGTGAGAATGTGTTGGAAGGCTTTCTGCATTTCTCTTTCATATCTTTGTAAACTTGAATAAATTGAATTTAAGGACATTTTTAACAACTGACTTACATTTTAGAGACAATTTCTTTGAACAAATAAATACAATTATTGGTGCTACAAAATACTTTGGTTTCTGACCACATAGCAAATGTCAGCATGCTAACATCCAATGCTAAAATAGTGAACTCAGTGTACATTTTTCCTGCTACAACTGCTCTATAAACAATGATGTTCTATGCATCCTTAAATTCTTTCTTCAGTTGTTTGCACTCCTCAAGATTTGCTGCTTTCATGACCTCCTTCCCTCGGGAATAAAACTCGTATGATGTTTACAAACACATAGTTTATCTCAACAATGTAAACATTTCCAACTTTTTTGTGAACTTGAAGGAACAAACACTTGAACAAGCCATTTCACACACAAAAAAAGTCAAACATTCAAATCATACAGGCTAAGAACATATTTTTGTTTGAGGGTTTTTAACTTTACAGTACTGCACAGACGCAGTCAGGGGAGGACTGGGGATCAGGGCAGCGTCCCAGCGGACTGAACTAGAACTACTGGCTCTGGTCCGACGTCCATCTGTCTGCTGTAAGTGTGTTCACGGTGAATAATTGTGTAGGAAACCTTGACAGATAACCATTCAGCTCCGGCCCAGGACGACAGCTGGAGGCTCCTTTTTATCTCTGGTGAGAAATTCAGTGAGTTCACAGAATTTATGCACTGTCAGTTTGTGACAGATTTCAGACGAGGGGATGCAGGCAGCACAGTTTCCTGTTTGCTTCTACTGATGGGTGAGAGTAGGGATTAAGTTTTGAATGACAAGGACATTCATTGAGATTTTTAATTCAGATTCCAACAAATTGTCTCTACTGTCTCACTTCTTCTGTTTTTCTGCATATAATCTGAGCTCATGACAACAGCAGGTTAATAATATGGGCCAAAAAATGACTTCACAGATCAACAACAAAACAAAAACAAATTTCAGTCCGTAAGTGCTAATTAGGCTGTATTTGTGTATATATTTGACCCTTACTGCACTTTAAATTTCAACCTGGTCTTTGTAGAAAACAGAGATTTTTCAGAACTTTTGTAAAATACCAGAAAGATGATAACATTAAAAAGACAGAGATTTTTGTACTCATCTTTTTCACAACTCATTAATAATCAAATTTAAGGGATCTCTGTCGAATCCTAGACAACTTTATGCTCTTTGCTGATACAAAAACCCAACGTCAGCTAATATTCAGGCTTTGAACAACAGTCTGACTCTTTGTTTTCCTGCCACATTAGTTTTGTCCTCACACATTTTTTGACCCCAGCTAGACAACGGATTCAAACTGGCAACCCTCCAGTAACAAATGGACTTCAGTGTCTTTTTGGTTGCTGTGACCTGACAGCCTGAGGACGCGAGACATTTGGACAAAGGACATTACGCTCCAGTTGAGACAGAATTTACATAACCTCATTTAGTCCAGGCCAAAGAGTTTTACCTAGTTTAGAGAGGATTATACTTCAGAGATGAATAATAACTTATATAGGCTAGTACAGTTTTCTTTACATGTTTTGTCCCAATGCAACACGTGCCCTCTTTTCATTTAACTGTTTAATCTGTAGCAAAACCACTTTGGCCAGCAAGCTAGTGCTAACAAAGTTAGCTTCACACAGTGGATATAGCCTTCTAAATATTTCATAACAGCTTTAATTATAGCTTATTTTATTATTCTAGAGAGTTTTAGATGAGTGTTATTTAAGGTTTCTATCCTTATAATGTCAACAAACTAAACTAGTCTACTGTTAAAACGTTTGCTAATTAGCTTCATTAGCTTGCAGCTAAAATGTTAAAAGCAAGTAGCCTGGATAAATAATGCTGCCCTACAAAAGCAGTTTGAAGGCTGTTTAGCCAAACTACGGTATAATGATTTGTAAACCCCTAATTTTATACTGCATGAATATTATCATTGCCTGATGAAACCAGATTTTGTAGGCTTAGCCAACTTGTGTTTGGACATCTTATAGGAATCTAAACTAGGCTAGTTAGCTTTTAGCAGGACTAGTTTATCTGTGTTAGGGTTATCTCCATTATGATTTAGCTACTGCTTAATTTAATGTGTAATAAACATGATAAAGCCTACAAAGACAAAGCTAATAAATTAGCTTGAGCTAAAGCTAGCTGTGGAATGCAGTCATTACTTTTTACCGCAAACTTACACTTTTCTTTAGCATAATAATATATTTATAAGTTAAACTTAAACAGATGTCAAGAGGCAGATTCTCGTCTTAACTAAATTTTATCATAAATTTAAAGTGCTATTGTATTTTGACCTTTTAGACTGCGAGGTCAAAACAAAAAAAAAAATGCAGTGAGCTAGTGAAAGATAAAGATGCTAATTGTAGGTATAGGGAAAATCTCTTTTTACAGTCCTTTTATGCCTCAGCGCCAGTGATATCCACGGCCGGATGCATTATGTTTTTTGGGTTGTCTGTACGTACGTCTGTCCCGAACGTGACATTTCAAAAATGCCTCAGGGGAATTCCCTCAAATTTGGTTACTTGGACTCTAACATGAACTGCTTAGGTTTTGGTGGTCAAAAGTCAAGTTCACCTTGACCTTGTCTGCCTCATTCTTGTGAACATGAGATCTTTAGCCTTGAGGGAATTTCCTCAAATTTGGCACAAACGTCCACATGGACTCAACGATGAACTGATTACAGTGTGGTGGTTGCAGGTCAACGGTCAGTGTGACCTCACAAAACATGTTTTTGGCCTTAACTCAAGAATTCAAATGCTAACTATGACAACATTTACACAAATCTCTAATACAATGATGAAGTGATGACATTTTATATCTGAAATGTCAGTCACCTGCACTGTGACATCATGTGTTCTGCAAAAACACTTTTCTGGGCAATATTCAGCATCATATCTCAGGAACAGAAGGGGAGACATTTAGTCGGATACTGAATTGGTGACATTAATCTCAGGTGTCCACCTTGAAAATGTGCTGACTGTGTAGATCTTCTGCGCTGCCAGAAGGCGCATGTGTGTGAGGCAGCCACATTTTAGAATATGTAGCTGCTTTGCATTATCATCCATATTTGAAGTATTGCCAACTGTCATGGCTACATATGAGTCTGAGCTATAAGTCTGAGCAGACATGTAAACCAATGAATAATAGTCATGTTTTTGTATGTTTTGTCAGTTTTGGGTCCAATATTTTTTTTTGTCAATGAATTCTCTTTGAAAGTTGTTGCCTAATTCATCCCTGCGTCCCATTAACATTAATTTTATGAATATTTATTTGATGGGAGACTTTACGTGGCCCATGGTGCTTTAAATGCTTGTAGAATAAAAGTGTTGGACTAAATGTGGCATTAAAGTTTATCACTGACTTTAAATATTGGCATAAAATATCAGACTCAGTCAAAAATACTAGTACAAGGATATAAAGTTAGAAACCAACATCAGCAAGGAGTGCAGTGATCTATCCATCTATGAGATATCAGTAATGGATCACTGGTTTCCCTTCTGTGGCTGCAACACCAGTACCTGACAGTGATGGGGACGGTGCCATATTTGGCCGGTTGCCAGGGCAACAGCAGGAATTACTCACTCCTCAGCGCCAGCTGCCCTCTGTTTGGCCCACGGATATTATTGTGCGTCTCCACTCCCACGTTTTTACATCTGCAATTCACTCTCTGTGCCCAGAGTGCAATCCGAGGAATGGGCCAAAGTGCTGCGGTGGTGGCAGAGATGGCGAGGGAGTTACCTAACGTGATTGTGATTTGAGTATTAGTGTTATAAGAGGTCAGTGTAAAGAAGCCACTGTGGGTATTAAAACAGATGTGGTTATTTATCCTTCACCCCAACAAAATACATGTCATTTTCCCTCGGCGGAGCATCGTTTGCTGCAGAAAATGACTTCTTTTGTGGATAAAAATGGCACTTGCCCTGCATTTTCCATGCATTCTGGCATGTACAGATATCCAAGAATAGCATGCATGCCTGGATGGGTGAGAGTTTGAATGTCATGTTTTATTCAGATCCATAAAGTCTAATGCAAAGTGCCATTTGCTGCAATGGAGAGCTGGGAAACAGGCCACTTAGTTTATTTATTCTTTCAGAAGCTCTCTTTGTGTCTATTGCAACTGTCAGACAATTAGAACCACAACAAAAACACATTATGATTTAAGACAGATAATTTAAAAAAAAGTGTTCCACAACAACAGTCAAGAATTAACAACAGAATGAAACTGACACACACCTCTCATCACCCAGAGCTATACTGGAAGGTATAAAGGATCTCTGGGCACAGGTAGTCTGCAAAGGTGGAACCCTGTACCTCCGTCCTAATGCTAACAACTCATACTCACCATAGAGAAGGTGTGACACATCATGTAGCTCACTGACGTTTGTATTTCAGGATACAAGGTACTGTAACAGTGCAGGCTGAGTTGCACGAGGCTGGCACACCTCTGTCTGAGCTGCAGGGGGCAGCCGATCATCGTGCCACGTCCAAGGCTTTCTCACCTTGAAGAAAACATGTGCTGTGTTTTGGGATTTTAGGACATTTAGGAAAACACAATATGTTAGAAAAAGGAAAATTAACCTTTTCTAATTGCACGTGTGCTATAATTAGAGTAGTAGAGTCTGCACAGGAAGTCTGGGAATCCTATAAGAGGTGAAAAGGTTGTAAGGATGTCTGCACAAAATGTTAAGGAAGTAAAACAAGACACAGCTGTCGAGTACATCCTCTTTTTAGCTAATGATTGTAGGGAACATGAGTGAAGGGAAAATGTGTCAGCTGCCCTAAAAAGAAGCTATAAAATCCACGTTTACAGCCCAATAGAAAAATGCTGCACACTTTGTGCACCTTGAATCCAACTTTAATGTTTCTGTCATCAGGTGAAGGTCTTATGACTGAAGTCACACTAAAGTTTACATTTCTGGCATTTTTGCACCATATTGATGATCTTTCATCGTTTATTTCTGTTTTTATTTGCACTCTTTTCTACTTTGTAGTGCTGCACAACAACTTCCCTCAGGCGTGCTTCACAAAGTTTAACTTATCTCTGATTTTTGTCACATTTCAAGGTATGGGGTGAAAGGTAAGGGGATCCCAAATCAAGGAGAGTTTAAAAAAGACTTACATTTGGGAATGAGACGGCGGTGGAAGCAGGCAAAGAAATCCATGAGGGAAAGCAAGCATCAACTCACCACTGATGATCTTGCAGGTGACTGGAGCACCTGGATGGGGTAATTAACTGCAGGTGTGCAGGGGGGAGCAGAGTCAGGTGACTGGTAGATTTATGAGACTCTATAAGGGCAACTAGTGGATAGGTGTTGAATGACAAAATCTGGACACGTTGACAATAAGGAAAAGGTTGCAGAGGCTCTATGGCTGTGGTTCCCAACTGGTGGGTCATGGCCCAGAAGTGGGTAGCAAGTGACTTGGAAACGTGTCAAGTTTATAAAAGAACACACTTTTTTAGTACAGTGAATTTCCGGCACAGAGCTTTTATTTTGAAGTGCTGTTTCCTGCTGTAAAGTGACTTACTAACAGACAGTTACAGAGACAGCAAACTAGCTCAACGACATGGCCAAACCCAAGTATGATGCCGAATGTATTACACTGTGTGGATCTTGAACTAATGACTAAGGAGAAATCGGAACCGCATGGCTGGACCATTTGGAAGCCACTGCTCTGTGGAGCTTTTCAGACTCTTGTAGCTCTTAGTTTTATGACCCATTTACTGTACACTACCAAACAGGAAACACATTTAGAGACTACCAGGGAACATAGAGGAGCATTTAGCAGTAAATGGAGTTGGTGGAGACCAAAAACAGAGCTAAAAGAGAGTGGGTATTGGACTTACATTCATCAGATGGAAATGAATGATAATGTTCGTCCATAGGCAGCTGTCTGCCAGTTATGTTGATGATAACTCAGTATGGTGATAATATGTTAGGGATGTGTCTTCAAGCTGGTTGTGGAGTTGTGGAGCCCCCTAGTGACCAAAAATTCAACACATTTATAGATGCATGCAAGTATCAACCTCTTTATCAGAATAAATGTTGGCATTGTATGTTTCTGCAAACTACGGAGACGCTACATTTCAGCAACGCTGTGGTTAAAGTGTGGTTAGGTTTAGGCACAAAAAAACAACAAGATACTTGGTTATGGTAAGGAAAAGATCATGTTCAAGCTTAAAATACCTGACTTTGGTGGCATAATCACTGTTTGAAATTAAATTGATTTTGGTGACAATCTACTGTTAGTAAAAACAAGAATGCCCGTAAAAAGCAAACGTTTTTCATGACGCTATGCATGCAGGAAATGCAGCAATGTCCCGGTAAAAAACAATTACTTGTCGTGGCACTGTCCTCAGTGGAAACACAGCAACAGGTTGCTAAAATACACCCTCATTTGGCGGCTAAACAGCTGCAGGAAGACACAGCAATGAGTCACTAGGAAAGAACTGGTTTTGTTTTTCTTTTAATCGCGAATAGTGGTCTGCTGCATGGAAGCGGCATTTTGGTACAGTGGTTAACACTGCCCTCACAGCTAGAGGGTTCACCCAGGTGCCACGCCATTTGCCATTCCTTCCACCTCCCAGTGACAAAGTCAGCTCAAATACTGTGTCACTTTAGAAATGTTGATATGATACGAATGAAATGTACAAATGTAACATTACCGTGTTTGCAGAAATCATCTTTTTTAAGTGTCACAAAAACGCTTACCACTTATCGAGCATTAATGTGAAGCAATCTGTGAAGGACACTCAGGTTATTGGTCAAAATTATGCACAAATGATTAAGTAATGTAAAGCCACGAATCCCAGCTGTTTAAATCATGTTTTAGTCTGACTTGAGGATTTATACATTTGCAGATCCACCTCTTTTGCCTTAAGTATTAATATATACAATAGACTACAGTGGCTCCACATCTTCAAAGTGGCAGATTCAACGATATAGAGAGCTTGGAAGAGGCTCAAATTAGTTTACCAACTGTAGTTTCTGTCGAGCAAGACTCACAAAAAGCTGCGGCCATAAACTTTATCAGTATTGATTCATGATCTAACTGTGTGGAGCTGACAAAGTGAAATGTCTGAGCTGCTTCCTGGATGTTGCTGCAGAGCTGCTGCAGTGTTGCCTGTTTGGCCGAAGCCCAACATGCGACTTCACGTCTGTCCTCCTGCCTCGCTGCACGTTCACACAGCTGAGGAAGAACACTCTGCAGCGGGAATGTGACACACCCTCTTCTCACTGACAATAGGACACATACGTTAAGAGACACAGGCTGTGTCCCTGTGGACTTACACAAACACTCAACAGGATTTCCTATTGTTGGTTATTTGAGCCATGCACTCTGATCCAGACGAAAATATCTCAACAAGTACTGGATTGATGTGCATTAAATTGGGCTCACTCATTCGTGATTCCGGTACAATGAATCCTGAAGACTTTGGTGATCCTTTGACTTTTCCTTTAGTGCCACCACGAGGTTCACATTTGTGGTTTTAAGTGCAATATCTCAACAGCTATTGGACAGATTCCCATAAAGTCAGCTACAAACATTCAGTGCCTACATACAGCCTCACAGAGTAGCTCCTTGACCAGTGATAACTCAACTAAAGGCCTGTGGGCTAAATAGGGTGCCAGGTGGCCCACCGACCATCTTCTAATTTACAAAGAAAAAACATTAATTCACACTGGAAATTTTATTTGCACTTGAAATGTAAATAAGCATGTTAGAGTGCATGGAAAAGCATCATAATTGGGCTTGTTTGTCTAAAAAGTGTAATATTGTGAAAGGCCCCAGACAAAGCAAGTTGAGTACCCCTGCTGTAGACTCGTAGTTTTGCTGTTTCACTGTATTTCACTCTGCTGTTTCATTGAAAGTGACGCCCTAATTTTATGTATAAAAGCTGCTGCTGTTAGGCAAGAGAAGACCGAGGTTCACTGTCTGGATCAGAAACAGTTAGCCAATAAAGAAAAGTAAAAAGTTCAACGATCAAAGTCTTTATAACCTCACAGGATTTACGAGTAATTCATTTGAAGCAGAAAGTGAATATTCAACAAAATATGGCCTCATAAACCTCTTTCAACACTACATTACATTCTGAAAAACCCAAGTGTAACTAACTGCTCCTTTAAACTGCTTTTCCTTGCTCAATTAAAGTGGAGATATTATTAATATTAAAAAAAGGTAAAGCAATCATTGCACAGAGTTCTTGTTCTGAAAGGTGGAACATGATGTTTAAGGCTGCCTTTAATATTTCAAAATGTTGAATTGTTATCTGTGAAACCCATCAGTTCTTCCCTGAGCGTAGGTGTCATTTTTTTCCAGCCGTTAAAGGAATCAAATTCTTCTTCTTTAGTTTCTATTGTTAGCCAGATGTCAGCTGTCTCTGCATGCACTTCATCAGTCAGAGCAGACTCGTCCCCCATGTTTCCCATTTTCTGAGAAAAGCACAATGCCCTGGATGCTTCTCCATGCATCCCATGACGCAGTGACTCATACATGAGCTGCATGTACTCAGAGGAAAATACAGATCTGGTTTTAACTTGTGGCTGCTCAGCTCTGACGGCCGGGATGTTGGAACGGGAACAAATCAGATTTAGTGTTTAGTGGATTATTTTAAAGCAATGCAAATTTGGCTTTATACACACAATGGTAGAAATAATGATGGGTGTCCCAAGTGAAGGAGTTTAAGTCTCTCAGGATCTCTAGTGGTGGCACGTATTGTGTTGAAATTATGTGTCGACGTTACGCAATGGGTGGTGATTAATGTTATGACCCCATAGGTCGAGATAAAGAGTAAGAAAGTCCACGTGGGGAAGAGGCTGGGGTGGTGGACGGGTCAAACAAACACAGGACTTACACTTGGGAGAGCGCTGTTTGTGTCCTGTGTGAAATCAAAAGTCAACATGGACTTCTTTTGAACTTAATGTACTTAGGTCCTTACCACAATGAGATGTAACTATGTCTCTTTACGATGTAGCCTACTCATATATTGTACGTAACAAGCACAGTTATTTAACCACGCTGCCTGCACAGCCTATATTTACGCCCCTGCTGTCAATGTCCCGCTAAAAAATAATCACTTTTGCCATTTTTAATGGTTGTTTTTACTGGTTTTTATTCATATTTGGTTTGTTTTTCAGCAGTTTTTAAGGTCAGCTTGTCCCAGTAATATTTTGCAATTGTAAATACTTTAGTCATGTTTTCATAAAAATACAGTTTCAGTTATTCTGAGCACCACGTCAGGTCTGTCGTCCTTTAATAAACCGTGTCGTCGTCCTGTTCAGTTATCACAAGGTTGAACTGTGACTGTCGATATGTAAAGTCCTGTAGGCTGCGATTAACACTGAGCCAACATGCAGGTCACTGGGTCCTCGTCTCATATCAGCCTTTCATGACTTCTAACTTCCTCAATGACAAGCATTTAAACATGTGACATCACCAGGAGCCAATCGGAACGCCTGTAACGATGCTTTTACAGGTTTTTATATTCCCCTGATAAACTGACGGTTTGTTTAACTGAACATGCTGTAAAATGCTCATCAGTGAAAAGAGGATTCAACCAGTGTGAGTTCGTACAACTGGAATTTTTCTTTTTCAAATAGCAAATTATTTATTTCAGAGTTTTGTTATTTAATTATATTGTGGTGAATTTTATTCTATTTAATTATTTTGCCCATGTTAGTCAATTTGTACCTGTGTTTTTAAAGGTGCTGCACATATTAAGTTGATCATCATTATCACCATGTGCTCCTGCATTAAACAGGTACTTTGTGCCTATAAAAGGGTCAGGAAAAAAAACATATAGAGGTCCATGAGACACAAAAACTCAAAATAATAAAGTGTGACCACGTGGAATGAACCACACCTACACCATAAAACATCGCACAGGAATTCAGTGGAATCAACTCACCAGGACGTCAGCATTCAGCAGAGACTGATGGGTTAAACTTATATTTTTAAGGCAACAGGAAAACATACATTTTTACCTTGAACCAGCAATAATAAGAAATGTAAATGCCTACACATGCAGATTAATTTCATGCATTAAAAAATTATCTAACAAGTGTCTGGGCGATGTTTCCCTCAGAGCATGATGTCATTTTGTGGTCACCTTCCAGGGCTTTGACTCCACACAGTCACCTCTGCAGGAGTGTTAAAGATAACAGTGTGCGTTCAGGCAGCATATCTGCTGCTGTATGTACTTTGTCTGCAGCCACAGATCGGGCTTCACGTTCACACTTTGTTCAGATTAGATACTGACTGCTGCGGTACTTTTCCTTCAGCTCTGACATCTACACGTACAGTGTGTGTGTTCACTCATTAACAAACAGACATTTCCCCCGTTCATTTAAATATGTTTGTGATAAACACAAAGTTCAGTGCATCAATTAAACAATGATTTGATGGATTTTTCTGTACCTTGTTTCAGTTTAAAAAAAACAACAAATCCTGTCTCTGCACTGTTTTATTGCTTGTCAGTGGTGGAAGACATTTTCAGGTCCAAACCCAGTCACCAGAGTAAATGTTGGCATTGTAGGTTGCTGAAAACCACAGTTAAGTTACATTTGTACGTTATAATGTAGCTGATACATTGAAACTTTGTGTGTCAAAAACACTGTAGTTAACATGTTAGGTTTAGGCACAAAAAACACAGGCTTATGATTGTGAAAAAAAAGCGACCAGGGCGCTAAAACATAGGCGATTTTGTTGTGTCTCAGTCTTGAACAGTGGTGTCTAACTTGGCAGGCGTCTCACCTAGCTGTCACACCATCCACCATCCTCTCCACCTGCAGACGACAAAGTCAGCTCAATCACTACGTCTCTGTAGAAACATTGATATGATAACATATTCGTGGTTTGCTGAAAACGAACATTACCAACATATTCCTCACATATTCCTTAAGTTCTCATCATGCAGAGTGTCGTGTTGGACTGCAGGGCTTTTTTACTTAATTAAAAGTACTAATACCATGCTGCAAAAATACTCTATTACATGTAAAAATCCACTTAAGAATAAGACAAAAATGTACAAAAAGTATTAAAAGCAAAAGTTCTCAAAGCAGATTAAATGTCCCTTGCGATGAATTTGGGCAGCAGTAGCTCAGTCTTTAGGGACTTGGCTTGGGAACCGGAGGGTCGCTGGGTTAAGTCCCCATATGGATCAAGTATGGAGCATGGACTGGTCGCCACCTCACCTCCTGGGTGACGCGATGGTGCACCATACCCTCAACTGTTTTGGGCAACCGCTAAAGCTAAAGCTGTCAGATAAAGAAGATATACTTTATTAATCTCTGAGGGAAAATAAATGTCTTCGCTCTGTTGTCATACACACACAGGCCCGAAATACACACACACATGCACAAACAGGACCTATACATGCATTGAATGGAGTGATGTCAATGTGGGGGGCTGCTTTGGACAGGCACCCCAAGCAGTTGGGGGTTCAGCAGTGCCCAGGAGGGTAGTTTGGCACATCTCCAGCTTCCAGTCCACACTCCATACTTAATCTGTATGGGGACTTAACCCAGCAACCCTTCAGTTCCCAAGCCAAGTCCCTATAGGCTAAAGGCTGCAGCCCCATAAATGTAGTGCAGTAAAAAGTACAATATTTCTCTCTGAGATTTAGTGGAGTATAAGTGGCATGAAAAGTACTGCAAAGTAAGTACTTCAGTAAATATATCTAGATACATTCCACTCTTTCAGTGTAGCCTAAATGTACAGTTAGATTCCACCCCAGCCTGTGACTACACATTATGTTACATAACATTTGTGCAATGTGTGAATTATTATATAAAATGTTTCCCTCTGAGGGAGACGGTATTAATCATCCAGTTTACAAACATGTAACTGTCAGAAATATTTAATCTGCTGCCCTCTGTAAATCCTCTCAGAGCTCTCTGTGGTTTGTGCAGAACACAGGATCCATTTTCAGAGCTGCAGAAACTGTAACAAAGACTCAGCTGACGGCTCGCTGACGTCAGAGCGAGGCAGAACAAAAGACTCACCACTGATAACACACATCCAACACGAGGTAGCCCGAGACACAAAGACTTACAGTACAAGTGCCGCACACTCAGACTGTACTCATCTCTGCAGGCATGGACGCTTCCTGTCTGCAGAGCCACATTTCATGACTTATTTATCTGCTGATTATCGTCAACATTAGACAAAGAGAAAATGCCAAATTCTGATGTAATCTGGATTAAACTGATAAATGTGTCACACTGTCTTTTCCAGGTCACACAAACACAACAAACCCTCTTTTCCCAGACCCCATAATGGACCCCAGTGCACCCACTGCAGAGCGCCCATTTTCTGTGGCTGGACTCCTGCCAACCAGTTCGTCCATTAAATGAAGACGAAGCAGAGACACACTGATTAACCCGCCATTGTTGTCCTACTTAGCGGGCGACCCCACACCTCAGGGATGGAGATGGTTGGCAGGGATCCAAACTGTGTCGCAGGAATGTCGGTGGAGAAGAGGGTGGTGTTGTGTTTTAATGAGGCCGGTTCCCAGGATGAGAATAAAGAGCTTAGCGGACAGCTGAAAAGCAGTGAAACTGTCCTTTAATTCACATCTTAATCTCACAGTCCATTTCATTTTATCTCTACTAACTAATCATGTTTGACTGACATTAATCCCATACACCAAACTCAAATGTGGAGATCATGGAGCTTCTTATGACCCTTACGTGATGGAAGAAATATACTCAATGATCAGGCCATTTTGAAGATACAGTAACTATTGAATAATGCATGTCTTGATATAGCAAGTGACCGGTTAATAAACGAACAAACTGATGAACTAATCAAGAGTCTGCAGCTCTGTTGGCTACTTTGACACAGCAGTACTTTGAGCTACACGCTAACGTCAGCATGCTAATACGCTCATAGTGACAATGCTAACATGCTGATGTTTAGCAGGTATGTTTAGCATGTTCTCCATAGTTTAGCATGTTAGCCTACATTTGCTAACCACTACTAAAACAAGGTGGGAAATATGTTTTTCTGCTATAAAGGGCATCTTAAGACGGGGGTCTGTGGGGACTTCTGGAGCCAAAACCTGGTCCCACTCCGAAGTTGTCAAAATCCAGCGCTTAGTCGGTGACTTCTAGCACCAGACACCAAAAAAAGCCATCCTTTCAATGTCGGCATATGTGGCCGCTCGTTGCCCATCGCCACCTTGGTTTTTTGGAGCCAGATGTGACCATATTTGGACAAAAGGGTGGAGCTGTGGAGGAGCGAGGGGCGGATCTGTCTGAGAAGCTGAGGAAGCTATCAGCCGACAACCCGTCACTCAAAGCAACCCGCCCTTAATTATGTGAAAAATTAAGCCTTAATAAAATGTAAACGGACAAGTTGTATAACAATTCACTCCTGTACAGTTGTCATGACCCCGAAAAAGTTATGGAGACCAAAACCGCTCTTTCGTACCAGGCTGTAAACATGTTTATTTCTATTGTTAAAGGGAAATTTGGGTTTATTTCAACCTGTCTCCTATCGTCCTAAATTTGTTTCAAGTGACTAGTGACATAAAAATAATAGTTAGCATGTTAGCCGTTAGCCTAGATACAGCCGGGGCGCATAGTAGCGTCAGACCTGTTAAAGCGTAAGTGAACGGGCAACCTTCAAGTGCAAAGTTAGTCCACTAAACAAGCTTTTTTTCCACAAAGACCGCCTCATATCGTTAGGATAAATGTCAGAGAACATATAGAAAACGACATGTAAACGTGTTGTCTTACCTTACCGGTGTGCTGCCATGTTTGTTTACCATTTAGCTCTGCTTTCCAAAGCGCGGCCAAAATATCGCGAGAACAAGCAGCGATCTCATACCGTGCCTGAAATCCCGTGAGAACAAGCAGCAACAGCTGGAAGGCAGAACCGGACAGTAGCCTGAAAAGTTCATTCATTTATTTTATGAAGGATGAGTCCAACAAACACAGACTTTCACCCAAGAGGCCAGTGTTCGCTTACCATAAGACTGCAAAGCCAAACCCTGTTCTTTTTCCTAAACCCAATCACATGTGTGTTGGCAAAACATAACCACATGCATTTGTTGTAGAAGGAAAAAAACATAAATTCTTGGTGTTGTACCAAAGTAGTGCTTTTATTTTGAAAACAGACAATGCATGTAACAGGCAGTTGACACGGCGTCCCAGAGCGTCAACAACCAATGCAATCAGGGTACCTTGCACATGATATCTGGACGCCGAAAGTCCATGACTAACCGTAGATATGTGACGAGGTCGGAGTATGAATGTGTTGGGAGCCGGCCTCAAGTGGCCGTTCAAGGAACTGCATTTTTTGGCCACTTGGTATTTGGTCATAAACCAAATGGGACAAATTAAACATTTGACGTGATGATTTTGTTAGAGGAAACATTAAGGGATCACCATAGATATGACATTTCATCCTGAGGGGAACAAGAAAGTGTGTACAAACTTTCATGACAATCCATAAAATAGCTGTCAAGATATTTCAGAGATTAAAGACATTAAATGTCATGGTGGCTCCAGAGGGAAAGTCAGTGGGTCACAAATGTCATCGGGATTCATCCACTGAGGAATATGAACGTCTGAATGAAATTTCAAGGCAATCCATCCAGAAGTTGTTATGATAATTCAGTCTGATCTACAGTGGTGGATGAACAGATTCATCAAGCCAAATCCAGCTCACTGAATGTGAAGCTGTGCTGCTTTCACAGTAAGCTGAATATATTTCAGGGTTTGAACTCTTTGGATGAACAAAACAAACTATTTGAAAAAGTCTCCTCGTGCTCTGGGAAGCTTTGAAGGACATGTTTCATTAATTAATTGTAGATTAAAGTATTAATCAATAATTCATTGGGTGACAAATAATCACAATCTGCAGCCTCACTGATGAAGTTGAAGCTTTCCAAGATGGAAAGTCAGTAAATTATTAATTTACATACACAAAGAAGCAGAAAGAGGACGTTCAGACGGTGTATCCAAATAAAATACTGCAGATTAGACGTGTAATTATGAAACATGGACGAATCAGCATCGGGTTTCCATCTCAAAACAGATCGATAGTAATTTAGGAGACAACTGGAACAGATTCAAACAAGCTGCTCATCAATATTTCATACAGTAATTAGACCACAGAGGAGGCCTCTGGCTTTAATGTGGAAACATTTGTCCCTCACTGAAACTGGGTCACAGACAATTGTTTTCAATTATCACTGGTGGATCCTCAGATGAGAAGATTAACATGTTTATGGGCTGCAAAGAAATTATCATCTGTTTCCTTTTCACACACTGTCAACAGCTATTTGTTGTTTTTATATGTTGTCACCAGATTTGTAACACTGACGACACAACAAAGAGCAAAGGATAGAGATGCAGCGATTCAGTTCATCTGCACCAACATTACATTTCAAATTTTATTTAGATTCAGAAGAGTTTTCCGCTGAATACACATGATATTTACCATTGGTTTACCATTTCGCAACCCAGGGGCTGTCCACACCAACGCGGGTATTTATAAAACCGTGACTCTTTGCTCACGGTTTGGCCTTTCATCCACACGTCACCGCAGTTTTGGGCCCCTGTAACCGGAGTTATTTGAGTCCAGGGTGAACTTTTTGGAAAAAAGGGGTGTCAGCAGTCATGTGTGGACAGGATAACCGCAGTTATTTTGTCTCGTCTCCATTGTATGACGTCACAGTGTGCGACGTAAACAGAAAACAGCTGTTTTATTACCCGATCCAGTGTGTGCGAGAGACGATTTGAGGATGGACCTAAACAAAATACTGCTGCTATTTAGCAGCATATCAGCACTTTGTGGCTGTATCATACAACTAACGCTACTCAACCACATCCAGCAACAGAGGCGCAAGAGTGTGCTATTACGGAGACTGCTCCTGCTGCATAATAGTACGCTTGTTGTTGTTTTTCCGGTAATTACGTTTTACTGCCTTCTGATTGGCTACAATGGCCTTACAGTTAGGAGTTATATCGCCACCTACTGCTTTGGCACGTGTATTACATTGCTTGATAGTGGAATGTGGACGGAGGTATTTTTATTACACCGTTCGTATGGACGCAGATTTTTTAAAAACTGGAGGCCAAAAAGTTCGATTTTAAAAATACCCGTGCTCGTGTGGACTAGCCCCCAGTCACCAGAAACAAAAATGCTGGCATTGTACATTTCTGCAAACCGGACATGAGTTATATTTGAACAGTATTATGTAGTGTAAACGTTGAAAGAATGCTGTAGCTAATGTGTGCTCAGGTTGGGGACTGTCCAATTGAAGCCCTGTAAGTCTGTAAAATGTCCAATCATCCAGTCATTGCTTCGTCCCATTTCTCTGAAAGTACTGTTACACCACTATGTTAAACCAGGCTTGTGAAACCTCATTAGCTAAAGCTAGCAAGCTGGTAACTTATCGCCTCTCCTTATGTGCTGCATTAAATGTGAGAAATGTACCTGGACTTCCCTGGGTAAGTGTGACCTCTCCTATCTGGGTGTGTGTGTGTGTGTGTGTGTGGTTGACTCACCACCAGGCCACTGCTCTTGCTCCTTGTGACCAGCTTGCTCAGACCAGGCAACTCCGCTGGACACACCTGTTGAGTCGAGTTGGCCAGTTCGCTCTTCCTCAGGGTTGTTCAGAGTAAAGGTGCATTTACATGGACCTGCACTTGTACAGCGCCTTTCTGTTCATCCAACGAGTCACATTCACCCTTTCACACACACACATACACACACTGGTGGCCGAGGCTACCATACAAGGTGCCACCTGCTACTCAGTTTTTAACATGGAACAGCCATCAGGAGCAATTCTGGGTTCAGCATCTTGCTCAAGGATACTTCGACACGCTGATCTTCCCATTAGTGAATGACCCGCTCTACTTCCTGAGCCACAGCATGGATAATTTCGGGGTGGCGTGTCAAACGTCGTCTCAGTCTTTTTTTGTCTTCTGAATGTCTTGTCTCCGGTGTCTTTCTCGTGGCATGCCTGTTCAGCTCAAAGGCCTCTCCAGCTCTCTCCCCAGGTGTAGCTAATAGTGGCTAATGAGTCAGTACCACCAACCTCTCAGTGTGATGGCAGCGTTGACCCTGCCTCCTACCACTTAAACTACCGCTAAAGCTACACTCTCTGCAGTTAGACAACCCAGTTGCCATAGAAAAAACTGCCTTGTGCGTTCCTGTAAACCACGGATATCTTACATTTGTACTTTATTAATTAGCAGATACATTTAAACTTTTGTTCTAAACACCACTTTGGTGAATGGGTGGTTATGTTTAAGCACAAAAATCACTTGGTTATGGTTGGGTAAAGATAATGTTTTGGCTTAAAACATCCATGTTTAATGGCACAAAAATCTCTGCATCGGTGGCTCAAACACTGCTGGGAAACTGACACTAACTTGATGGAGTGTGTATTTTCAGAGTATTGGGTGTTTGTGTTTGGTATAATAGGCTGTTGGAGAAATGGGATTTTGGTCCAATGGGCCGTCGGAATGATAGCATGGCACCCTTTAGGCACAAACCCACAACCCCAGCCGGAAAAGCAGCGATGTCTCGGTTAAAAAACAACAACTTTTCATGGCACTACCCGCGCTGGAAACACAGTGATGGACACTAAAAATCACCAACTTTGGGGGCTAAAAAGCAGCTGGAAAAACAACAGTGACTGTTGTGACCATCTACCATCCCCTTCACCAGTCAAGCTGCATGGTGCTGGGCTATGAGCACAGGTCCCACCAGAGCACGTTGGCCCTCATGCCACCCTCCTGGAGTCTTCCCTGTCCAGCTCTCCTCGTGTAACAGCCGGTCTCCTAGTACGGAGACACGTGCACATTATATTCTGCATTAAAAGAAGTCTGCAGATCTGTCACATAACTACTGAAATCTTGCCAAACACTTTAACTTTAACTGGACAACCAGTTACACAAAACCCCGTCTGTTAAAATGTCCTTGAACAACGATCCCTGTCAGCTCCATGTCTGCAGCTCTGCTGACCTTTGACCCCTGACTGGAGCTCAGGAGGAAAGAGAATAAATTATCTCTGATCATATTGTTACTGGAAACTGTTGTCACTGACATGAACACCTCTCACACTCCTGACTTTCAGGCTCACTTTGACGTGACTAAACTGTTACTGACCTAATTAAAATCCATCTCTGCTGCAGTTTTCACAGCGAGATGGAGACTTGTGTAAGAGGTTTATTTCAACCATCGAGCAGCAACAGAAGCTTTACTCTGAGAGTCTCTTTTCAGCCTCTAATCTCATCATCGCCGCTTTCCTCATCTCTCGTTCTTTTAGTCCCACCAGGATTAAAGGGTTAAAAGATAATGGCAGCACTGAGGACTCCCTGTGGTTTCACTGTACTCTGTTGATCATATACTGTCAAAGAAAATCAGCAGCGTACGTACACGTCGACTTCTGACAGTGTTCATCATAATAAAGCAAGTCAGATATGAAACCGGAATGTTGCTTATTTTACAGAGACAAACAACTACAGACATTTTAGCACTTCATAAAAGGTTGTAATCAAACCACTGACAGATCTGGGTCTGCTAGTGCCTTATTCTTCCCATCCTGCAAACAATAATTCCATTAAAACTGGAGAAGGAAAAAAAGGCAGAATTTAAAAATACACCTCCGCCTTCAGCTTCCCCCTCTGCCCTAAGCCCCTCCCACCAGACGACCACAGGCATACGCACACGCTTCATACAGTAACACACAATTTCCCATTCATTAATTTATCTAATCTCTTTTAATTGAAGGGGCTGTGTACTGCTCATTTGCTCAACCCTTCTCTCTGTTTATCAAACTACAAATAAGACAAGAATTAGCTGCAAGCCTCCTCACCGTCCCCCACTTGGCTCCTGGCCGCTGTGGACTGCTTCTCCAGGAGGAGAGCCAGCAGCGGCTCAGGACACAAAGTAAGCCAGCGCAAACTCCCCAGTGCTGGGTGTAACATAAGGCTGGTGGCCAGCAGCATTGCCAGGTCTTACCTGTGTAATGGCAGCAACAGAAAGTTCACTGATCAGCAGGCAGTAAGGGCTGTTCTGTCCCTCAGAGCTAGGATTTGCACTGGCTTGATTTGGGTTTATGCAGCCACTGAGTGGGGGTCCATCTCTTACTTCTTTTTGATAGTCATGTGCTGGTATTTGGTTTGGTTTGGTTTGGTTTGGTTTGGTTTGGTTTGGGCCATCAGCCCAGCACAGCAGGGGTTTGCATTTCCATTATAACGTTCTTGATGGTGTGTCTTTAACTAATGACGGCTTGTCTTACGTGATGACTTTAAAAGCAGCGGTCTGATCCACGGCTGANTCTGTCCCTCAGAGCTAGGATTTGCACTGGCTTGATTTGGGTTTATGCAGCCACTGAGTGGGGGTCCATCTCTTACTTCTTTTTGATAGTCATGTGCTGGTTTGGTTTGGTTTAGGCCATCAGCCCAGCACAGCAGGGGTTTGCATTTCCATTACAACGGGGCTACCTTCTTGATGGTGTGTCTTTAAAAGCAGCGGTCTGATCCACGGCTGAAGTCCCCTGTTATTTTTGCTGCATGTGTTATTCCACAGCAGGGCAGGTAAAAGAAGTTTACCTGTTGGAGGTGAGCTGTTTGCGGAGGTGCAGTAAGAGCCTACTGTCTGCAGCTCTTCATCGACATCTCGGTGTGGCTGTGTCTGATTTTACTCTTCCTCCCTGCCGTATTATTAGACTTGTCTTTACTGACGAAAAGCCGCTAACAAAGTTCCTCTAGCGGCAACTTCGGTCTTCGGTGTATCTGCTTTAATTCAATTCAACAAATTCTAATGGTGTAAATTTTTGAAAAAATGTCTTCTCTTCAACAGCAATCCATCAAACCTCAGTTACCAAGAAAACCTGCAACTATTTTCATCTTCAAGACAAAGACTTGTGTTCTTGTGTCTCACACTGGAGGCCTGACACGCCCCTTTGCCTCTCGCCGTGACCTGGTCGCGTGCCGCCGCCTCACATCTCGTGCACACTCCCCCGTGCCCGGCTTTCTGGCAGCGTTGTTTCAGGCCTGAGTGTTTGTTGGGTATCAGCGCTGGGCTCAGAGGGCAAAAGACAAGCTGATTAAGCGTCAGGATTTTCTANTGGAGGCCTGACACGCCCTCGTGCCTCTCGCCGTGACCTGGTCGCGTGCCGCCGCCTCACATCTCGTGCACACTCCCTGCTCTGGCTTTCTGGCAGCGTTGTTTCAGGCCTGAGTGTTTGTTGGGTATCAGCGTCGGGCTCAGAGGGCAAAAGACAAGCTGATTAAGCGTCAGGATTTTCTAGCAGATCAGAGCTGCTATTCCCGGCCTCGGCTGGGTAGATTAAAACCCTCCGGAGCCGCCTGCTGCTTCTGGTCTGCGGGTGGGAACGATTCACGAGAACGAGCGCTCGGGCGTTACTCCAGCTTTCACTCAATTACATGACTTCATTTTCTGGACGCTCACCAGAGAACTAAGTATTTATTTAACTGAGGGTTGAATAACAATCTCATCAGCCTCTGAGTGGTGATTAAAAGTCACGTGTGCAGAATCTTCTTCTCCCAGAGGAGCAGCCAGGTGAAAACTTAACATCTTCAAATGATGTCATACATGTTGATTTTTTAAAATGTATTTTTCCTGCTGCTCCAGGCATCCGTTTGTCTCCATTTGATTCAACTACTGCAGCACCTGATTAAAACGTACTTGTTTGCAACAGGCTGATCGTTCGGCCTCTGGTATCCCTGCTTGCAGCTTTCTCCTGAACCGCTTATCCACAGAGCTTCACACTCAACACTGCACGCTCTTCATCCTGAGTAACACACCTGCCATCACACAGTTGAGAAAAGTATCAAGCGTAGAGTTTACATGTCACTGGGTGCAAAAGCTCACACAAGCATTTCAATTAAGTGAAAGCCTGTTACTTCCAGTTTCTACTGAACTTCTACTTTCATTCTGACAGTTACATCACTGACTGAAGTGTTTGAGTTTGTAATGTAACACCTCTGCTCTCCCTTTCTTCATCTGCTGTTGAATCTACTGTAGCAGGTGACAGAGCGAGCTGTTCTTAAGAGTCATTTCCTGCATCTGTGTCACGTGGTGTTCGCCACTGCCCCGCCCCTTTAGAAGGCTAGCGGCAGTCCTGAGTCTTTTCATTCTGAAGTGAATGTGAACAAAAATTATTACAGATTCTTTCACCTCAAAGAATACTGGACCCAGATTTCACAAGCCACCTATCTCCAGGACATTCTGACTATACAATGGCATTTTTCAGAAAGACAAATAAGGAAATTAACTTTGTCTGAGACGTGTCTCTGTGTCAGCAACAAACTCTGAAGATCTGGGGTCTCACTTAGACAATGCGTAGGATCCATACTAAAAATATACTAAACGACATAAGCCATAAATGGTGTGCGCCAAAAAATATTTGACAATTTCTATAATGGGCTTCCACCTCGCCATCTGCGTCGGCAATTTCCCGTCTCCAAAATGTTCATAAGCATGGGTCAAAGTTTCTTCCAACAAGTCTGTTTTTGTAGATCACAACTTTTGTGTGGGAAGTGACAGACGCCTCTTTCAAGCCTCATTTTACGCGAACACAATTTTTACTGGCAACAACTGATTCAATCTTTTACTGGGTTAATATCAGATATTAAGCAGTTTAAAAAACAAAAACAAAATAAGAGGCAAACGTTACATTTATCCTTTATATAGTTCTGCATTGTTTTGAATCTGCTTCCTTCCATTCACACGACGGTCACAACACTTCAGACAAGGTCGGGGGAGACGACCAAGCCCACTTTGGGAGACAGGAAGTGTATACGTAGTTTGTAATTCATCATGTATGTAGGTCCATTCTCAATACACTACACAATGTGAACATAACACAATACTGATGATAGTTTGTCAAGTGGTCAAATGTGGACTAATTTTATCAACTCATAGGGTCACAACTGTGCAAGATGCAGTCACAAAGCTTTACAGGTGTGTAACTGACACCAAAATGAAGGCAGAGTTTGAGGATAGGTTTGGTCAAGGAAGGGGGCTGGAAGTAGGACAGTAGAAAATAGGGAAGAGGCCGTTGCCCCGCCACCCACTTTACACCCATGGCCCACATTCACTTAAAGTCGCAGATCACCGCATCGCAACCGGAGTGGTCCCATCGAAGGATAGTCTCTAGTCTAATAACTGGTGCTTCTCAAAGTCAAAGAAGGATTCTTAAACGAATGAATTTGAAGGGGGCTACGTCACTGAACCCCGATGAAGGACAATGTCAAGGATACCGAGTCCTTCCTTCAGAGAATTTTCTAGGATGTGTGTGCCTATCCTCAGCTGGCATTAAAGGAAATGGTCACTTTAGAACGAAAATACAGACAGTACTTACTGACCCTCATGCCGACAAGAAGTCCAGTGTACTTTTTTAATCCACAAAACTGGTTCGGGGTATCGGAGGATAACTGCTAGCCGGAATAACAGCTACACTTGAAGTGCATGGAACCCACGTTTTGAAAATGTAATAAAACTCCGCTAATGCATTTCAAAAACGGCTCGTCCGTCGTAATCCAAGTGCCCTGAAGCCACGGTATGCAAAACTGACTTAAAAAGACGGAATTTACTCCACTTTTATAGCATCATTTCTCACCGTGGTCAGTTAGCCTGCAGGAGTGCTGTGTTTACATGGCAACTTGCGCGAGACTAGCTGATAGCTAGTGGTGGTGTTAGTTCTCGAGTCTCGCGACTTTTCAAGTCAATTTTGCATGCCGCGGCTTCAGGGCACTTGGATTACGACGGACGAGCCATTCTGACGTTTTTGAAATGCATTAGCCGAGTTTTATTACATTTTCAAAATGTGGGTTCCAAATTAAAGGTGGGGCCTCTTGAATGACGCACACCTGGACACTCACTAGCCTGTTTCAATGTGTGTTCACCCAATGCTAGGAAGGAGTCTTTCCCAGCCTCTGTAGGAGCTGACTTGGAAGGACCCATCCTACCAAGGAAGCATCCTTGACTTTGAGAAGCACTGAATACATGTGATGAGGCAAAGGACGGAAAGAGAGAGTAAAAATAGTAATAAAAACACCATGAAGCAGTGGATGCAGCTCTACACCAGCAGGTTTGTTGTAAACTGACTTTCACAAACTGAATCATCTGTAAGATTCACAGTTAACATTTTCTCTCTCTAAACACAGCCAGAAGATAAATGTGAGGGTTTAATCACAGTAACACCCACCTCCTCAACAGGGAGCGTTACTCACTTCCTCCACCTACACTCACACTCCTGCTGATACCTGCGAACACAAACCAGAGAACTTAAAGACACCAAATCACTCGTCTCTGCGATTCAGCCACGCTCACTGTTTTCACTGTTTACCAGCCGGGACTCATTTAAGATCTGTGAGCCAAAACAACTTCAAGTAACACATCATTAAAACCTACGTCAGGTCACGAAGGTAAACCTTGGAGGGGGTTGAGAAGATAGCATTTTGATGCTAAGAGATATGCACTGAAAACAAAATTAAAAACAGCTGCAAATGTTTCAGTCCTTGACGATCATCAGTGCTGCTGACATGAGGGCTTCACAGAACAGATGTAGACACTAGGAGGTTAGATGAGATCAAGTCTGAGGAGCAGAGGCCTGACTCCCAAATCACAACGATACGAGTACGAGTATGTTTTACTAATCACAACATCCTCGATATTTTATTATTATTATTTTCTTAATATTATTTTTTGTGTATAGTTGTGTATTTTATACATTTGTAGAAGCAATAACAGTGTAAAAACTTTGACAGTGATAAAGGAATAGGTGGTGGGGGACTTAATAGATCACAGATTGAAAGGTGGGTTTTAAGATGCATCAACCTGTCCAAAACAGCAGACTAAAACAACCACAGAGCTTTTTATAACTCACAGTAAGCCCCAGGGATTATACTGTACAACAGACCTGAAACGTCCCGCCGCCTCTGAATGCAGCAGGAGGTTTTGACTAATAACAGCAGCAGCAGTCAGGTTGGAATAAAAAACAGATCTAATGAGATAAGATCAGATCAAATGTATCACTAAATGAGCGTCTGATTCCTCCAGTTTTAAACACTGAGCTGTCCCACGGTGAAGCTTTGGTTAGAAACTTTTCCTCAAAGATAAATGAGAACACCCAGAGTACAAAAACTAAATACAGCTGTAATGATTTTCCGGTGCTTTCTCTGTGTGCCGGATCTCTTTCTCTCAGAGAGAGGGAATGGGAAAGCTCACATCAGGACAGTGCAATTAGTCAGTGTGGGATATGAGATGTGGTGGTGACGGTGTGGAAATCTGGAAGCTCCTCTGTGTTTAACTGCAGACGTTTTCTCTGCCTTTTTTGGTGCTGAGCTTCAGAGAGAGGAGACGCTCACAAGTCAACGGGAACATCAAATGTGTCAGAGTGCACAAAAAAAAACAGAAATAAGATGTTTTAATAAAAGTCACGTAGACATGTTGAAGACGAGCTGCTGAAGTTCAAACTGAGCATCGGAATGAGGAAGAAAGGTGATTTAAGTGACTTTGAACGTGGCATGGTTGTTGGGGCCAGACGGGCTGGGCTATTTACTGGGATTTTCACACACAACCATCTCTAGGGTTTACAGAGGATGGTCCCAAAAAGAGAAAATATCCAGTCTTGTTGATGCCAGAGGTCAGAGGAGAATGGCCAGACTGGTTCAAGATGATAGAAAGGCAACAGGAAGTCAAATAAGCACTGGTTCCAACCAAGGTGTGCAGAAGACCATCTCTGAAGCAACAACACCTTGTCCAACCTTGAAGCAGATGGGCTACAGCAGCAGAAGACCACACCAGGTGCCACTCCTGTCAGCTAACAACAGGAAACTGAGGCTACAATTCACACGGGTTTTCTCACCAAAACTGGACAATAGAAGATTGGAAAAACCACATTCAGATGGAAGCATGGATCCATCCTGCCTTGTATCAACGCTTCAGGCTGCTGCTGGTGGTGTAATGGTGTGGGGGAGATTTTCTTAGTACCAACTGAGCATGGTTTAAACACCACAGCCTACCTGAGTATTGTTGCTGACCGTGTCCATCCCTTTATGACCACAGTGTACCCATCTTCTGATGGCTACTTCCAGCAGGATAACGCACCATGTCACAAAGCTCACATCATCTCAAACATGACAATGAGTTCACTGTACTCCAATGGCCTCCACAGTCACCAGATCTCAGTCCAATAGAGCACCTTTGGGATGTGGTGGAACGGGAGATTCTCATCATGGATGTGCAGCCGACAAATCTGCAGCAACTGTGTGTCTGGCTTTCCAGCCCAGTTACATTGGTGTGCAGATATCTCCACTGTCATCCTTTCTTGTTAGTTTATTGTACCACTGCACCGAGGACAAACTTTTTTTGGCCCCAAATAGGAGCAGTTTCACAGCAGCTGTAAGACTTTGCAGTGTGATATCATCCTCAACACTTTTAGGACCTCTCATCTGTTTGCTCAGGGCTCGTACACATGCTGTGTTTTCTCAATATTGACGCATGGAACGCTCAAAGGCGACAGCAACGCCGTCACAATGCCCGAGCATTCCTGAGTGCCTGTTTTCAGGGTGTGATGGCTGCACCCTGAGATAAGCATAACCTGCAGCGTATGATGTGAAAGAAACGACCAATCACAACCTTCAGATATCTTTCCCTTCTTCCATAAATATCAGTCTGCGGTAAATATGGAGATGTTGATCCTTTTAGTGCAGGGTTCCCCAGAGCTTTACACCTGTCTCATGGGCAATATTTTAGGCCCAACACACACTGAAGAAACCAGACCTAGAAGATCAGCTCTGAGCTCTCGAAAGTAGGCACAGGTTAGCACCCTGCATCCGACCTCGCAATTTCCACGGCATTTACAGAAGTGGCATGTGTCCTGGCCCTGAAAGCTTACAAAAAAGCCAGCAAGTGGACCTTAAATTTGGATCGGATCTCCATGGTGACCAAGTCTCCGCCTATGACGACTGTGATGCAGCTGAAAGCTCCAGAAAAGGCTCGTAAGACTCAAGTTTGAATTTGTACATACAGAGAAAAATAAAAGCTAATCAACACAACTTGATTAAAAAGTGTTTTGTGATATCGTTAATTGATCTGCTAGGTGATCAATGTCTTGCTGAGGGGCACTTTAACAGGTCACATCAGCTGCTGAAGGGATTAAAGCTTTGACCTGTTTTCTTTTTCTGCCTGTGGTGCAACAGAACAAAAAAACAACAAGGATCTTTTCACACATTTATTGTATTTACTTGAATACAAAAGTGCAAAAATCAATAAAAATAAAACTAATTATTTCCCTAACAAATGAAGGCATTGATTAAAAGTGATTTTTCATAAAGAGGGGAGATATAACGCTTTTACATTCTCCTTAAATGAAATCACTGTCGACTTGATCTCACCCTTGCTTGATGCAAGCAACAAACCGGTGCCAAGTGACAGGAGGACAAAATTATGTAACACCAAAGCGTAAATCCTCTCGGTGCTGCGGTGCCAGTCGGGACCTGGAGGAGCCTGGTGCCACTGCAGGATTATCAGTCTTATTAATGTACACGGAAAATACACTGGAGCGAGGCTTGGATTATAAACCACGTCCTGTTTACTGGTGGGGAAATAAAGGAAAATCACTTTAGGTTCTTGGTTTGGTGGCGAAGGTCAGGTACCCTGTGTGACCTGGTATTTCTCTGGGCGGGGTGGTGGTCTTCAAGGAGACAGAGGCCTGGCCCGGAGGCGTCTTCTCTGTGCTGTCAGGCTGCGTCTGAGCAGAGGGGTCGGGGCCGAAGTCGGGCAGCGGCAGGGAGACGGTCCGCACGTCGTGGACTCTGAGCAGGACCTCCAAGGTGCTGATCTCCTCGAAACCCTGATCCGCCAACGCCTCGCACGTCCTCTGGACCTGCTCGATACACGGAGAGAACGAACACACTCGACCTCCTGGAGAAAAGAGAGACAGAGGACAAATGTTGATGAAAAGTCGACATCTTGTTCCCTCCAAAACAATAAAGACAAGTTAGTAACAAATATGTCGTCTTCTTCTTTTGGACCAGTTGGGCTCGTTTTAACCCGCACTGGTGACTCTAGGGGAGACTGTGTCAGTTCGTCCTCCACTTCAGTCCTGACTGAAATAAGTCAACAACTATTGGGTGGATTGTCTTGAAATTCTGTACAGATATTCATGATCCCCAGAGGTTGTATCATGCAGACTTTGGTGACTCTCTGACTTTTCCTTTAGCGACACCAACAGGTCAGAGTTTGATTTATCTAGTGAAATACCTCCTGAGTGGATCTACTGGATGGACTGGGACATTCATAGTTCTCAGATGATACATCTGATATACGACTTGTTGTCATGACCACCACAGAAGGCCTGCCTCTGTTGCCTTAATTGATTGGACAATGGGGAGAAAAAAAAGACATGGGGTGCTTCTGCGTTCTGAGTTGAGGTTTTTTTTCCAACTTGAAAAGATCAGAGCACTTTGCAACACAAAAAACACCATCAAAAAAGCTTCATTCTCATTAAAAACAATTACAAAAGGCCCCTCCAGCTGCTCGAACGCTTTCTGTGTGATCAGGGCCTCGTTCTGCCCTGTACAACAAATATACGGCAAATGACAATGAAGCTGAATTGAACTGAAATTAATTAAAGCATTGCAGTGCTACAGAGATTTTTGTATATTTTTTTCTCTCAGTTGAAATGCAAAAGTTACCATTCCCACTAAAATCATGACTCATATCTCGATTACAAGGACAAAATAAGCTGCTGCGGGTTGAACACTTCCCATTAGCTCACAAGTTAGCAAACCAACAGGTCCCCGAGACAATTGTACAAGTGATTATGCAACCCCCTACACTGAGACGGTTTGCTTGACCCCAATTTGATTTACCTCCCATGTTTCTGACCACATCTGGGACGTCCTTATCAAACATGGTTGATATTTCTGGCAGGTATCCTCTGGTGTGGAATCAAACAAGCTAATTTCATATAGTATGTAAGTCATACTGGGTTATATGAGAAGTCTGGAAAACTGACAGAAACCAAGGAGATGATTGCTTTGTTATATCAAAAAAAAAGTGCACAACTGAAGGTGAACATGGCAACAAGAAGATGCTAGTAGGAGTATGCGCGCACATCCAAACCCAAAGAGGGCATGTGCTGGAGCTGAAAGTGAGCAGATCATGAAATAAACAAATAAACAGCTTGCACACTGCAGGGCTTCAATGTCCACTTAGTTTTTACACCTCAGACACTGGAGCCCTGCAGTGTGCAAGCTGTTTGTCAAGAAAAAACAAAGATGCTAACCTGCAATATTTACCCTCAAGTCTTCTGCTGTAAGACTGTAAAACAGAATCGATAACTTGGTCTCCACCACAAACACCTGGATGACCTGAACCACAGTGAGGACCTCACAGCAGCTAACAGTTTTAATTAACACTAACTGATTGTCTTAAACATCATGAGGAGATCACTGCAGATCCATTTAACTCAGGATCTGTGCTCACGACCTCGTCCACTCGTTTGTGAGAAGGTATATGAATGGAGATACTCAAAAACATGACAGTTCACCATCCTTCAATTGTCTTTTCTGGCACTTCTGGGAAAATCAAACCTTCCTCAAAGTATCAGATGTCTCATAGAGGAGTGTTATCACTGTAAGAATAATGTTTAAAAAACAGTCATGGACAGAGATAAATAATCTAAACCAGATTTAAAAACTTAATATGGACTCAGGAGACATTCAGTCTTCTCCAGGGAACCTGTGATACTACTACTACTATTAATAATTATTTGTTTTTCTTGCGCTAAAAGCAGTTTTCAAAGCGTATTGTTTCCCTTAACAAAGCAGGCCTGTGACCTGCAGGGCTCCAGGCTGTAGTTTGTGGATCATCAGGGGATGAAGCGGCGCTCTAATAAACACAGATCAGCTCTCGGCTTCGGCCTCTCGGCTCTGAACGAAACCCTGCGGTGATTCGCGGCGGGAGGTCGGAGCAGCGAGCCAAGGGAACTTTCACCGGCTGACCTGAAGAGCGAAGAATGTGACTCTGAGCAGGACAGCTGGGGAGAGGAGGGGTTAACGAAACAAATTTGTTTCTATAGGTTTTCTACTCGAAATCTAAAGTGCTGAGAAATAACGTTGTCTTGTCCAGTGTGGATTTTGCAGTTTGAGATTTTAAGAGGTACTACGCACTGATTTTTTTTTTATCCCCCTCAGTATTAAGCAATCCAGGATGGACTATAGCTCATGAATGAGTGGAGGATTTCTCCCTCCTTAAAAATATCCTTGATTTCCAGGAATCAAAGTGAAGGATCACAAGGATCTTCGGGATCTTTAAGAACGATCATGGGCGTAAAGGACCCATTATCTGTGATACCAATATCGTCTCAAATCGATCGCTGGCCCCTAAATCGCATCCAGTCAAAATTGTATTGTGGCAGACTTTGTAATATCTGCAAATATCATATTGTTGCCCAAAAAAAAATATGATACAGTATCGTGACGAAACTGATGATTGAGCATCAGAGGGTCACAGCTTTGCTTCAACCTGCTCAGATTATCTTACTTCACAATTCAGGAGGGGAATAATCTGCAGTCTGCGGTGAGACAAACTGGTGCCTGATGGGAGACAACATGTCTGTGATTCAAACTATTCTGATGTCATCAACATGTAATAAAGTCAAACTGCTGAGTTTCTGACTGAAATAAAGAACGAGTCTGCAGAGGGCAGCCTTGTTGAAGAATCCACCGCGTCTGATAAACATTAAACTTTGGGATGTTTCAGATAGCAGTCGTTCCTTCAGCTGACAGGACCAGTGTTCTCCCTTTGAGACGACCATAAACACAACTCAATGGTCTCCTAGCAACCAGAGCGAACACACAGGGAGGGGTCGGGTTGATGATTATACAAGGGCGTCTCAGGCGGGTTATTAATAGCCTTGAATATCAACCGTGCGTCCACGACGAGCATCCATACATGCGTGAAACGTACGATTCCTTATCGGGTCGTTGAGTGTTTGAGTTCGTGGGCCGTGTTTGCTTTATGTTGCATAATGTGAGTCTGAGATGGAGCGGGGAGGGAGGGAGGGTTAGATGGATCCAGGGTCCTTCTCAGAGACCAGGCCGGGCTGCAGGCCAAAACATTAGAGGAATTACAACTCTTACATTCTGTCCACTGCAGTAAAACAGCGCTCAGCCTGAGAACAGACCTGGAGTCAGACTGTGCAGAAACATGAACGACAAGGTGATGAAGGTGGGCTGCGGTGTTGCGTCTTGCCTCCTGTCGTTTCCACAACTCGACTGCTAAAACAACCAGCGAAGAGCTCTCCAGGAGGTCACTTTGTTTGGCCTTTAGGTTGAAGCGTTTTTCGGGGGGCAGTGGCGTTCAGCTGCCCCCGGCTCTCTGGAGAAAACATCCAGTCTGAGCAGTGGGAAGTAAATCAAGCCTCTCCTTATGGAGCCACATTCACCGGCTCCCTCTCCCTGCAGCATAACCCTGTATGGTCATGGGACTGCTTCTACAATGGCTGCACTCTATTTATCTGTATCTGTGTGTGTGTGTGTATGTGTGTGTGTACGTGAGGGTCAACAGTTCATGAAAGGAATATGTAGCAGTGGCACCATAAAAGGGATTCAGAGAGGAGGAGGCAGAGCAGCATTCCTCTTCATATTGGGGCTTAGTTTTTTGAATCGTGCTGCATCTAAGTGTCTCAGGAAGATGAGCATGTACTCATAACACACTGATCCTGTGCATCTGAACAGGATGTCATCCATCCAATGCTGTGGCATCACTGGATACATTAATTTGAGTAAAAAGATTTGTTGGCAGCGTGTGATATTGCTTTTTAATACCAGATGCAACAGCTCCACATTAGATACAGTTCAGTGTGTTTTAATTCAGTTTTTCCACAATCAATAAAACACAGTAGCTCGACAGCACAAGTTTTTAGAGCAACAGCAATCCCTCCCTTAATGTTAACTCATAAAAATAATTTCATATAATACAGTGAGGTATAGATTTTTAATATGTGAAACTTTGGTATTGGATCAGTACTTTGTATCAGGACAGAAAAGTTAGATTGGTGCATCCTTAAAGAAGTATTTCATTGCTGAGAGGACAGTCTTTTCATAAAGCTGGGCTGTCTGCACAGTGGAAAGACACAAATACTTTTGAAATTCTTGCTATATGACCAGAGAAAACAGAGGAAAAGGGCTGTGGCTTTTGCTTTGGCTCAAGAGGTGGAAAACTTACAACTACCAGAGCTCACTGCGCTGCAGCCAGACCAAGAAACGCTCCCACTGGTGGGTGATGTGATGCGAGTTGAACACAGAAAACAATATGGCAGCCGGCCAGTAACAAATCATCTTGTTACAGTTTAACAGTAAGCTAAAACTTTCCATTTTTGCCTTGTGTGTGTTTGTGTCCCTTTGTATCATTCAGTGTCTCCTCTCTAAAGTCTGAGGTTTTTGCAGGTCTGTGAACGCAGCACAGGCTGAATTCCTCATTACTTCTTTTTGCCTCAGCAGCATTTTGTGGAGTTTTGAGTTAATTGATCAGTTGAGCCGATCGGAGCTGATCAGGTTATATTGATGGAAGAGAACAGCAGCTATTGCAGAGGCTGGTACAAAAACGTTCAGATCCAGCATTGAACAGTTACGTCGCTTTTTTTACTGTGCCTGACGTTCTGCTGCTCCGTCTGTGCCCAGAGTACGCTCTGCACTCTGAAAGTCTGGTGCTCTGCATAACCGGACCGTATTCATATTCCAACAGTGCTCCTAATGAACGGCCCAGCTCCAAAAATAGAAAATCAATACGTGGTGGAAGATGTTATCATGACAGGCCGCCACAAATACATGAATGTGTGTTAAACCCTGTACTATCAATCAATTATCAATAACAGTGGTCCCATGAGCTCTTTTAATTTGTGCACTGAATTTAGTCCTTTTTTTTTTTTTGCATCTTCTTACATTGCTTCTTTTAATCGTCCATATTTCTGGACGGTTCTATCTTCATCGTTATGACACAAAGCTGGTTGAAAATTAGCAAAGTATCCCTTTGACAAATAAGGTAAAGAAAGAAAACATGGGTTATACTGACACACAGTTTTGCAAATCTTGTGTGAGGGTTTTCACACATATTTTTTATACTGTACATGACTGCACATTCTTTGGTCGATATTTTGCACTTTCCATCCTGTTCATTCTAAGGTTTATTTTAAGGTCCTGTCCACCCACACAGGTGTATTCAGGTATTTTGGCTGGGGAAACCTCTCAGCTGTATGTCCAGAGCGTGCTTCATTCAAACCACCTGACTCTCCGATTTTGTTTCACCTGTATGGCCGGACTTTTTAAGCTTTGGGCATGTTTACATCTGCCTTGTTTGGTCTAGTTGAACCAAAGCATTTACCCCCTTGGTGTGGTTTGTTTGGGTTGGTGTGAATGCCGGATTCAAATTCCAGCACAGACCAAACAATTGCTCCCTGAAAGAGGTGGTATTTGAATGTAAACTGTGACCATTCAAACCATGACATTATGGTGTCATTTCACTGGTTAAAAACATTTTCTTTTCTTGTTATGGTGACAAGTGAACCAGTAGCGAGTTTTGCCCATTTGCTACCAAAAGGAGAGTGGAAGGGGACAAACCTAAACTATGAAAGAAGCGAGATGCCTCCTGAATATATGGGCTGACATGAACATTTCTCAATTACTCGAGAAGATGCATAAGAACACTGAGGCATTCGTGAGCAAACTGCTGAGCAGTGTCTTGTGAAAGAAAAATGTGTCGACAGTTAATAAAAGTATGTAATGCTGTGCAGAAAAGTGGAAGCTCTTAAGATGTTAAAGGCAAATTTGTGTAGGAAGATGATCTCGTTAGGATCCTTTGCTCAAGACCCATGGTTAGCCCAGCAGATGTTGTTGAGACGTACAAGACAAGAAGTTGTCTTCTGTGATAAGACCATCTGATGACAGAGCGTCTTTCTCAAAATGCCTGCATTACTGAATTAATTTATACCCGCTGTGTCACAGGTATGCACGGTCCTGCACTCCAAACCAACACCAACTTTAATAGAACCTGACGATGCTCCGTCACGGACAATATCCAGGTAGAAATTGGGAGAGGTTTGTTGTCTTTTCAACCACCAACTGTATGGATAAACCAACTGTAAAGGACAAGTAGCCATGTGATCTACCTATATCATATAAACCATGACTTCACTTCTAACCACCTCAGTGAACCTCCAACCTGCCCAGACATGCTGCCGCTCCCGGTCGTCACAGAAACGCTTACACCAGTTTATTCTGTGACCAGGAACAAACACACACACACACACACACACACACACACACACACACACACACACACACACACACACACACACACAAGGGCAAAGTTAATGAGAGCTGTGTCGGCTCGGATCGATGGTTGTTGTGGGAGTGCAGAGTGAGGCGACGCTGCCGGAGGGGGGAATAAATTCACTGGCTGATATTTTTAAAATGTGCTCAGTCACAGTCATGTTCCTGCTGTGTCAGGGCGAGTCACAGAGAATTCAGCATCAGGTGATGGTTAGTGTTCCTCTGAGGCCACGCCATATACATTTATTTTAACAGTGTTAACTCCACAGGACACTTTAGTGACCTCCAGTCATTCATTTCCCCTGTAATTTAATATTATCGGTTGTTACATAAGACACATTTTGGCCCTAATAAGGCAGCTTACAACTAAAATAGTCACGTCAGACATGAGATGATCTGTACACATCCGTTACAAACTGTATTTTAAACTGGAAACTCCAACATGAAAACAATAAATACATAACAGTGTACAGGTCCTGCCTCCGTACAAAGCCGTTATTATTTATTAATCATCATTCAACACACACTCAGGAAAAACAGGCTGTCAGTGTGAGCTTGAAAGACTCCATTAGTAATGATATAAAAACTGATGCAGTGAAGTCTTACCTTGTTTCTTCATAGCAGCCTTGGCGTGGCGCACTGCCTCCCAGGGGCTGGGGATGTCCAGGAAGACGGCGTCCGCCACCCCCGTCACTCCGAAGCCTTCCTTGCACACGTCCTGGTTCCTGACGGTGACCAGGTGATCCACGCGGTGCTCCTTGAACTCCTCCGCCGCCTTCTCCGCACGCTGCTGGTGGAACTCCACGGTGTGCAGGTGACCCGTGGGGGCGATGGTGCGCAGGATGGCGTGGGAGAGGGAGCCGCTACCGGTACCTACGACACAGACACCAACAGGGAGGATGAGAAAAGCAGGGACGTGGATACACTTTGACTTAAACTGAAAACAAAATCTATGGACTAAAAAAAGGCATACAAGCTGTGTGGACCTGGAGAGTTGGGCAACAGTTTTTTGGCAGTACGCATCACGTTGCATCGAATCACAATGCATTGCTTCAAGTAGCTTTAGGCCCCGATCACACAGATCTGGTGGTATCGGCTGCTGGATACTACATATACCATAGATAGCAGCAGGTGTGGAAGCAGATGAGTGCAGTACTTGAAACAGCCATCATCAAGGGGAAGCTCCTGGACCAACTGGTGGTACTCCACATGATCCACCCTCTTTTCAAGTTGTGTTACATAACACCATTCTTCCGAAATTTGTTTGTTAATTAGTCTAAAATACGACGCTGGTCTAAGTGCTGCACGTGCCACGCTAAATCAGTGTGTAAGATAAATAAAATGACCACAGCAGCACACGTGTGGGAGACTGAGCCGCATGACTGTGTCAGGTGAGTGTTTGTTTGCTAGTTTGTGTGTGAGGTGGCTCATAACGCATCGCTGTTGGTCTTGTTAGTTGTAGTCTATTGTGTGACACTGAGACAGCACCACACAGCCGTTCTGGTTGAGCCTAGAAAAGTATTAGTGTCCTCTGGGGGTGCTCTGAATATGGCGGTTAAAGGATTAAGATCAATAACTGTACCCAACACATCTGAGAGTGCATTTAAAACACCAGTCCAAAATCCTGCAGCTGCAGACATGTCCAAAAACAAAATCAGTTATGACCTAGTTCTCAGGCTGCTGCGAGATTTCATTTGAACACATTAAGATATCACTAAACATGAAGAACCAGGACAGATGATTTTGGGATCTTTTTGTGCGTCACATTGCGTGTAAACTCTGAAAATGATCACTCAGATTTTGCTTACATCCCTATCAGGTCTTCAAACCAGTTAATAAAAAGATCTAACTCAAGTGTGGACATGAAGCCGTGTAATCTCAAACCACTGTGTTGTTATGTCTCAGAACTGACGCTATGAGCTTCCCTCCGTCCTGAGACAGTCCACACAAAGAGCTCACAGCTGTTACTACAACACACACACACATTCTCAAACGGCCTTTCGTTCCACTCGGGCTGATAAGTGGATGCTACATTTCTGAGTGTACCCTCTGTGCCCTGCAGCTCTCCGCCTGCTCCTTAATGTCTGCTGCTAATGTGCATGTTGGTGAAGAGTGATGTTTGATTTTACAAGACGTAAAATAACACTGGTCATGTGGCTTGCAGTTAATGCGGAGGGGGGGAATGAAGCGTCGAGAGCACAGCTAGAAGCCAGCCGATCCTCCGCCATCCTCCACGGCCCCCTCCTCTTCTTCTTCTCCTGACATTACGTCATCACCGCCTTTGTTCGTGTGGTGACAAAGAGGGCAATGTTTACCCCACAGCAGCACTTTGACTTGCTAAAACCTCACACTGCTGAGCCGGGGCGGAAACAACAGTAAATGGGGAAGCTGTGGATGGATGTAGTAAACCGAAGGAATGAGGATACACGGATGTAAATATGTAAATAAAGACAACAAGAGCTGTTTGTTATAAAACCACAGCAGCATAGAGACAAAGAGTTAATAACTGCCCGATAAGATTTCTGTTTGAATGACCTCATTAGTGATAAAGACGACTTCTTTATCGTTATCAGAGAAGGACAAACTGTGCTGATGTCCAAACTGGACTTTATGTTGATATACATGCAGTGACTCTATGAACATACACACCATGTGCGACGTAATGCAATGCTATACAAAAGCCAAAAGAGGTGTGTGGTTTGTTTGCTTGGGGTCACGCTTGTGATGCCTGTTATCGTCTCACAAAGTTGGCTTATAGTTAGTGACAAAATGGCAGAAGAAAAGAAGAAAGGAAAACCATATCAGTCAGAGGAGGAAAAGATTAAACTTCTGGGGGAATACAGTCATAGAACGCACAAACTGCAAAGTAAAATTTGATCCCCAAATTCCAGAAAACAGAAAATGACTGTAGGAAGAAGCAACGAAAAATAATTCAGTCAAATCTCAAGTGTAAAATCAAAAGTGTATCCACCGAGTTCTCCTGGTCGCTGAACACTCTTCTCAGGGTGTGTTCGTTTTTTCATTTATCTCCATAAACTCAGTCATTCAGACAGAGTCAGAGGGACCTCAAGGTTTGGTTGCTAAGGTCTTTTGTGCAATGGTCTAGGGATTCCTCAAATATAAGACCAAGACAAGGAGAAAACCATTCATACTTAAGTGAACATCTTAGGATTTTTCTTTGCAACCTACTTTGTTATGAGGAAACCTAAACTAGGACTTTAAGGGCACCGGCCCCAGTATCTCGCCCAAGGATACTTTGATATGCGGATAAGAGGAGTCTGGGATCACACCGCTGATAGTGGACGACCTGCTCCTGAGCCACAGTTGCTCTTAAAATAACTGGACCCAAAGAAAGTTTAATTCATTCTGATGTGCCATAACATTTTCCAATCACTGAAATACAAGGACCGTTGCGGTGAAGAGTAAGATGAGCCAAAAGGCAAAGCTTTCGATTTACTGGTCCATCTACGTCCCAACCCTCACCTATGGTCATGAGCTCTGGGTAGTGACCGAAAGAATGAGATCATGGATACAAGCAGACGAAATGAGTTTCCTCTGGACATCTGGAGGGAGCTCGAAGGAGAGCTGCTGCTCCTTCGTGTTAAAAGGGGCCAGTTGAGGTGGTATGGGCATCTGATCAGGATCCTCCCAGACACCTCCTGTTCGAAGTGTTTTGAGCAAGTCCAACAAGTAGGAGGCCCCGGGGCAGACTGAGAAGACACTGGAAGGATTATATATCTCGTCTGGCCTGGGAACGCCTTGGGATTCCCCAGGAGGGGCTGGAACGTGTTGCTGGGAAGAGGGATGTCTGGAGTGCTTTGCTCGGCCTGCTGCCTCCACAACCCGCTCCCAGATAAGTGGTTGAAGATGGATAAATGGATTATTATTGTTTCAGGACTAATCAACTCTATGGCGCTTTATCTATATGTGGTGCTACAGCAACATATGTATAAATGGCAGTATAATCCAGAACAACTGCACCACAAACTGCAGCCTCACATTGTTGAACAGTTATACAGGCTGAACCATGGAGAGAGAACATTTCTATGGGCTGAGAACATCGAACCTCATCCATAAAGTAGAGTCTACTGTTGAGAGGAAATGGCTGAGTGTCTGCGGCTGAGTGATGGGCGAGCCAGGACTCAAACACTATCCGAACTCGAGCTGCATTAAACAGACGATCAATCAGCAGAGAATGTGACTCTGGACCTCAGGCTTCATGCCAGCATGCTGACGGGTTCAGTTTCCATCCAAGTACAGCGCCAAGTCCACAAGTTACACACACAACATCAGCAGTTTGTGAAAAGTCATGTCAGAATTTTGCAAATATAAAATGAAATGTGATTATAGAGCAGAAATCTTTAAGTTTTCATCTAAAATTGGCTTTTTTGTCCATCATCAGAGTACACAAAGTGCATTTCCTGGAAAAGGACAAATCTAATAAAAAGGGATCTGGTGCTCTTAAGTATGTAACTGGAGACAAATTATTATAGCGAGACAGTTTGTCTTGAGGTCAAACCTTCCTTTAAACCACGGCTGTTGATCATCTGTTTGCACTCAGAGGACTAAACACAGTTTACTTTAGCTTGGGGATGCACTGACACACTATTAGTAAGACGTTTGGCTGTTGGTTTGATACGAGCCAAAAACAGAAAGGAAAAACTGGAGTTAAGACCTGATTTGATGTTTTAAGAGAAGAAGTAAAATGTTTTTACAAAAGTCGGCTGTATGGAGACATTTTACACTAAAAAAGAAAAAAAGGCACAAAACTAACAATCAGTGTTAAACATACAGAAGTATCATGAATAGGACCGAAGCATGAAACACTCCCACCACACACAATTAACTTTGACAAACTCTTTCCAAAGCTAAAAATGTGGGGTTTGGACGCCGAGTCTGAGCAGCTGTTGAGTCATGCTGTGACTCAGTGTTGACATTTGAGTAGAGCTGTATCGAATAGTTCGAAGCCTCATTCAGAACGTTGACATTCAAGTTCTAAAACAACATTTGAGCGCTGCATCTCAAATAATGTGACTATTAGCCACTTTGTTAGCACGCAGGTCACAGTAACATCAGCCATTATAGCTAGAAAAAGAAGACTTTGCAGGACAGCTGAGGCGTTACTAACAGTTTCCAGGTGCTTCACAAACCTTGCTGTAGATTTGTGATATGCCAGTTTCTGTTGGCACACCTGGCACTTCCTGGGGGTCCTTTTTGTAAATACTGAAACTATTCCAGACACTTCACTTTTTCGACCATTGCTAGCATATCTGCAAGCCTGTGACAGGTGGTGAAAAGTCCTTATCTGAGAATAGCAAACAATTAATGTTGATGCATAATCAATTATGTCAACTGTTGGGCTATTTGGGATTTTTGGGTTAACGGTATAGAAAAAATGTAGCATTCGAACACTGATTTGGACATCAGTTACCATGGCAACAATCTAAGTATCGAAGCATTCAGGTCAGCCCTTCTATCCATCCAATAGTTGTTGACATATTTCAATCAAAACCTCCAACACCAATGTCCCAATGAAACTTCAGTCATGACGATACATCATCTGGGAACCATGAATGTCTGTATAACATTTTGTTCCACTTTATCCAGTAGATGTGGAACTATTTGAACTTTGACCTGATGGTGGCGCTAGACGAAAAGTCATAAGGATTACAAAAGTTATTAAGATTCCTCATCTAAGGACCAGGGCTGCCCCTTGAAAGTTGGAGATTCAAATCGCCAGTCAAAGACCCCTCAGTCGACGAAGATTGCTTTAGGTCCAGCAGTTGTTTCTTTGGTTTTGCTGTGGAGTGAGTGCACTTGACTTTCACACTACTCTTTGGTACAGACAGCCGCAGACATGATGTAGCTGCACAGATGAGGAGAAACTTTCCACCATAAGGCTTCCAGATTACATTATCTTCTCTCATTTGTTGGGAATTTACAGCTCACAGCGACTTAATACGACACAGTCTCTGGCTTTTGTTTGATATCTAGAGTCGGCAAAAAACATTCTTGCACATTTCCGATCCGTCGTTATCGTTGTTAGCCTGTTTACTATGTCACATGCATGCCGCTGTCACACTGAACATCCCGCTGAGTCCGTTCAAACTTTAAAACTTTATATGGGAAAACAAAACAAATCAGTGAATATTTGTATTAAACAGCCGAATCTAATTCAACTGACATAATCCTGAGATGGGTACAGGCCTACTGGGGACCATGAATGTCTGTACACAGTTTGCCAGCCATCCATTTGATAGTTGTTGAGATAATTCACTCAAAATACTAAAATATCTACCTCAGAATAACACCTCAGTCATCGGGATTTATCATCTGGAAACCATGAATGCCCCAATCCACCTAGTAGATGTGGAGCTATTTCACTGTATAAGTCGAACTTTGGCCTGCTGGTGGCGCTAAAGGAAAAGTCAGAGGATCACCAAAGCTATTAGGACTTCTCATCTGGTAACCATGAATGTCTGTACACGGTTTAACAGCAATCCCTCCACTAGTTGTTAAAATATTTCTGTTAAAAATGAAATGGTGAACGGACCAAACAACCTCACAATCCCAAGAGACATGTCACCAGCATGACTAAAAAACTGGCACATATCAGTACTGTCTGACACTTGGTCTTGTCCTATACTATGTGCATTAGTTCATGTGATAAGGAAGTGGGATCTAACTCTGTGCACACAAAGAGGAAATGCAACTTTGTTTGACCCCTTAGACCTGATTCAGCAAAACGACTTGGTGGCCACATTAACCACCAGCTCTGAAACCTGCTGTCACTGTCGTTATTTCCACTACAGTTTGTTGTAGGTGTTCTGAAGAGAAGACCGTTACGCAAACGATGATGAATCGCCCTTTAATGAGAGCTCCGCTTTGATGCAAATGGTCAAGGCAACTCGTGACTCATATAAACGTTTCTAATCTGCTCAAAGAACAAAACATCGAGCCAGTGGGCAGCCACTGTACGAGAGAAAGAAGAGGATGATGATGATGGTGGGGGAGGGGGCTGTTGGCCTGAACTTGAGGTCGTCTTTGCTTTCTGTTCTCCAGCACTTATCAGAGGAACGAAAAACAGACCAGGGGTCAGACAACTTGACTTCCCTGCAGGCAGTTTGGAAAGCGAAAGTAAGAAGTCCCCCCATCACTGACCCACTTATGTCTCTGTAGACCTCAGCAAAGCACTCAACCATTAAATGCTGTAGTGAAGGCCGACTGTAGGTGGCTGTGCTCTAACTGATCCTGAGAGGATTGAATGTACGTTTTAAGGCTGATTATACAGAAATAGACACACATATTTCTGTACTTAAGCAGCCAATTGCCATTTTCTCTGCCCGGAGTATCACATGAATCAGTGGATATCACAGAGGTTCATGTCTTGTCAGTGTTGAAACGCTTCTATAACAGTAATGAGAACATCACAGGATGAAACCAGATAAATGAAATTCCTCCAGGGTTAGAAGAAAAATAGGTTTCACAGACAGCTTTTCTTTTATGGAATCAGCAGTGGATGGGACATCTGATTCAATACTGATCCAATAAACTGGCAGAATGATCTGTTAATGTACATTTAGCTGCAACTAAAGGTTAGTTTCATTGTGTAATTATCTATGAATTCATTTTGCAGTATGTTTAGGTTGAATAAAACGAAAGTTATCACAGACCACAGTGATTGTCTTCAACCTCATTATTTTGTCTGAACAGCAGTCAAAATAAGTATTTAAAACATTATGACACACCGAAAAGGAAGTAAATCTTTGGATTTTAGAGGCTGTAAACAGCACGTTCTATGGTGTTTGTGCTTGATAATAATTATTAAATGACTGTTGATGGATGTTACCTTTAAGCTCTAAATGAAATGTCTGGAGGCACTGTCACACTGTTTGTCAGATCTAAATGATACACACAATGTGTTTTGGTGAGAAAAACTGACTGTAAACATAACTTAAGCACCTTTAACTCCAGCTATGTCCTCAGTAATGTCTGTAAAAGCTTCAACTCTGTTTAAGTGTCTTCCTTTAAAACTATTTCTGTCCAAACGAGCAAACTTTTCAGATCAATTTGTAAATTAATTTCTGTAGTTTTTCAGGCTAGTATTCACTGAAATGGAGCAGGACTAATCTGACACTTGAAATAGAAACAAATTTTGCATGTTAAGCAGTTGCTCCATACCTAAAAATTATACATAACATAACATGATCACTCACTAGCGTCCCTCCTACAACACCTCAGCTGTTTAACTGGAATGCAAAAACAAGCCGTTAAGTACAACCACCTGGACTTAAAAGGTGTGTAGGAGGTTTGCAATGTGTAGGATTTAGGGGGATATATTAGCAGAAATGGCATATAATATTTTAAGTATGTTTTCTTTTGTGTAATAATCATCTGAAAATAAGAATCGTAGTGTTTTTGTTACCTTAGAATGAGCCTCGTCTACGGAGATCGCCATGTTGCACCACAATGTTCCTACAGTAGCCCAGAACAGACAAACCAAACACTGGCTCCAGATCGGGCCATTCAGGTTTTCACGTTAAAAGCCCCTCCGCAACGAGCAGCATCGGAAAAACACTTTTTTTTTTAATGTGAAACAGCTTTATTCAGTGTTTTTACTGGTTTAAATCACCTGGGGTCTCATTTATAAACATTTGGTATGCACAAAACGAGGCCTGAAAGAAGCGTACGCCACTTCCCACGCAAAAGTTGTGAGCTATAGAAACAGACTTGATGGAAGAGACTTTGACTCGAGCTTACGAACATATTGGAGACAAGAAATTGGCGACGCAGATGGTGAGGTGGAAGCCTGATTGAAGAAACTGTCAAATAGTTTTTTGCTGCCCACCATTTTTGGCTTTTGTCAGTACGTACATTTTTAGTATTGATCCTACGTACTGTTTCATAAATGAGACTCCTGGTACGTTTGGTTTTGAGAGGAAGAGACCTCTGCGGATAATTCAGCTCCCTGTTAAAACCTCTTGAAGAATGAACACTGAAAGAATTTTAACCAGGATAAGTTTCAGCTGGTTGAAATCTGCAATTTTCACCACTAGATTCAACTAAATCCCCCTAAATCTGACACACTGAAGCTTTAAAGCCTGGCTCTCTCTCTGTTGGCGTCCCTGCTCCACCTGTGTGCCCTCTGTCCGGCTGAACTTGTCATATTTGTGCAGCCTTAATGCAATGACTCAAAAGCCCTTGAGCTACAGTGAGTATTGACTGAGTATACTGCAGCACTGATACAGGTGAAGAAAAACCATGGAGCAAATAGTTAGCATCAAACACTCGGCCAAGGTGACTCCACTATTTGACCCGATGCTCCTTCAGCGAGCTCGACATATGAGAACAGCCAACAACTTTATCGCCTCTAATCGCTGCATGTTTATACAGCTCACTGGCAAAACTCTCCCCTCCACAGCACAGCATGTTCTGGTTATGGACTATCAGGACGAACATTATGAGTCACCACTGTATCGTACAAACGCCTATCAGCGCCTCATCGACACATAACGATACTCAAGTGTTTCGCAGCTAATAAAATGCTGCAATCAGGAAGTAATTTAATAAACCGGGCATTTTCTCTCATATTCAAACCATTATCCTCTGATTTTAAACGTGATGAGACGTCCAAAGTGGTGGTTTTAATCTAATGCATGCATGTTGATGCAGAGAGTGTTAAATATGCAGAGTAACGTGATCCCGATGCAGATAGTGCAGCCCTCTAGCTGACTAAACAGATTTCCGACTGAGCTCATTCATCACCCAGGAGACCCCTCCAACCTCACACACACACACACGCACAATTTCCATTAAGTACAATCAATAAAGTGACATGCGCAGGGGCTGGCAGCAGTAAAACATGATGGAGCACTGCACCACCACACACATATCAACATCCTCTCCAATCCCCCCTCCTCCCTCCCTGCTCTTGGACTGCAAGAAACTGCAGCTCCAGTTTCCCCGAAAAACACACGGACACACTCTGAGTGATTGCCATTAAACAAATGGAGCTGAAGGCGAGAGACAAAAAGTGACAATGTCAACAAATACTGTATTACATAATTGTGTTTGGCACATCTGTGAGCTGTCACATGATGCGCGACATCAACAGCTGAGGCTCCGTGAAACAAAGCATCAGACCCAAAAAGGTGTGAACAGAAGATAAAATTAAATCAGGCGCTTCTTAAAGCTGCAGTGGGAAAGATTTGTGGCCTCAATAGATAATAAAAAAGAAGCTGCATTAGAGCAAAATATCCCATCCCCCCATGTGAAACCAGTGGTGGATGAAGTATTCAGATAAAACGACACTGTCAAAGCACTGCAAATTCATGCAAACCTGCATTCAAGTCCTTGTGCCAACGATAGGCTAGAAGACTTTGAAAATACTTTTAAAGGACTAAAGTGTGACATCATCACATAACGTAAGACAATTTCAGTTTTTAGTCACACATTATAAGATTTTGCAAAGACTGTGAATAGAAAGCCCGACGTGCAATGAATGGAGACCTATTGTCCTGCTTGAACACACAACTAAATTCTTTCAACAATGTGACTCAAAATAATGATAAAATAGATTTTATTGATGACACATGACACAGAAGCACAAGAAAAATGGTGTCATTTGTCTCCAGCATTTCTGTCAAAACTGCATCAATTTAATCTACAAAGATGAACTGTATTTGCATACAAACTTCCCGTTTTACAATTTTATTGCCTCAACTTTTAACCAGTCTCTGTCGGTTAGCTGTTTTAGTAGGAGGAGACGGTGGAAACGAGAAGCAACCTGCTTAAAAAATAAGATTTCTCAATAAAATAAGTGCTGGTTGGTGGATCTGATACACAGAGAATTAAACACAGCCTCTTCTACACTTCACCATGTCATCAGTTTCTCCTCCTTTTCCACAGAAGAAGAGAACCAAGACTTATTCACGTTCTTGTGTGACACTGGCCCCCTTTGGTCCATTATCATTATTATTATTATTATTATTATTATTTCTCCGTACGGAACTTGTTGTTTTTTGTTTCTGCCGGAAGCCGTGTTGATTGGGGAATGTTTAAGTGGCGCACCTTTGTGCTGGCAGTCAGAGGCTTCAATTCATGGACTAGCACGCATGCATGCACTTCGATAGAGGGATTTAAATGCCGCCAAGTTTAACTAGCACCCTTGGTTGGCAGAGTGAGTGTATGTTTGTGTTTGTTTGTTTTGTCGTTTTGTTGTTTAAACTGTACAAGCACTGGTTAAGCTGTCGCTCATGCATATGTTTGTATTTAAGAAGATTGTATGGAGTGTTTTCATCATGGTTAATGGTCAGTTTCTAGAGAAAAATATATTTAAATCGTATGAATTTGTATAGTGGGAAACAGAGTAAAATGGAAACGAGTATTTTTGATGGATTGTAATGGAATGTATTTTTTGCTTGTTTTAATTTCACAGTGCCGAATAAATAAAAGGACATTTGCACCCGTCGAGATTCGTCTGCTTGTTCGTTTGGGCCAGGGGCCGCTACATTGTGCCTCCTCGGAGTCCCTCCATGTTCACTCACTTCCCAATTTGCTGCTTCTTATTTGGTGATGGAGAGAGCGCAGCTGTGGGTTGTCGACAATGTTCACATCATTGAATTTCAGTATTTGATTGAGCCAAGACTAAAAACCTACGATAATATTCAACATGTTCGATTCTGTCAGAACAGTCAAAATCACCAAATGAAACATTGGTCCATGTGGATTCCTTTGGTATGAAGCTTTACAGACTTGCTGGGCTGATAAATATTAACATGCTGTGTGCTGTTGTCCACAGTTTCCTCTTTTTGACATTTACAACCACCAAAATGCAAAGTGGCAAAGTGCAGCTTCAACCAAGTTATCACAGAACAGAGCCCTTATTCAAATGAGAACACTGAGACCGAACATATTCAAAATGTTACCTTCAAGCTTCATATAATCCATTAAATTTTGAATAAATGTGAAACGTATTCCATCTTTAAACTGATTTCCAGACCTTTAAATCCACTAACTTTAACAAGTTGACTGATTCGTCTGGGATTGAGACATGAGACAAGGGTTTCTCGGTTAAAATAAAAAATGACCAATGAGCGCTGCGGAGGGACCAACAATTAGCCACATGTTGGGCTAACGACATTGTCAGGCTAGCAACAAGCTGTTGTCAAGTGATGCGCCAGAACCAGTGAGAAGTAATAACAACAGTGGTGAGCAACACAGACAAGACAGACACTGCTACTGAGGCTGCTCTAAATCAACGTGTCTTCCCAATACTGCTCGACATCGTAGTTTGTTTGACTTCACAGGTACATTGGCAAGGCTACGCATCAGAATGGAATTAAAATGTTGTCAGATTTAGGAGGATACGTTGGTCTCTAATCCATTCCTCCAGGGATTGCTGCGGCCTGAAATGGCTGATTTCAAAATTGCAATGCACCTTGCGATATTTTTAGGCTTTTTTTTTTTCAGGTGAAAATTGAAAAAGTGGTTGCAATGCTGTCTTGGCGGGGCTGTTTGAAGCAGTGCTTAAACACCGTCTCTGTGAGCAGCTTTCTCTGCCCAATTAGCAGGAGCTAACACAGCAACAGAGGCTAACATCAAACACCAAAATGGCTTGGGTAACGTTGGGTAACATTAGCTGTGAGATGCTAACAGCCTGTCACTGTGTTTGTGACTCTATCCCAGGCACAACAGTAATCTCAAGATAAACTGAAAGGGAAAGCGAGGCAAGGAGGGGGTGAGTGAATCAATACGCTGCGTGCAACTCAACAGTGAAATTAGATTTTACCAGTTTTAAATAGTCAGATTTGCAGTAAAGTTGCTGTGACTGAACAAAATTGCAATTAATGGGGATTGGCTGAATTTGCGTTAATTGTTGCGATCGCAACATCCTGGAAGGACTGACTAGTGACTGGCAAAGGAAAATGGACACCCCCAACCCCCACAAAAACTGTTGGGAGTGGACACAATGTCAGACTGATGATGTAAACTGAGTGAAGCAAGTTCACAAATCTGTCTGATGTCAGGCAAGCGTTTTGCATCATCAGGCAGATTTTTGGCTGGTGGACGGGCAGGGAGCTCCGGTAGCTGGCAGCTGCACAACACCTCACACCCCAGTGACACAGATCTGGTTTAAAATTGGCAAAGTGTCCATTTAAGAATTGATTAGTGATAGGAATATGGCTGAATAGCTGTAGCGTCTCTTGCTGCTAAATCCAGTCCTCATATAAGACATTCTGTGCCAGCATCGAAATCCTAAAATGCAGCTGTTCATGAGTAAACACAGTGATGCCCAGGTCTTCTGACACACTATGTGATCGTTTTTACATGATTTAATTCAAACTTTTGCTTGCGGTAACCCTTACCTGACTCGCAGACGATGGACCCCGGCTTCAGCTCCAGCATCATGGTGATGGTGGCGATGTCGGTGGTGTAGAGGATCTGTGTGCGGTGCGGCAGGGTGACCGTCCATAGCTCAGGTGTGGGGTGAAGCACGTAAACCCACCCGCCTTTGCTGCAGGTGACCTTCGACCCGTAACGCTGACCGATCAGGTCTGTGGAGTGGCGAATGACTCCGTAACGAGTCTGTGTTTGGGCGCCTTGCTGCACCTTGACTGGCACCATGGATTCATGGTTCAGGTAGACGATGGCGACATCTCCGTCCTGAATGAGGTCTGAGTACTCCACAAAACTCATGGTGGGCACTGTCGTCTGCAACAGGGAGGAAGGAGATGAACTTTTAACTCAAGAGTCAACACAGAAAACTTCTTACAAACAAACAGTATGCTTAAAATACTAATCAACATTATTCTATAGATCCCAGGTCCTTTTCAACAAATGAATCAACAATTTAACATTAATCATGCCCAATCTCTTTCTGGTTCCAGTTCCCCCAATACAATATTACTTTTCTCTGTTTTATATCATTGTAGACTTAATATATTTGGGTTTTGGACGGTCAGTTGGAGAAAAAAAAATACATTTAAAGACATCATTTTGGTAAAGCATTTGGCAGATTGGTCAAAAATGAGACTTCCAATTTGTAAGTACAACTGGGGAAACTCGAATTTTAACTGTATAAAAATGTTTTGAGACAGTTTCGCTGTTAGAAAGACATATCGGATGAGTACACAACTATATGACTAAGTTAATACTGTCGCACACTCTGGCTCCACATGCATTTCTTTTATTTTGATGAAGATGTTTCAGCCTTTGGGCCTTCTTCAAGACCAACAACCATACTGAGACACAGGTGCACTGATCTGTTAAACAGGCCACACCTTTGTCACTCAGCTGACAGTGGTCAGGTAATCATGCCACACCATTAGGTTGAGCAAAGATAATTTAGAGGCCGTTGTCAGGAGCTACAGCCAAAACAAATGACAACAGCCACTATGTATTCTACCACATTTCAGTTTAACATGCATTTTTTTTTGGTTCACCATATTCAAAAAAGGTTAAAATACAGAAGCGGATAGCAAAAGTTACATCACAGAAAACATTTTGAATCATAGTTTATATTCAATCCATGGGGTGACAATAGTGCGGACCTTCTCCATCCCAACATATCTTAAAAGGACATAAGATGATTAAGTTAAACAAAATGTGATGCTACCAGATAATGAATGTTTTTATATCTAATAGTACTTCTGTGTTCAGCAATTCAAGTTTTCAGTGCTCTTTCCAACATATGACTTACTAACAGATTCAGTGGAACATGAGATTATTCCTTGTATATGGATTTACAGCCAGAGTGTGCAACATTTGTTTTCTATAATCACGTCTACTGACAGTGATCAGCACCTTGTTATTCTTGATGTGTGTTACTTTTAATATTGTCACCATTGTCCCAATTAATAGTTCTGTATTTACAATTTTATTTAATTAAAGGCACAGAAATATTAGTAGAAACATTTACTTAAAGCATCACAAGTGTTTCAAGTGTTACATTATTAGTTACATATCATATTTTTTGATTATTACTACTGATGCTTTCACATGTAAGTGGTGTTTTACTGGTGTCTATCAAGGTGGTGCTGATTTTAAATAATTTACAGCAAACATTTTTATATTTAATTTCTTTATCTGAAATGTAACTTTTAACTTTGGCTGCCAAATAAACGTAGTCGACCAGATTAAAAAGTATAACATTTACTTCTGAAAGGCAGTGAAGTAGAAGTACACAGCAGCATCAAATGATAGTGCTTTAAAACCGTACTTAAACACAGTACTTAAATGTAACCTTGTGACTTAATTGCTTTCCAGCATTGCTTGTGAACTATTACAAGAGCTATAAACATAAATGGGGAAACTTGAACGCAACTTGAGTTCCACTGAACATCACTGATGGCATTTAAAAATATTGTCCTAAAATATTTTTCCTTTAATGTTATTATTATTATTTCATTTTTGTTAATTTTAATTAGCTAAATTTTGTTTTTTATTGTATTTATTTATTTATTTACTTTAACAAAATTGCAATTTACTGCACAAAAAGAATGAATTCCCAAGTGTCACCATTTATTGTCATCATTTTCCTGGTAACTTTCACACAAGCTGGACCCAATCAGCAGTTTATGACATCACAGTCCAGGGATGCTGACAGCAGCAGGGCCCTTGTTTCCATGGTAACTGATCTCCAGTCATCTCTGGCCTTTATAGAAAAACATCACGAGCACAAAACGTTACTATTTTTAAGAAACAGCCTCTTTTAAACTGAAGAATAACAGTCGTTTGATTTAAAGGATAACTGATATTTCACAGTTTGCTTTGCTGCTTCAAGACAGACTGCAGGAGGAAAACATGTCGGACAACATAGAACATATGTGAGTGACATGATTTAATTAATGTTTAATTTCTGATGTTTTAGAGGAAGAAATAGGGTTTAAGTTGAAGCCTGTTCCTCCTGTACACAGTGTTTCCCGTATTGTTGCCCTCTGTTATTGAGGTTAACGTTAGTTTAGAGCTTAAATTAGCTTCAGGTTAATTAGCTAACTAGTTAGTTGAGAATAGGGATCAAGTTATCCTTTGTTTATCTAAGGGGAAACACAAGTCTATGGAGAAACAGAAACATAACACCTCTAGTAACATTAGCTTTTTTTTAGTAACGTTGACTAAGCTGACGTTAGCTTAGTTAGCAATGACGCTATCCTTAAAGTTAAGCTAGCGGTTATCGAAGACTGTTAGCGTTAACGTTAAGTTACTGGGTTACACTTTTAGTTTAGAGAGTTTAACTTTATTGACTCCATTTTAAAAATTATCAACACTATTCCTACCCTCAAACATACAGAGAAGTCACAGTGCAAACAGTCTGTTGGCACAACTTGCTAACGCGTCACTAAATGTTGTGTTTGACCGTTAAACGTTGGTTTCACTTGCTAGCTAGCTAGCATGCTAACGCTAGCTGCAGTAACCGTTAACTCTGCTCAGCGAGTCAAATAACCGTTGGCGGACTGTCGACCTACCGTCTACAGGAGTGTCGATCTTTGGGGTTTCAAACGAACACAAACGCTGGTCAGTAAACGGTAAGTTGTGTCCTTATAGCCGTTAAATGTTCATGTGGACAGCGCTGACAGCTAACTACTCATTCATTCCCTGCACACACGTGGTGTTGTTTTCAGAGGAAGTCGGGGAGACACGACCGGATGTTGAAATGGATCACGGATAACTAAAGTCCCTCCGCCGACACGGTGGCATGAATGAGGCGGTACAGATGGTTTGTAAATCTGCTTTCACCTCCAAATGTTTGTAGTAACGTAGGAAACGTCCCCAAAATGTGGTAAAGTTATTTTACCAGTGGTTCCTCTGGAAACATTTATTACACCATGTTTAAACTGTAAAATATAAGGAAAAATAACCAAATATTAACAGTGTTAGAATAAAATTTTCTCCCACCTGTAAAAATAGGGTGCTCCATTACAATTAAAAGTACTGTATTTACAATTTTATTCAAGTAAAATCACAGAAATATTAGTAGAAACATTTACTTAAAGTATTAAAAGTGTCTAAAGTGTTACATTATTAGTTATATATGATAGTTTTGGAGTATTACTACTGATGCTGTCATGTGTAAGTTGCATTTTGCTGTTGTTGGTCAAGGTGGTGCTCATTTTAAATGATCTATAACAAAAAAATTTACATTCTTACATGTACATTTTTGATCTTAAATATAACTTGTAACTCTGGCTGTCAAATAAACGCAGTAGGCTACATTAAAAAGTATAATATTTACCTCTGACAGGAAGTAGACGTAAACAGCAGCATAAAATGATAGTACCTTAAAAGTGTACAGTACTTAAATGTCAGTGTAAATATACGTTGTATAACTTTATAACTTTCCACCACTGCCAGTGAATTAATATCACAAGAGCTATTGCACCTGATCAAATTTAGTTGGATAAATTGTTATAAAAATGTACATGGGGTCATTGAACGCAACTTCAGTTCCACTGAAACTTATTGAACGTATTTTTTTTTTAAAATAATCTTACAAAAATATTTTTTCATCATTATTATTATTTATTTTTATTTATTATTATTTTTTTAAATTCTAATTAATAAAATTTCAATTAATTGTATTTATTTTTATTTTGTTTTTTAAAAAAAAATAGTTTTATTTATTTTACAAAATTAGGATTTATTGCACACAAAGAATAAATTCCCAAGTGTAACTTGTGTGTGTAGAAGGAGTCCCCACTCCAAACACAGCGCGTCCAATTAAATGAATGGACTACAAATACTGACCAATGGGAGCAGAGATGGTCTACTATAAATTACGATGAGGAGACATCATCAGTCTGACCGGAGAGCTACTGGGACGCTGCTGGTGGTTTGTAAGCTCCTCGGCCGGAACAATAGGGATCTTTGTATCAACCCCTGGTAGTAGTAGTAGTCCTCAAATCCGACAACAGGTAAGAATATTATTTAATTATGTCGAATTCCGTCACACAGGCGGGTTATCTTTAATTTGTAACGATTAAATAAAATCTGTGCGGTAGAGACAGAGTGTCTTGGCCTGATGATCATGTCCGCTTTCACTATGAGAATTTATGTAAACTGCTCAGTTAATAAAATAATTTAAACTGATGCGATGCATCACATTTTTAACGATGTGTGTGCTGCACATTTCTGCACCTGTATAAACGCGTTCAGGACACTCTGTCCGCTGCAGGAGATTTCATTGTTATCTGTAGTTCAGTCACTTGAGCGTAAATGTAACCTCCATAATAATGTCGGTTTGAGTGTTCGCTGCTTTTCACCGTGTCTTCCTCCATCCTCCGCCCAGGGATCAGCCATGCCTTTCGGTAACACACACAACCAGATGAAGATGAAGTACTCCTCGGAGCAGGAGTACCCGGACCTCAGCAAACACAACAATCATATGGCCAAGGTCCTGACTGCTGCTATGTACGAGCGGCTGAGGAGCAAACAGACACCCAGTGGATTTACTCTGGATGATGTCATTCAGACTGGGGTTGACAACCCAGGTAAAAACAAAAGCCGCTTTTCGGCGAAACAGCCATCTGTTCTGCCTCATCGACCGCGTCTAATGGCCGCAGCTCTGCGCTCCATGTTCCTGAGAGGGAACACTAACAGCTCTCTGCACTGTGACCTTGCCCAGGGATAAACTATGACCAGCATTTAGAGACATATGGAGAGTTGTATCAGTCAGAAACGTCATCCTGCTCTTAACAGGGCCTCCACTATCAGAGCATATTACACAGCTTTATGGGAAATGTTAAAGATTAGCAGTGTTACATAATGTATGCAGGGCAGCTGATAATCCACTGCTGCTCTCCCTCTTTTATTATTATGTCACTCAGAGTGTGGTGTAGAGGTATTTAACTCAGCAGTGTTGAAAGCATTCACATGAGCCTGGTCACTGCTGTGTAGCAGGCGACCGTCCCCTCACCCTGTAGACTGTGTCTCTGTTTAGCTGTGAGAGTATGGCCAAGCTGACGCTGAAGAGGCTGTCAGCTGAGGACGAGTTCCCAGATCTCAGTCAGCACAACAACCACATGGCCAAGGTCTTAACCCTGGACATGTACAAGAAGCTGAGAGAGCGGGCTACACCCAACGGCTTCACCATAGATGGTGTCATTCAGACAGGGGTTGATAATCCTGGTACAGTACCACAGTCCATCCTGAGACCTGATGATACTCAGCACATTGAGTTAGTGTGGATGTTAGTCAGGCTGGCCCTCTGTCCTCTGTCTCCTCTGTGACCCTGTTGACTTTGTGTGCAGGCCACCCCTTCATCATGACCGTGGGCTGCGTCGCTGGAGACGAGGAGTCCTATGAGGTCTTCAAAGAGCTGCTGGACCCCGTGATCGAGGACCGTCATGGAGGATACAAACCCACAGACAAGCACAAGACCGACCTCAACTCAGCCAACCTGAAGGTACTGCAGCCCTCTGCTCAGTCAACAGGGCTGACTGTAACACTGCACAGAGAAGCTAACCTGTGTGTGTGTGTGTGTGTGTGTGTGTGTGTGTCCTCTTTAGGGAGGTGATGACCTCGACCCCAACTACGTCCTGAGCTCCCGAGTCCGCACAGGCCGCAGCGTCCGTGGCTTCTGCCTGCCACCTCACTGCAGCCGAGGAGAGAGGCGTGCTGTGGAGAAGCTCTCCATCGAAGGTAAAGGGGACACATGAACCTGTGAGTTACTGACAGTGCAGGTGTGTGTGTGTGTGTGTGTCCATGCTGAGACTGACACACACACACACACACACACACACACACACACACTAAGTGCTCTGCACACAGATGGAGACATGATGAGTCTGTTGTGTAAACAGCATCAGAGCAGAAGGCTGTGGTCTGAACCTCAGTGATGCTCAGTGAAGTCAGCATGATGCTAGTTTGTCTCTTTGTGTGGCAGTGGGCTCCCTCTAGTGGCAGCAGGAGAGATAACACATTGTTTTACAAAGGTGAACTAGTGTTATGTTGTCTTCAACTTGCATCTCCCTCCCTGCAGCTCTGGCCGCCCTGAGCGGAGACCTGAAGGGGAAGTACTACGCCCTGAAGAACATGACGGAGGCTGAGCAGCAGCAGCTCATCGATGACCACTTCCTGTTTGACAAGCCAGTGTCTCCTCTGCTGCTGGCCTCAGGGATGGGCCGTGACTGGCCCGACGCCAGGGGCATCTGGTGAGACCCGTCATCACACAACCTTGTGCATTTCTTTTGGGAGATTTAATCCAGACAGAATGTTAATCTTTTTTTTTTTTTTTTTTTGTCTGAAGGCACAATGACAACAAGACATTCCTCGTGTGGGTGAATGAGGAGGATCACCTGCGTGTGATCTCTATGCAGAAAGGCGGCAACATGAGGGAAGTCTTCACTCGCTTCTGCACCGGACTCACCAAGGTGAGCAGGAAATAGGAAGTTAATGTTTACGTGAGCCAGACTCAGGTTTTGTTTGCTTCATATTGACTTGCACAATGACCCTAACATCCTGGTTCTTTTTGTAGATTGAGACCCTGTTCAAGGAGAGAGGCCATGCGTTCATGTGGAACGAGCACCTGGGCTACGTCCTCACCTGCCCATCTAACCTGGGCACCGGCCTGCGTGCTGGTGTTCACGTCAAACTGCCCAACATGAGCAAACACGCCAAGTTTGAGGAGGTTCTCAAGAAGCTGAGGCTCCAGAAACGTGGAACTGGTTTGTACAACTGTCATATTTCTCTAACGTTCTCCCACATTTGTATTTTGCCTCAATACTTTGGCCAGAAGTGGACTGAACTTCAGTCTTAATCAGTTTTAATCTATAAAATGTTTCTGTCTTGTCACCACCAGGTGGAGTGGACACAGCCGCTGTGGGTGGAGTGTTTGACATCTCCAACGCCGACAGACTGGGCTTCTCTGAGGTGGAGCTGGTGCAGATGGTGGTTGATGGCGTCAAGCTGCTGGTGGACATGGAGAAGAGGCTGGAGAAAGGCCAGTCCATCGACGACATCATGCCCGCCCAGAAGTGAAATCACCCTGACGCCCTACGACCTTCCCCTCCCTCCCTTTTGTCTGAATGAATGTTTGACTCTGTCCTGAAACACACTCTGTATCACAGTTTGGATTTGCTTGTGTATTTAAGACGAAACGGTTCCTGCGAGGATGGAAATGAAATAAAAAAACATGTTCTGGTTCAACAGCTTTGTGATCAATGAAGTGAGTTAAACATTATCAAGGTGACATGAATCTCATCAGCCTGTTCTGACGCTGAGTCTAATGTGACCTGCAGAGCCTCTGAAACTCCAGTTTAAACACCACCTTCACAAGGTTTCAGAAATTTAAAATGTCTCATGACTCCTATCAGACATCAGCTGTCAGACATTTTGTCCCCAAACACACAGATGGACCTACAACGTCAGAGCCATTTGTCGGTCCATGAGCGCAGCATGTTGGCACAGGTGATGTTGGGTAATCTTCCTTGATGGAATGGAAAGTGGCTTCAAATGTGTTAGAGAGGCTAAAGATGCTACAGGGTTGCATTATGGGAAATGTAGGCTGAAGTGTTTTATAGACTGAATGCATTTGTATTAATCTGTCCCTTCAGTTTTCCAACCTTACGGAGGTACGTGTAAAAATATCTGCAGTGCTGCTTTCTTGCATGTTAATTCTGCAGCGTCACACTGTAGCAGAAGCATCTGAACACTTAATGAGCTGTCGCAAAATAGTTTAAGTTAAGGCTTCCTGTCCAGCTGTAGTGAGAGGACAGACAGAAATATGTCCAACAAAACTGGCGTTAAACAATTCCAGAAATACACAAGACCAAAAATCAGTGTCAGGCAGAGACACTGGGCTCTGAAACAAATCCAAAGGACTAAAACTAAAAGGACTCACATCATGAAGAGCCAGAGAAACATGGTGTTTGGGACTTGTAGTCCTGAAGACATCTTTGTGTCCTGGTTACAATTAGGTTGAAGTTTTTATGGTGTCTGGATCAGTGGTTCTCAAATGTTGTTCCATGATGCCAGTCCAGGTGTGCCACGGGATTTTGTGATAACCACATATTGTTACTGATTATAAAGAATTTAATTAATTTAAAAAACCCTCACAGGGAACCTTTTTGTCGTCGTTCGCGTGTGGGAATTTAAGTGTGTGACACATCCAAAGCCCTGATTGGATGCCAGTGTGAGGGAGAAAGCAGAAAGCTGTGAGTGGGACGATGGATGGACAATTTAACCTCAACAAAAAGATGTCTTTTAACCTCCAGACACTTAGTGAGACACGTAATAAATACACCTGAGAATAGTTTTCCAAAAGAAAGAAAGAAACAACAATTTGTGTTGGGTCAGTATCCCAAAGTGTGAAGATGAAGAGTAACCACAACATTCAAGTCACATTCGGTCAGATGGTGTATTGGGGACTGGAGGACCCCAAGGCGTTCCCAGGCTAGATGAGATATGTAATCCCTCCAGTGTGTTCTGGGTCTGCCCCGGGGCCTCCTACCAGAGGGACGTGCCCTGAACACCTCTAACAGGAGGCACCCAGGAGGATCCTGATCAGATGCCCGACCACCTAAACTGACCCCTTTCGATGTGAAGGAGCAGCAGCTCTACTCTGAGCTCCCTCCAGATGTTCGAGCTCCTCACCCTATCTCTAAGGCTGAGCCCAGACACCCCACAGAGGAAACTCATTTCTGCTGCTTGTATCCTCGATCTCATTCTGTCACTACCCAGAGCTCATGACCATAGGTAAGGGTTGGGACGTAGATGGACCAGTAAATCGAAAGCTTCGCCTTTCAGCTCAGCTCCCTCTTCACCACGACGGCCCGGCGCAGCACCTGCATCACTGCAGAAGCCGCACCAAACCGCAGATCCATCTCACGCTCCATTCTACCCTCACTCCTCAACAAGACCTCCACACAGAAGCATTCAAAATGAAGCAAACGCTTGTATTTTCTCATCTTGTCCGGACACAAAAGATCAGCGTGAGACGTTCAAGTTGACAGACACTTTAATTGAGACATGAGTGACCCTTAAACCATGTGAGCATTTACACGGACTCCCCATCATCTCTACTTTTTAACGAAATACAAAAAAAAAAAAAAAAGAGTATTGCAGTGAAGCTGTCTTTAAAGTAAAGTTACATTATTTACACTGAAAACAAAAACGCTACGTAATTTTTTTCTTTTTCCAGGAGAAAAAAAAACAAAACAAAAAAGATGAAAATAAATAAGACTAGAAATGTTTCTTTTTTTGTCCACATTCACAGCATGACAAATCATATTCAACTCGTTAATGTCGACCCCGTGTGGCCAGAATAGACTGAGATATTAGTAGGTAATTCAGTGATTATTGCCAAAAGCCTTAATCTATACATTATAATATTCAATACATACTCTGTATTTTGTTTAAAAAAGGAGACATTTGGAAACTGCTACTTGGATGATTGTACAGCTTAAATACTTCTAGATATATATATGTATACTTTTAAACCCTTTTGTTCATAGCTTTAACTCGTTGGCAACTTTGGAAGCAATGTTTTTGAAAGCGATGGATGATCCGGATATCCGTTTGAACCTGACGCCGTTGAGAGAGAGACGGGGCAGCTTGCAAACCTCCATCTCCCACTGGACCAGGTTCTCGGCTCGCCCGTCCCCGTGGACGCAAAGAAGCAGGAAACTCTCTTGCTGTTCGTAGTCGCAGTTGTTGGCATCGAGCACCTTGCGAATCTCCCGCATGATATCACAAGGCTCCATGGAGCTGGTGGTCCTCATACTCCAAGTGAATCTGAGGGAGCGGGGTTTACTGTCTTTATTTTCCCCTTTTTGATCCCCAGGTACATGGCGACTGTCGGGAGAAACAGAAACACACACACGAGCTTTAGTGTCGCAGATTTGAGATTTCATCACAAGCTGGGTTTAAAAAAGATTCAACAGCTGCTTTGACTGCTTCACAGAAGACAGTTTTATTCTTTAACAGATCAAAAACACAGTTTCTTATCAGTTAAAGCAGCCGGTCAAAATTTAAAGGAATAGTTCGAAGTTTTATTTGCTTTCTTGCCAAGAGTTAGATGAGAAAATTAATACCACTCTGATGTCTGTGCAGTAAATATGAAGCTACAGCCAATAGATGGTTAGCTTAGCTTAGCTTAGCTTAGCTTAGCACAGACACTGGAAATCAGGAAACAGCTCGTCTGGCTCCATCCAAAGGTAACATGTTGTATCTTGTGTATAAAAATGACACATTATATAGACCTATTTTCCCGTGCTTTTTAGGAACAAGCATTTTTTAAACTGGTCCAGCATTGAGTGAGAGCGCTGCAGACGGCAGCTGCAGAACAGGCTGCCATGTAACCATCTGGGGCATTTGTGCAGCAATTTACGTCGATTTAAAAGTGTTTCTTTTTGTCACTGACAGGATCAGATTGTTATTCAAAGTGTCTGACGCCATCATGGAAAGGATCCCTACAGAGATAGACTTTTTTAATTAATCAGAAACAGCCCGAAATCGCCATCACCAAACCCACCAGACTCCATTTAAACAACAGTAATTTTATAACTGTGTAAAGACACTTCCTTTAAAGTCGACAGAAACAAAATAAAACTCACAAAAAACACCTTGGTTCATTTTTCCACGGTTTCAACAACGACCAACTCTGATGTGGTTGAAATGAACTCTTAATTCACCCAGTTAGATGTGAAAATATGCTGAATCTATACATGCTTAAATTACTGTTTATTTAAATGGAGTCTGGTGGGTTTGCTGATGGTGTTTTCAGGGCTGTTTCTGGTTCCATGATGTCGTCAGACACTTGCAGCATTTCTGTATCAAATACGACTGATCTGGGTCCGTCAGCTGCAGGTTGTGCTGCCCTCTGAGACGGAGGCATCAGTATTAAATTTAGACTGTTTCATAACTGGTTAAAAGTAAAAAATTAACAGTCCACTTCTGTGTTTTGGTACAGTTGGTGTTCACACCTGATGCGTACTGTACTGGAGACAAACTGTACTCAGGTGGAATCGGGACTGACAACACAATGCCCCAAGTGGTTACAGTGCAGCCTGTTTCCGCGCTGCTGGACCATTGTTTTTCCAAAAGTACCAAACTTCCCCTTTAAGATTTTTCTGAACAATTCTTGGCCGTGCTTCTTCATCCAACTCTCAGCATGAAAGCAAGTTTCCCAAAATACCTAAAACTATTTCTTCACACATTATTTAGCTTGCGGTTGGTGTTTGTTTCCACCAGGACACATTCACTAGCCCCGAGTTTAAGCCTCTCACATACAGCGTCATCATTACATTCAAGTCACGGAGCTCAGCATTTGTTTTCTTGGAAACAAAAAACAGCTGTTTGAAAAACCAAGAAGGTCATATAGCATTTCTAAATTAATTTTCAGATCTCTAAAAAGATTCTTTTAACCATCTGGTAAAAAATATTCAGTAACTGTGACTGGTTTCTTTTTGGGGAATGAAAAATGTCACATGTTCTTGCTCAATTATTGCAACTCGGACAAAATTAAAACAATTAATTATGAATTAAATCTGTCTATGTTGATGCTACTATATATTAGTTTCATTTACCTTCTTTTCATTGGCAATTCTTTGCCAAAATCCGTGCCAAAATCTCAGAAGCTACAGTAACAAGGTACACTTTAAACCATTTTGCCACAATTTTTCCTTAAATGAATTTATTTAGTTCATATAAATCATTCTTTCCTTCTGTCTTTATCTTTCTTGTGGCATACAAAGTGGGCAAAGCAATACTTAACTAAGGTTTATACGATGAAAAAATGTAGAGCTCAATTCAAAATGAGCAATATATTTAAGAGGTTTAGAGTTTAAGCTTATTAAAATACATTTCAAAAGATGGTGACCATAAATTTAAATGTGTGTGTATATAAATAATATTTTGCCAAAATAAAACAAGTTGTTCTGCAGAATTTTTACATTATTTTCCTTTAAAATAAACTGTAAGGTCAGGAAATAAAGTTTAAACGGGTTAAAAATCTTTTTTATTGAGGAGTAGATTAAACATTTTTCTTATTCAGATGGTTAAATGAGTCTTTGAGGATTTAGGGTTTTTAAATATCTATTATTTTTCCAGAAAACGCAGCTCTGCGACTGTGAATGTAATGTAAACTGGGGCTAGACACATCCATGCTGTATTATTAATGCCAGTGTTTTCTGAGGGGGTTATTAGGAGCATTTTTCAGGTTAACAAGAACATAAATATGCCATGCTATCAGAGCAGCACACGAATACAGAGCCATGCAAACACACAAATCAATCCAAAAACGAGCCAAAATGCAACACACTGGTTTTCAAACATCGGAGGAGAAACAAAGCAGAGAGGGCTTCCTACGCAGAGGAGGGTCGAGCAGCTTTGAGTTTGCAGAGGAGGACAAACTGAACGTGTATTTGGGGGAGGAGTGGGGGGGCAGGTAACCTCACCTTGAGCCCTCAAGTCTCCCGTTTCTCTCAAACTCGGTTGAGACTCTGAGGCGCATGAGAAGATCAGACAGGGAGGAGGAGGAAGAAAAAAGAAGAAAAAAAGATGTGGATTGTGCACGACATGAAATCAATTCAATATCAATTTAAAAAAAAGAGAATATGTGACGTATAAATAAGAAGGAGAGTGACACCGATGTGAAACAACAACCAGAGCCACCACCACCGAAAACACAAAGAAATACAAAGAGATGGAAGATTTTTAACTTCCGGTGAAGAATCACGAGAGAGGAAGAAATAAACACAGATGGATGTTCGGACGGTGATCTCAAACTGAAACCAAAACTATAAAACAGACGGAAAGAAAACTTAAACACAGAAATGCATCTCATGATCTGGTCCGAGTGTGTCGACCCAAACAGCAGAGAAACGACATCGACTACAGCCGACAGGTGAGACTCAGGCAGGATACAACTGTTGACAGGGAGGGAGGTGGAGGGGCAGTGAGAGGAACTTTTACTTTCCTCCTTAAAAACATATTTAAATCTACGTCTGTTCCCTTTTTGGTGGTTTTAAAGTAATAATGGATTATAAGGTTCAAGTTAAATTATTAATTTGCAAATGTTTTCACAATCATGTTAACAAAATATATATTAATGAGCGTAAAGTTAATATTTGACCTTGAAAAAAATGAAATTGACGTAGTGTTGGGGTCACATTGAGAAAAAACATTAAAAGAATAAAATCGTAATTAAATGAGAATAAAGTCAAACAATTTTACAGGAAAAAACAAAACATAACAATATGTGAATAATGTAATTTTTACGAGTTTATGTTTTCTTATATTATGACTTTATTCTTGTAAAATTTCGACTTTGTGTAATTTTATGACTCTTGAAATTGTATGACTTTATTCTCATTAAATTATGACTTAATTAGCATATTATGATTTTTTCTTGAAATGATGCGACTTTATTCTCATTTAATTATTACTTTATTTTGCGTATTATTAGTTTATTTTTTATTATTTTACTTAACTCTCACTAAATTACGACTTTATGTAGTATTACCATTTTTTTCTTATGTGAGTTTTCTCTTTACATTATGACTTTATTTGCATAATTATACTTTTTTTTCTTGAAATGGTGTGAATTATTCTTGTTAAATTACGACTGTTTGTTGCGTAATATTACAATTTTTTTCTTGAAATGATGTGACTTAATTCTCATTAAATTATGACATTATTTTGTGTATTATTACGAGTATTTTCTTAAAGTTATTTGACTTTACTCTAATTAAATTCCGACTTAAAGCTGCAGTAAGTAGAAAGCCTGAAAACAGTTGATTTTTGAGTCTCATCTGAGTTAGGTTTCGTTCGTCTCCGCCCTGAGCCCCTCCTACTAGACGAGCACGCGAGTATTTTATCCTACTTGGTTCTATTTCTCCTTCTCTGGGAGCCTCGGCTCTCCCTCACCGCGCAGCAGCCCGCCCCATCCCTCCCTCGTGGCCCCGCACATATACCCCCGAGGCCCGGCTCTCCCTCTCCGTGGAGAGCCCCTGGCTCCACTCCCACGGCCGACCCTCGCACCCTCCGGCCGGGCCCAGCCCCATCTCACACTTCCCCTCCCTCCGGGGCTCCAGGGAACCAAGTTCTGTCTTCCTTTTTTGGGTTGTTTAGCCGTGCTGCTAAATGCTGGAATAGCTATTTTACCTGGTGCACTGTTCGCCATTGCCGCTTGTTCTCCCCTTCTGCTGGCAGCACAGGAACGCGCATATGCAGTAGAACAGCCAATAGGAACGCAGTGGTCTGAGCTGATCTTTGATTGGTTGATGCACATCGGCACGATACTGATTCTTTAGAGGCTGAACACAGAGCCATGGTGAGGTGCACAAACCTATTGTTTGTCTCAAACCACTCGATTTACATTATGCTTAGAGGATATTATAAAATTTTTACTCAATTATACCAAAACAATAGAGGATATTATAAAATTTTTACTCAATTATACCAAAACAATGTTGCCTACTGGAGCTTTAATTCACGTAGTATTACCATTTTGTTCCTGAAATCATATGACGTTATTCTCATTAAATTATGACGTTATTTTACATATCATTAAGAGTTTTTTTTTTAATTATTTGACTTTACTCTAATTAAATTACGACTAAATTCACGTTGTATTACCATTTTTTTCTAGAAATGATGTGACTTTATTCTCCATAAATTATGATTTTATTTCTGTAATATTAAAAAAATGTTCCCCTCAAAATCATATGACGTTATTCTTATTAAATTATGTCTTATTCTTATAACGATTTTTTTTAATGTAAAGTACGACTTTATTCTTGCAATATCATGACCTTATTCTTGAAAACACTTATTTTTTCCTCAACATGATACTAATGCTCTGTCGTACTTTACAGTCGACACAGTTTATCACAATAAAAATCTATTTAATCTTACAAGCCTTTATCTGAACTTTCAGCTTCATCTCACAGACTTCCTCTGTGGATGGAGTTCACTCAGCGTGATTAAAAACAAAAAAGACGTCAACAAAGCTTAAAAACGAACACAAAAATACATTTATCTTAAGCTCCATCCATTAAGGAAGACCATGAGATGTGGTGAAGAGCTCCAGAAAAGGCTCGTAGGTATCAGTAAAGTTAAAAACTGTTTCCACTGTTAAGGAAAAACAGCGTAAAACAAAACATCACTGTGTTAGATCTTATTTAAAATTAGTTTAGTATTAATTAAGACAGAATTTGATCATATAAAGTTGATATAATTTTTAAAAGCTGAGTCATCTGGTGTGTTTTAGGTGTCTGTGATTGTTTTATTGACTGCTGGTCGTCTAACTTTTTATTTACAGTTAAACTGGCTTCATGGTTTCTTCTGCGTTTCCTTCTGACTGTGTCTTTGTGCTCAGGTCTTTTTTAAAGACTCGATCTTCATCTGAAAGTTATAAAATACCGAGGAAAAGCTCCGTCCACAAACAGAACTAGGACACAGGCACAGTTTGCATCTATTCTGGGTTGATGCAGATGTGAAACGCTCCTTGAAACAGGGAGAAACTCACGGCTCTAAAAATAAAACGAAATGTTCCCCGACAACAGAAATGTGTGTCCTTGTGACTGAGGCTGCGACACGTTCAGCAACTCAGCACAAGTCTGTTCTGTACTTCTTCAAAATGAGGCAGACACTCAACAAAGCTCGTCCTGATCACGTGTGAAGTCAGATTTATGCCAAAACAATTACTTTAAATTCAGGAATAAATAGATGAAATAAAGGAGAAGCTGACGACCGATATTTAACTCTTCAGGTTCAGTCAAACTTGAACAAATAAACTTTGTTGCACGACATTTTGTGATGTAAGTTGTATTTATTGTTAATATTTGAAGCTTGAGGCTGAGCTGATTTAATGTGGGATATTTTGGAAGAAGAAAAAGATTATGTGAACGTTATAAAGGTGAAGAAGGACAAAGTGTTCGCCTCATCTGTCTTTATGAATGTTTTCCTCTGTATCTTCCTGGTTTTATTACAGTGAAGTCACAGATGGAACCTCACAGATCAAAATAAGAGTGACACCTTTTCACCTTTCTGTCCCTGCATCATTTACATCCTGGAGAATAAATTAATAACCTTAACTCGAAGGTTGACAAAAGCAGCAACTTACAAAGCTAAATCTTTCCTGAGGATGAGCTGCGTTAACCGTCATGATACACTGATTATCTTTAAATGAATGTTGCCTGATCAGAGCTTTTTAGCGCAGAATTTTAATCCATAATAACAAATCAACATTATAAAAAAGAAATACACTTTTCTCTTTGAAAATAAACTGCAGCAACACTTTAATAGAGGGGATCACAGCCACACAAACATCTGACATGTCCATGTAACAGCAAGATTGAGCTATATACTAGGGCTGCAACTAATGATTATTTTCACTGTCGACTAATCTGTCGATTATTTCTTCGATTAGTCGACTAAGCGTTTTATCGAAAAATGTGTTAAAATGTTGTAAAATGTCGGTCTGTCTCTCCCAAACCCCAAAATGATGTCATCTAATGTCTTGTTTCATACTCACGCCAAAGGGTTTTAGTTCACCGTCATGGGAGAGTGTGTAAAGCTGCCAATATCTGAACGCAAGAAGCTGCAATAAGAGTATTTTGGGTACTTTTATAGCACTTTTCTATGAAAAATGACTCAAACTGATTAGTCAACTACTAAAATAGTCACCGGTTAAGCGACTAATCGTTGCAGCCCTACAATATACTAAAATATATATCATAATATATGCCATGAGAGGATTCGCAGTCAGTCTTTTGCACCACTGTAGCTTTAATATTTCTGTATGTATAAGGCCACTGTGGGTTATAAATAAACAATGATAATGTTTTACTTTATTATTAATAAATTGCAACTTATACTTCCTTGTGTCATATCTCATACTTTACTATACTGGACTTTTTCATACTATATTATTTCAATATGTTATACTGTGTCACTGCAATAATGCTATATTATATTTCTATTATGTTGCCATATTAATACAGACAAGTGTCATTGTGCACTGTTTTCATATATATATTAGACTTGAAATTCAATCTTTGTTACCTCCCCTCGCTGTAAGACCATGTGAGTATGTCAACAACTTGGGTGTGATTTTAGACGCTGATCTTTACTTCCAGAAGCACATCTCTAATATTTCTAAGACTGCTTTTTATCACCTCAGAAATCTATCAATAGTTGGATGCTTCTTGTCTCAGTGTCGCGTTTCCATTACAGTTTTCTAAAGTTTAAACAAAGTACAATTGCAACTTGCAGGTGTTTCCATTAAAAGGTGTTTTGCGTATGAGCCGTAATTCTCGTAAAATCTCGTCCCGCGAGACTCCACTTTGTTTGCGGAAGTAAGATGGACATTCCAAATCTCTTGCGAGCTGGAACAATCATCTCTGTTGCCACTGCTGCTGTTGCAGTAGTCTACAACCGAAGACGAAGAGAGCGAGTCGTCTTCCAAAGGCAAAGCCCTTATGTGTGGCAGCGACCACGGATAAAGGGTTTCTGGGGGAGGATCGTGAACGAGGAATTCACAGAGGACTTGAATGTCCGGTGACGTATATTTGCGAAAAAAGTGTTTCCATTACACTTTTGCGATATACTTCTATATCGACACGTCTGAAAAGCCACCTCATGAGAGCGTAAAAACCTTTTCTCGATATTTGAGAGTTTTTTTTTTAAATGTAGGTGTTTCCATTCCCAGTTTTTTATTGCGATATTTAGGTTTTGCGCATTTCTAGGGTTAATGGAAACACACTTAGTGAGACTCTGAAAAGCTGGTTCACGCTTTTCTTTCCAGCAGGCTGCATTACTGTAATGCAGCCAGAGTTTTAACAAAAACTAAAAGGTCTGACCACATAACTCCAATTTCATCTTCTCTCCTGACTAAAAACGTAACTTTTTTCGCGAGCATTTCGTCAGGTTTTGAGTGTATTTTAATGTGTTTAAGGAATTAGTCTCATTATTGTTATTATCTCCCTTTTGTTAAAGAATAACGATATTAAAATACCTTCTTGTTGTGTTTGTTTTATTATGTCCTGCTTGTTTTTATATATGTAGCACTTAATCATCTTATACGGTACTTTGTTTGTCATGTATGATGTATCTTAAACACACTGAGTTAGCGCTTGTCGTATGACATATGGGATATAAATAAAACTGACTTGCTGACTCATTTTACCCTTGTAACTTTGTCATTATTGTTCTTATATAGTTAATACTTTTATCTCTATTCTTATTCTATCTATGCATTATCATAATTTATCTATTTTTACCTATTTATCTTCACTTATTTCTGCTGCTGCAAAACCTGAATTTCTTCTCTGGGGATCAATAAAGGCTGACGATACACATCACAATACAGAGGTCATAGTTTAATATATTGCCATACTGTAGGCAAGGCCATATATATATATTGCATTTTTTCTATTTTAATTTCAGGAAAACTGTAAAAGTGCAAGTGAAAAAATAAAACTGCTCGCAGGATAATTTAGATAAATAAATTAAGAATAAAGTATGAACAATTAAAAATTGATAGTCTCACGAAACACAATTTCACGATACTCAAGTATATTGATATTATCTTACATCCCTAATAGGCAAGACTGGTTTTTGATTTATGCATGAAGCACTTTGATTTGAAATTAATTTACTCGATGGAACAAAAGCACTCATTTCTATCTGATTATTTTCTTATAAACTGATTTTTCTTGATCATTTTTACTATAAATACTCTTTATTTTGACGTTTAACAATATTGCAGTATAAATTTCATAAACTGTGAGAGGATTTTGTCCATAAGTTGCCAGAAAATAATAATTTCAATAAAGACAACACCACAGACCAGCTGTTTTTCTGCTGGTCCCACATAGTTAGTTTAATCAGAGAGGAAACCAAACTCTGAATCACTACACACAGAAGGAAGACGTCTGAGTAATATCACAAAAGATTAAAGAGCAAAATAAGCAGAAAGCTCCCTGCTCCACTGACAGGACGGGTTTACGGTTATCAGGCTCCCAGCATGCACTGCAGCCTGGAGAACAGAAACAAGAAAGAAAGAAAAAAGAAACAGGACGAGGGTGGAGGAGGAGGAGAAGGAGGAGGAGGAGGAAGTGACTCCAAACTCCCCGACAGCTCAAGAGACTCGACAACAGGAGGACAAGTGAACAGACAGGACTGACAGCAGGTCCTGGGTCGGTCAGAGAGGCTGTGAAAGTCACAAGGCCGAGGAAAGGGTGAAGGAGGAGGGGAGGGTGAGAGGGTGAGGACGGAGGAGGGGGTGAGTCCCTCCACATTAACTCAAGACTTCGATCTCAGAAGAAGAGATTGAGGGATTGAAACAGCCCCTTACTCTAGATCTTCATCTTCCTACAACTCTCTATATCTTCTGCTCCTGAATCTGAAAGAAAAAATGGGAATCTGAAAATTTCCTCAATGGACACGTGACCAGAAAGAAAAAGAGAGAGAAGGAAAGAATATTAAAATGTATGAACATGAGGCTGAAAAAAGAAAAAAAAACATGGGAGGAGGAGGATGAGAAGGAAGGAAGGAAGGAAGGAAGGAAGGACAGGCTGATAAGAGACTGGAGGGCAGAGGACTTACTAAGGGTCTTTCCTCCCTGGGTAGAAGGGATTGCAGGCCCTGTTTTGGCCGTCTGCCGTTTGGCCGGGTCAATACTGACCCTGAGAGGAGAGGAAGAGCAGCAAGAGGTCAAAAGGTTAAAGGACACAGGAAGGTTAGGAAGACAAAAACACACAAACTGTGAGGAGGAAGAGGAGGAAGAGGAGGAAGGAGGTGACTGAACCTAAAAATGTCCTGAGGAGGAGGAAGATGACAAAAGTTCGTCAATTAAAGTCCCAAAATGTGTTGGAATGTACGGAGGCTCGAAAGGGACAAAATGTACTTAAAGGTTATCAGACCACTCAAAAATAAAACCTATAATATTGTTAGTTATATAATTAAATGGAGTGTATGAATAAATGTTTGAGCTTTATCTTTACATTTCACCTTTAATCAGTTTGTTATAAAAAGCAAAAAATACTATATAAAACTTAATTATTTTAACTCTTTATCTTTCAGTTGCTCGATTTATTGCTGCATCCAGCAATTATTTTCACTGATGATGAATCTGTTGATTATTTTTTCAATTAATTAATTCGTTGTTTTGTCTATAAAATGTCAGAAAATTGTGAAAAATGTTTCCCAAAGCCCAAAGACAACATCCTCGACCCAAATATATTCAGTTTACTGTCATAGAGGAGAAAAGAAACAAAAATATTCACATTTAAGAAGCTGGAATCAGAGAATTCAAATATTTTTCTTTAAAAAAAAAAAAAAAACCCTGATTGATTAACTCAAACTAGTTAGGGATTAATTTAACAGCTGACAACTAATTGTTGCAACTTTATTTTTAAACTCCCTAATTTTTTAATGTGCCTTAAACCAGTCACTGCTCTGGACTGCGACAAGAACTATCTCATGTACTGAATATTTTCTTGATTAATAATGTGGTATAATAAATATATAAATAAATAATAAACATTTAAATATATAAAAAATAAATAAAATAAAATAAAATAAAATAAAAAAAATGTGCAAAATGTCCATGGCCTAAAGCAATGTCTTGGTTAGTCCAACATCAAAAAATAAAAATAAATATAAAGATTATATGATAAGTCTAAAATCAATAGTTAAAAAAAAGGCAACAATTATATAAAATGACTCATTAAAATAAATTTCTCAAGCAAAATCTTAAAACATTCTGTGGTTACAGCTTCTGCTAAGTGAGAGTTCACTACCTCTGTTTATTTCACTGTGAATTATTTTGTATTTGTCTTTAAATTCATGGTAATTAATAACAAATTAAAATGTAAAAATGAAAAAAATAATAATATGGTAATATCTCATGGTTTGGGATTTTTGGTTGGATTAAATGAGACTACTGAGGATGTCACTTTGGGCTCTGAAAAACTTCAGTACACATTTTTTCAATTTTCTGAATATCGTTACTTTTTAAAACCAATTGATTAATCGAGAAATAACCAATATAATCAAATAGTAACTAAAATAGTTATTAGATGCATCCCAGAGCAGTGAATGGTCGGGGGTTCATGAGAATTTTTTTTTTTAATTTAATTAAGTAAATAATATGAAATAAAATTACAATTTAAACAAAATTATCAACTGAAACATAAAGAAAAAAATTAAATAAATTAAGTTTTAGTGAAAGTATTTATTGCTTTTTAAAACCAGCTGATTGAAGGTTAAATGAAAAGTATAAAACTCATACATTTATTTTTACACTTCTCTTTTTAATTAACAATATTATTTAATATATTCAGTTATATTTTTGACCCGTCTGATCACCTTTCACTACATCCTGTCTCCGTATGAAATGAGGAAAAACACAAAGAAACCCAAAGTGAGGTGAGAAGAGTGAGATGAGAGGACGGTGATGATGACTGACTCCAGTGATCTGGATGACGAAGACGCTGCCAGAGGAAGAAGATTGTCCACCAATCAGCCACCAGAGGGTGCTGCTGAGCCTCAGGACGGCACCCTGTGAGGGCCAAAAACCTCCTCCTCTGTTCAGCTTGACCACAGCTGACACTGATAATCATAACAGCGGCTGGTTCTGGTATCTAATCAGTTAAAAAGCTCTATTTATGGAATAAATCTGCTCGTTATTTTTAGTGTCCCGGCCTGATGACAGATCAGATTCACACCCTGACCTCTCGTTAGGGGGAGAGACGAACTCAAACTGACCCGACAGGAAACCAAAAAGATTTATGTGATAAAAGTTTGAAATGGAGACTTAAAGAAATTACTCTACTGGGTTTCTTTATATGGCACTTTCAGAGGGTTAAAAGAGGAAGCAGAGTCCTCTGGATTATATTTATATTTAAAGAATTGTTTTGAAATGACAGGACATTATGTTAAAGGTTGAAGGCTCACATTTTTTTAAAGTCTATGTTTATACAACACTTCGAAATGTGACTGGTTGCTGCAACTGTACTCGCTCCAAAATTTAAGAGTGAATCTTGCACAGTTACTGTATTCTGTAGTACAAAATTCCCTTTTTAGTTTCCTTTGACAGCTTTTCCTGCTGAGCCACAGCAAGAAGCAGCAAGTCAGAAGTAAACACCAGTAAGTACAGTGATTTAAACCAGTATAAAATACTTCAAAATACAATAAGATACGACAGAAACACAAAAAAAACATAGTGAAACTGGAAAAATAAACAACAGGGGGGGCGTTTAAAAAAAGATGTTTGTTCTCCAGTATCACCTCCGCCAAGGGAGGTTAAGTTTTGGCTTATAGTTTATTTGTCTGGAGGATTTGGAAACCTTCCGCTCCAACTTTTGTGAAACTTGTTGCACCATAGGGCTGCAAAATGCTTTTTTTTTTAATTAACTTGTGCAATTAAAGCCCAGTTCAGACCAAAGATTAACAACGAGACGAGTTGAAACAGGTGTGCCGTTCTGAAACGTCGTAAAAACCTGCTGATTCACACCAATGCAACTGGTGTATCATCTCTATGCAACAACTCTCTGTACTTCTGTTCTGATTTGCAGCTTTTCAGGTTTATTTTGGGGCTGAATATAATTTGTAGCTTCTTAAAATATGAATGTATTTATTATGTATTCATAATAAATATGCCACGTTAATTAATTCAGTTAATCAGTCAATGAGCATGTGTGTGTGTGTGTGGGGGGGCATACGCACATACAGTAGCAGTGACTGGCACACCGTGAGGACAGAAACAGAGGGCTCGGCAGGGACGGAGCACGTGCCGACGCAAGTGAACACATCATCTGCAGTCATTTTGACTTGATCAGCTGACTTCACTACAAGCTGATTGGCTGTAGGTGACGTGCTTTACATTCTAAAACCAGCCACCGGCGATTTGACCAGCTGAGTTGCATGTGACACCATCAGCCGGCTTGAGTCGAGCTCAGACCGACCAGTTCACGCTGCTTCAACTTTTCTCTGCAACGTTCTAAAACGGTTTCGTCTCGTCGTGGATCTTTGCTCTGCGATACTGCACTGAAATGTTTTGAGTTATAATTGAAGGAGAGAATCAGTAGAAAATGTCACTTTAAAATGTAACTATTCTTTTGTTTTTTTATTGGTGCCTTTTGTGTTAGTTCAGTGTTCAATTTGTTTAATAAAAGAATGCTGGGACATAATTTCCTTTAATCATTTTTTGTATTTCAGCAGTGCAGTGAAAGCAGCAGAGAGGCAGAACTGAGTACACTTTAATATCTGTTTAATACTGCAAGTAATGTCGTCTCTGCCACTTTCAACAACCTTATTGCATATTGCATATTTCCTTCATACCATGCAGTCCTAGTGTAGCATGGGTCAAAGAGGAACCATTAAATTTAGCAGCAAATCAGAATCACAGGGAACTTTTGTTAAGGTTGCACAATACGGCATTGTTTTAAGAAGGGAGAACAGGAGGACAGATCACAGCAACCGATCATGACTTCAACGTACAGACTGTCATGTGAGTGTTATATTAAGATAGACTTGATAAAAATGTGAATCTATCTTTTATGGTGAGCCTCAGATTGTCTTAGTGTTATTATCCATAGATATTAAAGGGTGGAGATCTGAGTTGAAGAAGGGGGCTGTGTTGTGTAGAAAGAAAACAGACTTTTCTCCTCATTTTCAGCCATTAATGAGCCAAGATTTAAAAGGTATATCTTAAGAGCTAATTATGATATTTTATCTTTTGTATTTATGGACCTTTATGTTGCCCTTGTAAACTTCTGTATCCACGAGGAGTAAATGTGATATTTTGCAGAAAGCATTTAACAAAGTAAACGTAACATCAGTGGTGATCCACAGCTCACAGAACTGATCTCTGGACTGTATGTAAAGGAAACCACCCCTGACCCCACCCTGATGGGGGAAAGTCTTCTCAAAATGACTCAAGGAAGCTCAGAAATCCAGTTCAGGAACACCAAACGTTCCCAAAAACACAAAAGAATGCTGCAAAAAGGACAAAAGAATCAACTGACAAGCCTTTAAAGAAAACATTTGTTTAAGTTACGTTCCTATATGCAAAGCAAAACCTAGTGAAACACTTAACACCACTGGATAGATCAACCAAAGACCTACACAAATACAAACTTATATTTGTTTTTTAAGCTCTTGATGGCCCAAACATTTCCTCCTCTGTCTGAAAACAGAAAAAAATCTCATCTGACAGCCCCGAGAAATCACATCTGAGCCAGAGGGAGTCAAAAAAAAGAGAGACTGTTTTATGGTGAATAAATGCAGCAGAATAATGTTTAAGGCTCCGTCTAAAATGTGCAGTTTCAACAGCAGAGAGAGTTGAGTCGATAACAACAATCAATGTGGTGAGAAAACAAACCACAAATCAATGGCAGCTGTAAAGAAGCGACCCCCCCCATGCATGCATCGGCAATTGATTAGTGGCAAGCTGCTGCTTTGTTGTTGTTGCTGTTGGTTAAATCGACTGATTGGTTCAAGGAGTCTGGTCTGCTCGCCCAATCAGCCTTTATCCACTCAGACCAACCACAGCCACACTGGGTACATTTACACACACAGGAACTCCAGTTAAAAACCTGACTAATGCACAACTCCAGCTGATTAATGATCGTTTAAATCTGATCTATAATGACGTCTTTGCTGATGTTTTGTATGGAAATAAATATCTGACCAGATGTTATCACGTTACATCCCTCTGAAATTGAATAGTTTAGACATTTGAGAGAATGATTATCCGCTTTCTGTTCAAGATGTAGATAAGAAGATTGAACCTCTGTACACGTCTGATACAACTGTAGCCAGTTAGCTTAGCTTAGCATAAAGACTGGAAACAGGGGGAAACTGCTAGCCTGGCTCTGCCCAAAAGCTCACCGTGATAGATGTGCTGTTAAACTGTACTTCATTATACAGACAGGTGTTCCTGTTATTTAGCCCATCGTCACTGATAAAAACAGGGTGGACAAAATAACGGAAACACCTGGAGCCTCCAAAACGACCACACAGCTGAATCAACACAATTTAAAAAGACTAGACATGATAACCTTCATGAGAGGAGGGATTATTGCAGGACGGTTTTATTATGTCTCCAGGAAAGACACTTGTTAGGGTTGGAAATTAGCACCAGCCATCAGCCAAATGCTGCTAAAATATTCAGAGTGGCTGCTCGGTTTACTTCATCCACCAGCCAAAAAAACACGAAGATAATCTATTGAGTTGCTGGTAGATTCGGGAATTCAACAGCAACAGTGACAGGTGGGCAAAGAAGTTATTTTCCAACCCTTGTACCAAAACCTGGAGCCAATACAGCACCAGTTCTTATGAGAATGAATCACAGATTTTGGTGCTTCATATCAATCATTATGTGACTGATCGTAGCGAGTGTGCAGCCGAAAGTGTTTTGTATTTATTCATATATCAAGTATAAGTTATACTGTTAAAGTATTGATATATTGTTTAATTCATTTGTTTTCTGTAACCGCTTATCCGGTTAGGGGTCGCGGGGGAGCCTATCCCAGCTGACATTGGGTGAGAGGCAGGGTTCACTCTGGACAGGTCACCAGACTATCACAGGGCTGACACATAGAGACAGACAACCATTCACACTCACATTCACACCTACGGACAATTTAGAGTCACCAATTAACCTGCATGTCTTTGGACTGTGGGAGGAAGCTGGAGCACCTGGAGGAAACCCACGCTGACACAGGGAGAACATGCAGACTCTGCACAGAGGGCAGACCCGGGTTCTAACCAGGAACCCTCTTGCTGTAAGGCAACAATGCTAACCACTGCACCACCGTGGCGCCATATTTTTTAATTTCAAGATCAAATTTGTCTTTGTAACAAAAGAGCTGTTCTTTGAAAGAAAGAAAGAAAGAAAGAAAGAAATCCTAATAGTTCCTTTTTTTTTCACGCTGTTATTTTAGACATTATGCACACACACACACACACACACACACACACACACACACACACACACACACACACACACACACACACACACGCCTGAAATGGCTTTGGCTGTCTTTTTAAAAAAAATATTATTATCATTTTTATTATTATTATTATATTAGTTTAGGCACCAGTATCGAGAAAAAAAAGAAAAAAAAAGAAAACAACAACATGACTTGTTACAAAAAACAGCGGCCATCTTGTGATGACATCACTCCAGTCATGATACAGCGATCTGCTACTTTTTAAAACATTTAAAATGCGAACCTCAATTAAGATTTTTAATAATGTATTAAGTATATCGTATCGTATCATATAATGGCCCTTCACCTGCTTCCTACCACCTTACTTCCGGCCCTCTTGCTCACACCACACCCATCTTTGAAACTGACCTTCATTTTGATCCGAACTACACACCTGTAAAGTTTCGCGGCTGCATCTTGCACAGTTGTTACCCTATTGCAGCGATAAAATCTATCCACAGACAGACATTTAACACCTGGCACAATACTCAAAACCACTTCTGTGGTAGTTTCTGGTACAACAGGTGTCTCACAGGTGTATCACAAACACGCACACTCACACAGTTAAAATAATACCAGCCATTGCAACATTATCGAGGCTGGTAAACTGTTTATGTGTGGGCTAACCAAAGTGACATTTTAATTAGTGAGATCTAGAGGCGCTGGTAGGCTGATTCTGTTTCCTCTGGACAGAGCCAGGCTAACTGTTTCCACCTGCTACCAGTATTTATGCTAAGCTAAGCTAACTGACTTCTGGCTCCAGCTTCATATTTGTTGTGCAATCTTGTTAGCTCTCGACTAGAAAGCGAATAAACATGTTACCCAATTCCTTTAACGATAAAACTAGCCCTCTTGATAAATTGGATAAAGTTAACTTGGGTGAAAACCACACAGTGAAAGCTTCCATCACATTAATCTGATTATGAAACTGCGTGCATGTAAATGTACCCAGAGAGTTTTTGTTCCTGCTAAGCGGTGTGTTAGTTCAGTGCCAGCAGCCCCACACGTCTGTAGAGTTTCAGAGGATGTTCTCTCAGTGAAATTGTTTTTCGTTATGTTTTGTTTTTGTTTTTTTTGGCACAGAGCGAAAATAAAAGGCAGTACAAGAGTCCTACCTTTTGGTAAACCTGAATGACATGTTTCTACAACAGAATCAGACAAAGAAACAGTGAAAATGGTGAAGGAGGAGTGAGAGGAGGGAGGGGGGGTATGAGGAGTCTGAATGAGTGAACAAAAATGGGGTGATTGGAATCATCAACAGTGGAGGGAAAGATATTTTTTTTCATTGATTATCAAATGATTTCAATTCCTCATTTTAGGTCAGTCATTGCAGGAGTGATGTCGCTGGCTGGGCTGCCACTTTGAGAACATTTAAATGAACAATTATTTTTATTGTCTGCTGATTATTTTCTTAATTATTGAATAACTGTTCAGGATAATAAAAAAATAAATAAAAAAAATCACAATGTCCTACAGCCAGTGGAGGAAGAAGTAATCAGATCTTTTATTTGAGTGAAAAAATATTTAAAGTATCAAAAGAAAAAGCATTCATTTTGCAGAATGGGCAGTTTCAAAATCATAACTATTATATTATTGGATTCTAATTACTGATGCATTAATGTGTTCATCACTTTAATGTTGCAGCTCATAAAGGTGGAACTAATTTTAATTACTTTACATACTGCTGGGTGGTTTAATCTATAATAATACATGATTATTTAGTAGATGATTTATATTTTGTATAATTAATCGTAATCTGCAGAGTAACTAAAGGTATTAAATAAATGTAGTGGAGTAAAAAGTACAATATTTGGCTCTGAGATGTAGTGGAGTAGAATTATAAGGGAAAAATGGAAATACTTCAGTAAAGTGCCTCAAAATTGCACTTTGGTACTGTAGTAACGTAAAAGTACTTTATTACTTTCCACCACTGACCTAAGCCTAAAGTTGAGTTTTCAAATGCCAGAAAAGCAGCCAATTCTCACATTTTAGAAGCTGGTTTATTTTATTTTTGCCTGAATAACAACTTGATTGATTATCAAAATAGCTGAGTGTTTTTACTGGAGCTCCATTTTGTTTGTGATGGACGGTGTGAACCTAAAAATGTGTCCAGAAAAGATCTTTTCATGACTATTATGCAAGAAAATAATCAGCAAACATCTTTAAATGATAACTTCAGCATTTTTCAAATTTCTGTGTTTAAGTGACTAATGGGAACAACAATTTTTGAATTTAGTCCAGTATTGAGTGAGAGGGCTACTGTCAGCAGCAGTGTAAACTCTCCGGGCATGTTTGCACCTTCAATGTACGTCAAGTAAAAGTGTGTGTTTTGCCACTGACAGGCTGAAGTTATTGTTTTAAGTATCTGACAACATTATGGAAAGGATCCCTACAGAGACAGACCTTTATTTTACAGAGTAAGATCCTTTTTGTTTCACCAGAAACAGTCCCAATATCGCTATTGTCAAACCTCCCAGACTCCTTTTTAAAAAAACAGTGATTTTATCATCGTAAAACATTATTTCAAGTCAAGAGACACAAAATAAAACTCACAAAACTATCTTGGTTCATCTTTTCACTGTTCCAGCAATCAAGTCTGGTTTGGTTGAAATTAACCCTTAATTCACCCAGTTAGATGTGATAATATGCTGCATCTATACACACTAAAATTACTGCATTTTGGGGCTGTTTCTGGTTAAACATAAAGGATCTTACTCTTTAACAGAAAGCTCTACCTCTAGAAGGATCCTTTAGACACTTGGAATAATAATCAGAGCCTGTCAGTGGCACTTTTAATTGACGGTGCGAACAAGCCCTGAGAGGTTACATTGCAGCCTGTTTTGCCTCGCTTCAAAAACTGTTGCTCCCATGAGTCACTTAGACACAAAAAATGGGAAAACAAGGTCCAGGTTGACAAAAACTGAAGTGACCCTTTAATGACTCACAGGACTGCGACTGGTTAAAATTATGTTATGATCTGGGAAATGTTAATGGCCTATAACCAGTTCCCGGATCATAACGCAGCTGTAACCATTAACAATTCACAAATTCCATTAAAGAGAGGTCAAACTGAGGCGGTTTGGGTTCTCTGTGGCAGGCGTCCAGGCAGCGACAGATAAACAATTTAGACTTAAGAATAAATCACATCGTACAGGACAGTGAAGTGTTCCCCCAGCATGTAATTAATCATCTTAACTCTACAAGGCACTGTGTTGATTGGCTTCTCATTTGAACAGACAGAGTCACAGGAGATTAAACTGTACAGAGCAGAGGGCTGGAGTTTATCCACTTTCAGACGTCACATCAATAACTTGTGAAAAAGCGTACGTAAAGATCGTTTAAGAATAAACTGAGTGAACAGAAAGAGAGCTAAACCCCAACCCTGTGTGCTTCATACTGACGTGATGTGTGTCGTCGCCTACCTGCGGGTGAGTTTGGAGGTGAGTTTGGAGAAAAGGTTGCTGGTGCCACGGCTGCGGGTCTGAGAGAGAGGAGTGGCGTCGTGGGAGAGGGTGGGTGAAGCCGGTGGCCCGTTGTACGTGGCTGTGCGGCGGTCTCTCAGCTGGCCGCCGTGGAAGGTGCTGCGGCTGGCGGTGCCTCGCGGGAAGCGGAGACGGTCGGGCGTGGTGGCGTTGGCGATGCTGTTGATTGACGCCACCGGGTTCCTCTGGCCGCCGGGTGACGCTGCGACACTGCTGAGGTGGAGGGAGAAGAGTGGAGACAGTTAGGGTCAGAGTTTAAACCAAAAATCAGACAGTTTTTCCACTGCAGATGTGTTTCCTCACTGAACCTCAACACATGTTGGTGTTTGTTATTCAGTAAACCTGATGGAGCAATTGGCATATTTAATAGACATGGTTTTAAATGTCTTCCAAAATAAACACGCCAGATTTTACAGTGAAGGTCAACAGTTTGGTGCAGAGGCAAACAGCTGCAATGGAAAAACCTTTATTGTTACCAGTCGCATCACATTTCCCTCCTTATCTTTAAAAATGGCCGAGAGCTTGTTATTCCTACGTGGATCTCTAACACTGCCATGAGTTTTAACTAAATGAATCTTGCATGTTAGATGTCAACAGGGTAGGAAATTAAATAATAATATATATCGTCCAATCACATTAGCTGGTGGATTCAGACACTGAATAGCCAGTTTTGTTTGGTAAAAAAAAAAACCCTATCAGTTGGTAACTCTTGGTTTCCTAACTTGGTTTACTTTGACGAAAAGAAAACTTTTCTATGCCCCCTTTTCAAACAAATAGCTTTGTGAAGTTTTGAGCCACAGGGACTGGATCAGGAACTGAAAAAGCTTCCTTTGAACACTCCTGGTTGTGCTTCGACCGTGTCTGTGATATTGTGCAAATCTGCATTAAATTAGCCCGACAACAGATCTTTGAAAAATGTTCAAGACTCAGATTTCATTGTGTTGTTTGTTGAGACTGTTGCTCGACTCTGATAACTGAAAGGAAGTCGCAGAGGAGGTGGAAAAGGAGACTGAAAATGTTTATTCATGCTTTAATAACCACATTTTAACGAAGAGCAGATTAAAATTTGCTCCGCTTGTTCTCAGAACCCATCAGCTATCAATCTAACGCAGTGGTTTCCAACTGGTGCAGCCACGGGGTCCAGATTTCTCCTTAGTCATTAGTTCAAGGTCCATACAGTTTAATACATTCAGTGTCACACTCGCGTTTAGCGATGTTTTCGAGTCAGTTTGCTGTCTCTGTTAAGTCGTTTTCCGTTAGTCACTCACTCTGCAGCAGGAAAGGGCACTTAGCTCAGTGCCAGAAATTCTATGTACTTAAAATTAAGTGTTTTTTTTTTGTTTTTTTTTTAAACAAACTTGACACGTTTGCGATTCACCTGCAGCCCATTCATAATGGCCCCGCTATGTCAATGTCTATAAAGCCTCCAAGGGCAAGGGTTGATATTCTGGGCTGTAGCCAGCAGATATCCGAGTCAAGACTTCTTTTTAAATGTGCCAGCGTTTTAGCTAATCTACATAAACAGATATCTCCATATTAATGCAGACAACTCAAATAAATAAAAACCTATATGAAGCTGACAGGTCGTCAGACATAGCCAGTGGGTTCTGAGATTGCATTTCAGCCAATGCATTCCACCTCTTCACATGGACTGTTTACCTGCCGCTCAGTAGTAATGGGACAATACTACTCCGACTACAAACTGACTACAAATAGAAACTCAAAGGGAAGTCAAAATACTAATAGTTTAGTTTTTAAAGTTAAAAAAATACCACAAGAAACGTCAACAGCTCGTACGGATGTTGATGCTCGTGGCACTGATGGTTGTCTACTGTGAGAATGAAGCTGCAGACATGTTGCACACACTTTGACAGGCAAGTTTAGACCCTGTTTTCTGAGGTCTCTGAGTTGCTAAAATGGTCCCAAAGCCCCTGGAAAAAGATCTGTTTGGTGAAAACAGGCTACAGTTGAGATGAAAGGACAAAAACCTTATTAAATAAAATGTGAGCGACAGTGTGGGAGATAAAGTGCATGAACTCACCAGCTAAAGATAATTTTAGAAAAGAGAAATTTAACAGATCTAACATTTGATGTTTGTTAATTTCCCACCCTGAGCATCAAGCTCCTGACGTGTACAATGAGGAGAGTGAGTTCCCTGATCAGTTAGACTCTAAACAAAAACAGACGATGGGTCTGAGGGGACAGCGGGGGAGCCGGTGAGCGGTGGAGCTCGGCTCGCCGTGTTGCGGACACGAACAGGTGAGGGGGATCCAGACGGAGAAGAAGATCAGGGGGTCAGAGTTCACAGCAGAGGATGGAGGAGAGATCAGGAGCAGAGCTGTGAGAGTTCTGTTATTGCAGCGGAGACACGAGGTCCTCCAGCTCATGGTTGGCAAACATAGAAAAATATTATCACACACAGAGTTTAGGAGCTCGTTCATCAAAGCATGGCAGCTTGATTTAAGTGTGACGATACATATTTTTCTCTACTTGTGCCTCCACTTGTATCAGTGTCTGAAATCTACACCCACCGTGTTCCAAGTGCAGGAAAAATATTTGTTTATCTGCTGCAGTGATAACACCTGATTGTGAAACCTGAGTATCTGATCTTTCATACTGTTTTTTCATTTAAAATTTCAAACATCTGTGACCACCGCTTACTCTGCGACTGTAAAAGATCAAATAGAAGCAAACCCTTTATATTTAAAAGGCTAATTAAAGGTAAAGTCAGCAGAAGCAGTTTTGGTGTGAGCGTGCTGTTTGAGGTACTGGCGAGACAGTAAGACACAAACCAGGAAGTCCAGTTTGGTTAGCAGATTAGTTTGTTTAAAGGCTCATCAGAGGCCCAATGGTTTGTAAAACTCCCAAACAGGACTTCGAAATTCTGAGAAGTTTTCACAGCTTTAACTATTTTATAATTGGTTACAACAATCTTGAGAGACACTTGAAATATGGCGTTCACATTACAAGCTACTAGGAATGTTTCCTTACTTTGCTGGTTGACGTCACATTGCGGCAACAGTTTTTTTGAAGATATTTTTGGGGCTTTTTGAAAGGGGGAGAGAGAGGGGATGACATGCAAGGTGAGCTAGTGGGCGCCCCTTCAGTGCAGTTTAACCTGGATCAACTCAAGTCAGTCTTACTGCAGCCATATTCCAATATCAGAATCAAGGCTTTTTGTTATGATGCTGCCTTTATTCAACTTTTCCACGCAGTACCTGTGTACAAAAAAGCATCATTAACAGGTTAATGTGACATATTATGATTTAATGTTAGTTTATTATTTCTGGGGACGCAATGATTCAGTCCGATCAATCAGCTCTGACCTTGTTAAGTGAATCTGGGATCGGCCAGATTTTATTTAAATACACTTTTTAGGCTGCGACCATTTTCTGTGGAGAGCTGACATCAGAGCATAAAGCTGCTGCTGACATTACAACATCACTTCCTACACATTATTCTGAATAACTGCATGTCAAAGTGTCAGCAATGACACTCGAGGTTCGCTAATATTACCAAAGATTTGCTCCACAGATTTTATTTTATTTTATTTTATTTCCCCCGATTTAAACATCTCCTGCATTAGGGGATGTTATGAGAACCAATACTTGTGCATCAAAAAATGAACATGTGATGGTACTTGATGTTCTCCAGTATCGTAGGTGCTAGGAATACAATTCTTCTGGACCTGACAGGGCAGCATATGCGCCTACATACGTTCTAGTCTGCTGTGAGACGCCAAAGGAAGAAGACGAACTTATTCCAGCACAGAGCAACAATAACAGGTGGAAGACGGCATTAGGTACAGCTGCAGCAACAGCTCTGCCTGGACTTCTTAAAATGAAAAGCTTTTTTAAAAATTCTTTGCAATGGAAGTGCTACGTATTTACGCTTGTGACAAACGCCAGCAGCGTGACGAGGTGCTGAGCACTTCACGATTACTTTTTTGCTTCTTCAGGTTGCAAAATGTTACATTTTTTACCATGGTCTTGAATTAGGTATCGAGAATCATGAAATTTCACTGGTATTGATATCACCTGCTAAATTTCTTGCAGAGTGACATGGCTATTCTGTGGTTGTTTTGAAACACTGCATGGACAAAAGACGGGTTTCACAAGCTGAATAAATGGAGAACGGTTCAAAATGAGGACTAACGTTACAGTCCATAACAACAACAAAATTTTAACAAGTGGATTTTAAAGAATCCTCTGGAGGAGCTCCGTTTGTTTAGCAGGTTAATTTGGGTTTGAGTTGAGTGGTTTGTTGAACAGCTGCAGAAGCATAAAAAAGCAAAGTGAAGAACTTTCTTTGTTAACATAGAGAATAAGTGCAGCACTGACTCTGATCACAGTTTATCACTGCAGCTCAGCACTATTTTACCCTTCAGAAAGTCATGTCTTTTACCTGCTTGTGGCCGATGAGCGTAACTTTCAGACACTGACAACCAAAAACAAGTTGTTTTCCTTTCTGTGCCTTGCAGGAAATGGTGTCCATGGTTTAGTCGAGGGGTTACAGAGTGTGAAGCTGGCTGGATGTGTGGGTTAGCGAGGGGCCAAACAGGGGCTGAGACATGAGAGGAGACAGACAGGGGGGTTGTTGGAGGCCCTGCCGTCTTACTTGGGGGAGCAGTAGTCCAGAGCGTAGTAGGAGTGGGGCAGCGTGGCCCAGCCTGCCTGGCAAACGTACAAAGGGCCGACGGTTTGATACCTCAGCCGCACCGAACTGGACGAGGCACCGAACGCAGCGGCCGCAAAGCCAGAGGAAGGGCTAGTGGCACAAGCCATCTCAGTCATGCTGGTCATGCCACAATGAAAAAACAACATCCCCCCGAACCACAAACACACAGGCAGAAATGAAAAAATAAGATGATGAGAAAAAGGGGAAGTAAATACAAGAAAGAAGGAATTAAAGAAAGAAAATAAAAGGATGAAACAAAAAGGATCCTGTCTGGATTTTCTTTCAACAAATGGTGAAACACTGCTGTTAGAGTCTGGGAGGCTGACGATGATATTTTTGTATATCCATATTTACGAGCCTTGAATTTGACCACATTCTTGTTCATAATGAGGAGCTTTGCATTCTTGTTGGGCAGAAAAAGCTCCAAAACAGCATTTAGACCACAATACTGGCACAGGAAGCACTGACTGCTGGTGAAACAAAATAAACAAACATACTGGCTTCCACAACAGGTTCCACAAAAATGTACAGGCTCAGTAATCTCATTACAAACTGGAGCTCTTTGTGTCGACTGTACGCCCTGTGCTGACGCAGAGTTTGGTGATGAAACCAGGTCAAAGACAACAAACATCCTCTCTCACCTGTTCTCCTTCCCGTTGGGGATGACGGAGAGGCGGTCCGTGTTGTTTCTGTCGCTGCAGACGTACGTGTTCCTGCGGGTCATACCTGCCGACGCAGTGTTATTCTGCAGAGGAAATCAGATTTTACATTAATACAAAACTGTTTTAGTCCGTTTATGTCAAACCTTTGATTAAAAAAACCATAAGAACAAACAGTTTATTGTTTCCAGGATCAGCTGCAGCTGATGCAGTTTCAAGTCTTCAGATAGAAATGAAAAAATGAGTAACAGTCAGTTTGTAACAAGACTGAACAGGTGCATAAACCAGACAGAAGTAAGACAGGTTCAAAAAGAGATAACAGAGTTTGAGGTTAAACCTTTTCAAACCAAGTATTTAGTCTAAATTAGCAACAAAACTAACTGAGCTTGCACATATTTTTTGGTCTTGTCCATATTTTAGGAGTTAACTATTTAGTCTCAGAGATTTTCTGAAGATTTCTAAAATCTGATTTCTCCTTTAACTTTTCGTACCTTGGGAATATTCCCAAAGGCCACCAGTAAAAGTGACACATACCCTTTCAAGATTTATGGCTGCAAGTTAAAAAACAATTACAAAATGCTGGCTACGGAGGAACCCTCCTCCTGCTGCCCTTCTGAACAACGTAATCCGCTCTATCTGCTCAATGGAGAATATGACTGTCACTCTTAAGCCTAGTTCACATTACACAATTTTCACCGCGATTTTGACGTTGCGGAGGATCGTGAGAGCTTTAAGGTGTATCTAACTGATGACATGCTTGCCTTGAGTTGATGACCCTGTTGTTAGGATGTGACTCAGCATCTGACGCTTACTACTTGAGAAAGACTTTGGCAACAGCAGTAAAGGCTTTTCAAAACATGTGGCTAGACTGTCCCTTAATTATGATGAAGCCCATCTGATGTCACTGCAACCTGCTTGAAGGCGGTCAGGCCTGCTTTGGCCCGACTCCAGAGATATTCCATCTAGAGAGCAACTCTGCACATTTAACTGGTAATGGAAATGCTCATCAATGTAGCTTGGTTTGGCACTCAAAGTCAACTCAGGTAAAGCTTTACACGTTGCACTTGCAGCGTGAAGCTTTCAAGATGAGTATCTTGATGGAAAACGTTTTCAATTTGATAAAGCTCTGCACAGAACTGTGTCTTTAAATAATTTGTTTTTAAGTTCTGGGAAGATATAATTGACCCCTTGTAAGTGTTACTGGCAGGACGCTTGTTTTTGGCTTGAGTTTGGTTGATTCATGTTTCCCTGATAAACAACAGGAAGCTGCAGGAAAATGAGTATTTGCTGGTGTATTTTAACTGATAAAGAAACTCACGCTCGGGCCGGTGGTGGCGCCTTTCCTGCGGTCAGGGATGTCAGCCTTGTTGGGGTTGTTTGCGTTGCCCAGCAGAGGGCTGGCGGGTGGAGCCCCGCGGCTCCCTGGAGTGCTGGGTTTACGCAGCTGGACTCCGCTCTCCTCCTTCGCAGTGTTCTCTGCTGTGGTAGTTTGACTCCTCTTTGGATGAGACATCCCCGGAGGGACGTTCTGACCAACTGCAGAGAGAAACAAGGAGGCAGATGTGTGACGGATGAGTCAAAAATGCTGTTTGTACCTCTGGCAAAAAAGTCCTTTTTTAAATGTAAGTGTTTTTATCTAAAATGAGACGACCTACATTTGGAGAAGAATAATTCTGACACTGACTCAGACTGACTGAGGACAGAATCATCAGCACATTAAGGTATTTTTAAAGAACGCAGGGTGATTTAGTTCATAGCTGAAAAAGATATCTGTCTGCTATTTATGTTGGAATGCAAATTACTGAGACTGAAGCCATATATTCCCCCAATATGGAGATTATTCAACAAAAATTTTGATAGTTGAATCAGGAAAAAAATAACTGGTTTCAAATTTGAATATTTTTGTTGGTTTCATCTGACCAGCAATCAAAAATACATCTTGACCTCTTCCATTCTGCAGGGATGTCGACATTCCTGGCTGTCTTTTGGGGGCTGTAGCAGGCAGGTATCATATAAAACTAGAAGACTAAGGAATCCATTGGTAACAACTATGTCATGCTAGCTTGTCGGGAAGGTAGTTAAATAACACTCCAAAGTCAGGCAAAATTTTGGCGAATGAAAAACTGGCACGGCCATTTTCATAGATGTCTCTTGACCTCTCACCTCAAGATATCTGAATGAAACTGGGCTCTGTGAGTGCCCTCCTTTACAAACATGCCCACTTAGTGTTATTCCCATGCAGCTTGTGTTATTTTCGCCTATTGTATTTGAATATTTCTGCACACTGGGGTCCTAAAACAGTCCTGAAATTGCATAAATTGGGTCTGACTGGAAAGCTGAGACTCTTGTGGATTCAATGAGCCCAATTTTATTCATGTGTGATGGAGTTAGTCCCCTTAGTCGTCATTTCATTGTGGTGAGATCATTTTTTTGAACAGACATCACTATATAGGACGACCTACAGTGAGCTCTAGGATAATCACAGCCTCATGAAACTCTGTAACCACAAAGCAGAGGAGTTGGACATTCAAAGGATGGATGGCTTTTATAGGTGTAGTTACAATAAGGAGAGCTCTCTCTCTCTCTCGCAGTTTCCAGAAGAAAAGTCCTTGCCATCCAGTCGTTGAAAAAGTGTAAGAGGTTAGAGACCAAACAATCACTTGCTGTAGTTGAAAAAATAATCTTCAGCTTAACTGATAATAAAACGAACCATTTGTTGCAGCCCTACATGTGTTAAACTGTGATTTAAAACACTGCGATTTTGTGCCAACAAAAAAGACAACACAACTAAAACACCTGGATGTTCTTTAAAAGCTCGCTGAATAACCGCTGTGTTAAAGCCGCAGTTTAAAAGGTTCTCAGTGTGGCTATTTAAGCTGCAGATCTAACAGAGGAGAGCAATACACACTGCAGTCATTGACAAAGCATTATATCACAGTGGACAGCACTGAGCTGTGCAAATAAGCTAAAGGTTAAAGTGCCTCCACCGTGTAACTGTGTTTGATTTAACTGCTTTTATCAGCCTGGCAAAGAACTACTGAAAGAAAACAACCTTTATCAGGAGGGAGAGGCACAACTGAGTTTGAGTTGTGGGCTGTAAAGACAGAAAGAGAAGGCTTCCACATCCAGTTTTAAGCAATAAAGCTTTTTGAATGATTGATATTTTATTTACAGACCTCTGACTGAGGAAATGAAACACTGTGTCCTCACCTTGTTCGCTGTAACGTCTCTGTTTGTGGTTGGAGGAGACGCTCCTCTGGACTTTGAGGTGGGAGGGCGACTGGCCGTTGAGCTCGCTGTTGGGCCTCGGTTTGGCCAGAGACAGGTTGCTGCTGGAGGCCGACTCGCTGGGCTCCAGCTGGGAGGACAAAGTGACAGATTTAGGTCTAAACATTTAGTACATGTACAGAAGTATCATTAATAATCAGCAGTAGAATGTAAGCAGCAGGCACGTGACTGACAAGGGACAAAACAGCAGGAAAATATAGCCCTAAAGTCGACCTACTGTCGTGTACTGAACTGACACCAGGTTAATGTTCATACCTCGGAGGCCTTCCTGCCCAGCAGCAGGTAGGTTGCTGTGATCTCATCATACTTCATCTTGGCCAGAGAGTCCTGGATCTCATCCAGGTTGTAGCCCATCCCCACCATCACATCTGCACAAAACAAAAACACACACACGGGCTCAGTTAGATAATATTACAACCAACATTTTAACAACAACATCATTTATACACAAATAAATGACTGAATGCTCAAAGAGACTAAAATGATAGAGTTCAGTGTTCATAATTGTGAATAGTAATCCACAAACTTGGATCTTTGATGACAAAAACAATAATCATAAGAAATATCTAGCTGAGGAATTATTTATCTTAGAGTTTCGATGAACTGTTTTGGGATAAAACTCTAAAATTCTGTATAATTTTGATAAGGATCATTCAATACATGCTGTTAGCTCTCTCCACATATCAGACGACGTCTTCACTGCACCACCTACACACTGTAAACAGGTGATCTCTTCGAACCCGTTCACATTCAACGGAGCAGTGTGACTTGTGTTCTGCAGATATTCACAGTTTCTGCTCCCGATGCAGCAAAAAAAAAAAAACAGCAAGAAATATCCAGTGGCAGACGATGTCAAATCTGCAGTCTGGTATTTTGATGCTTCTCAGTGCTTATATCATGAATGGTTGACAAGGATCATGTTTATGTGACGGCGTGTGAAATGATTCAGGTGATTGAATCCGGCTGCAGCAGCAGAGTTCAGGTAATCAGCCCCCTGCTCTCCAGCTCTGCCTCGACCAATCAGAGGCAGAAAGATGCTGATTGGAGAGTGAGTGTGAGAGAGTATATATAAAACGCACGCGCACACACACACACATACACACATACACGCGACCATGACGCGCTGCCTCCCCCATCCTCCAGCTCACGTTTGTAGCAGCATGCCAGGTGAAGCAGAGTGGTGTTTTCCTGCTGCAGCTCCAGTCTGATCTGCTTTAAACATTTATCTGTGCGCGCGTCACATGAAAGCTTTTACCCCTTCTTCTTCTTCTTCTTAACGCTACGCAGCTTATTAATTTTTAAAAAACACTTCTCCTATCTGAAACACGTTGGAGCACATTTCTAATAGAGACTGGTTTCTCAGTAAAAAGGTGTTGAGATGAGTCATGAGCGGGTTGGTGTCTTGTTTTCACCAGGATATAAACCTAATTTTAAGATCAAACTCTTTATAGTTTAAAGGAACACTTCACCCCCACAGGGAACATTTGTATATCAATTACTCACCCCGAGTGAATTCATGAAGAATACTTCTCGCACGCCTCCACAGTGAAGGAAGCAAAAAAGGCATGATGAATTCAAATAAAAGGGGTCCACATTACACAACAGCAAAACTATATCAAAACATTTGTGTACAAACTCTCACAACTCATGCAGTGTAATCCAAGTCTCGTTTATCCAGTTGTATGCTCAGAGCTTCACAAACAGACAGCCCTTTCCGATGGGGAACTGAACTACAAGTGAAACATATCTATGCTTTCTTGAAAGCCAGACTCCATTGACAAAAACAGTCATTTTACCTCGCTGAACACAGGAGCTGCTGGTCTACTGCTGCCTCGATTAGCTAGTCCGTTTGTTTTATAGTGTGATTTTGGTGTTTTAACGGGTTAGGGCAGATTAACCAAAGTCACATAATAACCAAACAAAACTAATGATAGAGGCAGCAGTTGACCAGCAGCTCCTGTGTTCAGGGAGGTAAAATTACTGTTTTTGTCAATGGAGTCTGGCTTCGAAAAGAGCATAGATAAGTTTCACTTCTAGCTCAGTTCCCTGTCGGTAAAGGCTGCATGTTTGGGAAGTGCTGAGCATTCGACTAGATAAATGAGACTTGGATTATACTGCTCGAGTTGCGTGTTTTGATATAGGTTGCCTACTGTTAAAGGTGGACCCCTTTTACTTCAATACATCAAGAGTTTTCTCCGTTTTTGGATTCTTTGTTCACCGTGGAGGCATGCGAGAAACACTTTTCTCCACAAATTCAACCAAACATGAGTAAGTAATTGACGTACAAATGATAATTTGGGGGGGAAGTGTCCCTTTAAGTTTGTTGTCTTAAAACCAAATACTCCGATAAGGCCTAAAATGCGGTATTGGGTATCGGCGAGTACAGCCTATGACCAATCCAATACCACGTAATGCCTCACGTTATTACACATATGCACGCTACAGGCAAATTAAACGGAAACGGAGCGGCGTTTAAAAAGCATTCTACTGTAGCCTTTAAAATGTCTTTTTTACCAAATTGTGTGGCTGCACTTTAACCTGTGTCTTGATCTGTGTCAACACTGGATAATAATAATAATAATAATAATAATAATAAAAGTTTTATGGCATTCATTCCACTATTATGTATTCATTTCTTAATATTTTACATAGAGTTTTAGGAGTTGAGACATACAACAATTCATATCCCATCCATTTTACGCACTGGTATCTGATCAGTACGGTTCAGGGATCGGAATCGGTATTGGGAAGGAAAAAGTGGTATCGATACATCTCTATTATTTAGGTTGGATAACTCTGTCTCACAAAAGACTGGAAAAGAAGACAAGACACATTATTTAATTACTATTAATTTCGAAAAGAAAGATGCCTTTGCTATTTTCGTGTTTTTGACTTTCTCTGTTGTTTGAAAATGTGACCTCCACTCTCTGGTCCTGACTTGTATGACTATATAGTCTCTTGATTCTCAGTATTTTTAGCAAATGATAGCTGTGAGATTTCTAGTGCTGCTCCCCAACAGCCAACCAAACATTAGTTGACCAGAACAGTCATTAGTCGGCAAGATTTCATTGGTCGCTTAGTTGCAGAAAAGAAACAATAAACAAACAAACAGCCTTGTCAGAATAAATTATCACCTATATGACTGGACCATGTGTGAATTTAATCTGAAAGGACAGACACAGGAAGTGGCCACGCTCAGCAGTCAGACAGGAGTCAAGTTAATTTCCAGGGCTGGTACCTGCGGTTATTCCACAGGCTAGTTAANGGGCCTATATTAATGATGGTTCATTAGTACGGTTTGTATTTCTCTGTAATGTAGCACAGTGTTAACAATGTTACTGATACTATTCTTTCTCACACCTTCAACTCAAACCACCAAAATATATCATTTAATCATTACATTAATATCGTAAACACGCAGGAGACTAGTTGACTAATGGACCTAAATGGCGATGATTGGTAGACTAGGAAAATTCTGGGTCAGTCCTAGAAATTAGGAGACCTGAGGGGACATGAGGGGACCTAAAGTGCTAAAGAGCAAATATTCTATATGTTTAATGTTTTCATAATACCAAAAACCCTACAAATTAAAATGACTCATCCTGTCAGACAGACTTTTCTCGCTGTCAGGGTGGAAAAGCCTCTCAGGCAGCGTCTGATCATCACGTCACACTAAAAAACTCTCCTCTGAAAGCCGTGCTAATGCCATTATTCCCGGTGGGTTAACAGCTCTCCTCTGCTGCTCTTAACTGAATGACATCTCCTAAATGTGGTCGAGTAAAATCTTTCCACACCAACGTGGAGTAATCCATCCCGGCAGATGTGATAAATTTAGGTAAACTAATTAAAAAACACACCTACGTTGTGATTTAAAAAAAAACATCTGTCTCCTGTACACATGAGCACTTTGTTTGTGACCTGCAGAGAAACATCCTGTAAAAACCAGCTGCAGCACAGGGCGACAGAAAGAGGGGAACTATCTCTGCCTCTGTTACCAGGCAGAATACGCGATAATCACCTTTCTTCATCGCCTCTTTATCACGTTCACCCTCCTGCTTCCTCACAACATCTCCGCTCCTCTTGTTCTCCTCAAAATGTGCACAGAAGTCTTTATCTTCAGAGCAATAACTTATTTTTATTAACAGATTCTGACTTGCTTTAAATTGTATTCAAACTGATATACTGCATGTTTTAAACCCTTTCAGACATTAAATATATAACTTTGCTTTCTTCATCCATCTGTTAAAGGAACTGCTTTTTGAAGTGGTTACGTAAACGTTCGTTACAGCTTCATTCAGACATGACAGCAGCTGATGCCTCTCTGCTGGAGAACGGCGCCGAGCTTTAAAGTCATGTCATCAAGAAAGGGTTTTCTGTTCACTCAGACTGCTTCACTGATGGAGTTTAAAACCTTATATCGCAGTTAAAGACTTAATTAAAGTCCACTGATACATTTTCACATTAATCTTAACGTAATTATGAAGCAAATTCTCCATCAGTGCACGAACAGAGTGACAAGATGTTAAGATGGGACTCATTTAATTCCCATTTGCTCATGTTCAAGGCATTACACAAGAAATGAGAAATAATAGGAGGCAGTGCTGATGTGATTACTCATTTTTTCCGAACCACACATGGAAATATCAATCTTTACAGACTGGGCTGACGTGAGACACAACTAAACAATAATTTTCTTGATTTAATCTTTCAGTCTGGAATAAGTGGCAAATAATAAAAAATGTTAAATCGCATTTTCCCAGAACTAAATGTGACGTCTTCAAATGTCTTGTTTTGTCAGACCAGACTGTCATAGAGGTCAAAGAAAGCCAGCGATAATTCACCACAGAATTTTCTAGAACTGTAACGAATGTCATGCATTTGAAGCATTTACTCATGTTTTCGATGAAGCTTCAATTGTCTGTTGTCATATTTTATAACGTTAACCCCCCTTAAAAACAAACAAACAAAAATAAAAATCCTTAAACAAAATCATCCTTCTTTGAATAAAGCAATTCATCAGATTACATAAGTTAGTCTTCTTTTATTAAATCAACTTTCCCTGATGAATAAATGTAATTTATGGTGCTGTTAAGACTGCTACCAAACCGCCCTGCAAACAGTTTTACAACCACAAAGGCTGAACGCCAACAAATATGAATTTAAGCACAATATTTCACTAAATAAAATCATGTAGTGAATTCTGGAAATCATTACAACCACAACTGGGATCTAATTGTAAAAATAGTAGAATACTAATAATATTAGTGTAGCCTCATTTTTATCTGCAACTGTGCGGGACACAAAAAGGCACGCAAAAGCCTGAAAGTATGAAGTACAGCCCTAAAAATTTCTACTTAAAAAAGTTGTAAATTTACCTCTCAGCAGCTTAAAATTGACTCATTAACACAGTTTACAGACTGAATAAATTGATTTTATTGTCTTTGTGCATGAGATGATAACTGATAATAACTAAATGTATTATAGTGCTCTTTAAGAGACAGATGACATGCGTTTTATCGCTCCTGTATTGAACTTTGTGCTGCTGCAGCCTTCACGTTAAAGAGGGCCTATCATGTTTATTTTCAGGTTCATACCTTCATTTAGGTTTCTACTAAAACATATTTACATGCTTTAATGTTCAAAAACACTTTAATTTCCTCATACTGTCTGTACTGGAACCTCTCCTCTGATTGGTCAACTTCTCTGGGTCTGCCCTATGTCTCTGCATCGTCATTGCAGACGAGGAATGACTGAAATGGAGAATAGCAGCACTTTCTACCATGAAGAATAACCAATAAAAGCATCTAAACACAACTGGACACGTCCCAGCAGGAATACGATCTGAAACCAGGGAGAAATTAACAACATCACCAACTGAGATTAAAAATTTCCCTGATGTTAGCATGTAGCAGCGTAGGCTACATGCAGTAGTGTGCCTGTAGCAGGTGACCATATAAGGAAATCCATCATGAGCTGACGCCATCTTGTCTCAGAAATTATTATTTTTGTATTTAAAGTGATCTGCAGTGATCCACTCCGTTTTCCTGCTCACATGGACGCTCTGCCACAGATGTTAACATCTTCAATGCTACATTTGCTACGTATGCTACGTATTTAGGATCAAATCTACACCTCTCTAGTCTCTATAACATGGTAGTCATATTCATTTTATAGTGAAGAGTGACTGGAACTGTTGCAAAAATGAGCAGCTTATAAACATCAGTGAAAAACGAGAAGATGTTAACAAAAGTAAAAGACGAGAAATGCCACAAGTGAAGCTCAGGGATACGTTTTATAATCTTTAATGTACTATTTATCAATTAATTAATTTACTTATTTGCTTATTTATCGATTAATTTATTTCTTAATGGCAAAAGGAAAATATATGCTACCTATATTACGGTAAACAGATACAAATACATATAAAGGACATAAAATGGGAGTCATTCTAATTTTCTCCATGGTTACCAAATATAACGACAGCTTGTTTTTTTGTCACAGAGAGGAAAGTGTGTCCCAAAGCTTGGGCAGGGTCCGGTTCGGGAAAGGCCCATCAATATTTGAAATTTCGGCCATGTTGAATATGAACATCCAACATTATAACATTTTTATATATGACAGAAAATCAGGAAAAGCATAATAGGTCTCTTTAATCTGACGGTATTAAATCCAGTGCTGACAATGTTACAGAAATCTGATTAAGTCGGACTTTGTAAAATCGCTTTTGTGACTTTTACATTAAATTTACTTGTCTGAGACCAACAAAACTGACGACACATTTACGTAACGAGATGCATGTGCTGTTTTTTTTTTTTTAAGGTATTGTTCACATCCCTCCTGAAGTCACGACAGTTTAAAGCATTTAGTGAGAAACTAAAATATGCAGTCTTCTTATCTATGAAAAGGTTTATATAAAGTTTTAAATGCATTATTCAGGATTGAGGGATTCCTCTGCAACATAACAGCATCTCCTCTCCAGCTTGTCTTTTTCCTGCACTGACTGGGTGACTGGGAGTTCGCGGCCGACACATGTGCACCGACAGCCAACCCCAGCTGCTGTTACATAAGAGCTCCCCCCGCTCACAGCTCTCATCCAGGGCACGATGGGGAGGCTTCTCTTCTCTGCATGCAGCAGCACGACTCCTGTTTATTTATTCATCATCACGTTTCATCTTTTCTTTTAAAGATTCTTCAGCGCTGAATAATAATGAGAGCGGCTCTGTGTTGTGAAGCCGCGACCCCGCTAACGTTTAAACGCCTCAGATTGAGTTTTCACTGTCACAGATAGAAAGAAGGCATTTTTCTGATTGCAGATTAATATTAGCAAAACATGTTTTACCTATTCTCTTCTGATCCGTGATGTCCAGCTCTGGTTCAGTGTAAGGCTTGAGCTCGTCCTCCTCAAATCCTGCATTGATCCATCGATCCTTCATGATTTGCTGCAAAAGGAAAGTGAGACAATTAGAGCCCAATTCGATACTGGATTTTTACTGATACTGATACTTTTAGAGTTACAAAATACGACAATGACAGCAGATTTAAGGTCCGTACCGCACTCCAAATTATGTCAGTCAAATCAGATCTGGTTTTTCATTCCTTTTAAGTCCATGTAGAGTTTGAGAGTCTAGACAGGGTTCGGTGGGACGTTCAGGGTGACAGTGATGTGCACGTAAATAAACCAAGTCAGCCCTCCGAACCAATGTGTGTTAACTGCGCTATGGATGAATCGAAAATGTGCAACAACATTTTTTGTTGACACCAGATATCAAACAAAAGCCAGAGACTGTATCGTATCAAGTTGCTGTGAGCTGTACATTCACTACTTCCAAGCAGAAGGCAGAAGATCACATTTTCTCAGAGAAACAAGGCTGCTCAACTTAAAAAATCTGAGTCGACTGATGATTCGAAGCATTCGATTTGACCCTTGGGAGGAGCCCTGCTATAACTGTTAGGACTGCAGGTTAAAGCTGGTATCTATAATGTTTTCTGGATTAATAAAAGCCTGTCTGATACTGGATTGTTTTGGGGGGAATATTTGAGCATACAAACAAGTCAATAGGAACATTTTTGCTGATATTCATTTTACCGAAGATACACAAACAGTTCTGATGAGGATCCCTCAATTTTAAAAAGCTGATTTATATAAGGCAAGATATTTTAAGGAAAAATCTAAAGTAACAGCTTATCTTAAGATAAATTAGAACTTTTGCATAACAAAGTAGGAAAGAGTACAAGTATAGAATATAAAACATCGATAAGGTGTTGTGTGTTTTGTCCTGCACAGTTTCTGAAGCCAGCAGAGACCATTGACTTTTCTGTGCTGTGATTACTTGTTACCCTCTCAATACATTAGTCTGTGTCGAGCTCCTAGAGACAATTAAGTATAAAACGCAGCTTATAAACAGCCAACAGCGATACACTTCAAATTAAATAACCTGAAAATGAGCTGGGCTAAATGAAGAGGCGGTCTGCTGAGCAGAGAGACTTATCAGAGGTTTAGTGGCGAAAGCAAAGGAGGAAAAGGACCAATCGTCTTGACTTCACCTTGACTTGCTAAATGTGTTTTACTGAAATAAGAAGCACATGAATGAGTCTTCCTTCAACTTATCTGATGTTGTCTTCATTGTCTACAATCTCCAACGGCATCAGAAAGTCATTGGACACAACATAAGCAGCACAAGCTCACCGATACTGTGGTCCCAATCATGGTATCTCCATTTGACATGAAATTAAATGTATGAGGCTACGGCGGCACCATGCAAAGACACCAAAATCACTGTATGTAATCAACATACAAATATAAATCCCACTGAAGACAGAGCAGGTTTCACAAATGTCTATTTTTAAAAGTCAGAGACTGTACATGAATATCTGCTCTGGTGTTGAAGTGCGTTTTGAAGTGCTTCTGTCTTTGTATTGCAATGTTTAAGTGTATTTTTAGCACTGGCTGCTGCACTTTAAAGAAAAGGCATGATATGATGCTGCCCTGTCACAGTAACGTCCATGTTGTGCTGCCCTGCACCTCATGTGTTTGCACCTTTATTTTTAATTTGCAGCTGATCAATGGCTCTCTGGGGGTTTTAATGAACGGCAGAGCCAAACTAATTATCGCTGGTCGTGCTCTGATGTAACCGGAGCTTCTGCCATAATCCAGGGCAATCATGAGGCATCCGAGCTCGACACATGTGACCCTCCGAGTCGAGCCAACGTTTAGTTTAACTCACTTACATTAAACGAGACGCAGCAACACTGTTTCCGTCTCATAAACAGCAAATGAAATCAAACCTCTTTGATTAAATGGCCCATTTAAAGAACTCAACACCGCCTTTAAAGCTGATCCAGTTCAGCGCTCACGTGCCGAAAATAATCTTGAAAAGACATGATGTTTAATATGTTAATGATATACTGCTGGGTGTCAGGCAGGGCTGCACGATTACAGCTAAAAAAAAAAGATCATTAACACTTTTCTGACAACGTGATGGCCGCTCTGATTGATCTGTGGAACGATTCTCTCTCCGGCCGATCTCCCTCTTACATCAAACACAACTATTTTAATCTCAGCAGACGTTCTGAAAGAAACCAAATGTCTAAATATTTCTCGTATTATCAGATTATGAGTTGTGGAAAATTATATAATGATGTTTAACTTGTACCTGTCAGAACATTGTGACACATTTATGACCTTTAATAAAATTTATTCAGAGGTCCAAACTTGAGCATTAACTTGTGTAGTTTCAGGCCATAAAGCAAAATGTGTTAAATATAATTTTAAAATAAATGAAATGGCTCTTAATGATACTAGAATCAGACCTCTCTGACATCTCAGACTCCAGCTAGACTTTGGCTTGTCTTGATCTCTGCTGCCGATGTATGTTGACTTGACTTTATTTTAAACTACAACAAGAGTTAACTTTACTAACATGTGCTTCTACTATACCACATTTTATTGTATTTTTTCTGTACTACATTCATTTAACAGCTACAATTACTGCTTTCTCGCCACATTTTTAATACAAAAACATAAGGGGTAAAACAAGGAGGTACGACATGCAACAAAGGTCCCACAGCTGAATCACACCAGGGGTGTTGCAGTCATATGACATGTCCTCTAAGTGGGCTTTCCGTGGTCATTAGTGTTTGGGGAAACACCGATTTCACACACAGATTACATTACTTGCCCACCGCCCTCTCTGTCATTTAGCTTTTTATTAAATAGACATGAAACCCATTAAGTTTATTGTCACGCAGCAGCACCACGTTCATTAAATAAAAAACTACAGTATGTAAAATACTAAGCGTGTTATCAATAATTGGTCAGGTGACGGACGACTGAAGTTGCAGCACAGAACTTTTTTGCGGTGTGTCCCGCACTGTTGGAACTAGTCGGCCCTTGATGGCTTTTTTTTGGCTAATTCAGTCTGCTGAATCGACAGCGTAGCCCATCGGTGAGTGAAATCACTCTGCAGTTCACCTCAGTGAACAAGAAGACAAAGAGAAGTGAGGACAGTAAACTAATGACTCAAGTCAAGAGGGTCTCCATTCATTGCACGTCAGCTTTCTATGTCCTTGTCGGAGATGGTGTTGCGTTCAAGGTCCCCCCAAAAAAACGGGAGAAAAAAAAAGCAGAATATTCAATTTTTATTTTTTTTTCCACAATCAACTCCCGTGCCATCGAACAAAGCTTCGAAGCTTCAAATTTTTTGGGTCAGCCCTAGACCCACGTTACCGAGGTAACTACGACTTGAAGGTTGAAGAGACCACGGGGATGATAGAGGAAGAGGTGGAGAGCACACCCCAAAGGGACAAGAGGGAGATGAAGAGGAGGAGTGAGCTGCTGCCAAGCTGCAGCCCAAAAGACAAAAAAAAAAAAAACTCATCAAGTTCTCTACACCAACTGTTACTGTCTCCTTTATGTTTTAACTAAGAGGAAGATCTAAAGATCAGACGTTAAAGATTAAGTGCTCCTAATGTATGTTTTCTTGTAAACTGTCCGGCGTAAGAGGGGAATTTCCTCACCTTGGTATCCCCAGCTGTAACCATACACCCTTCAGTGATTTTTAAATTTGTGAGGACACAAACCGTAAACATGAGATTCAGCCTACTCTGGTCTCCATCATGAATAAACCTCCTTTAAAAGAGGTTCATCACCTGAACTCAACGGTGCTTCCTATTAACAGCGGCTTACCCTCGACTCAGCTGGTTTTACTGAAGTACCCTCGAGTCACAGATAAAAGGCAGAGAAGTGAAAAAGAAAGACAATTTTGGTACAAACACGAGAATGGCGATGCATTATTCATGGTTACAACATCAGAAAGAGGGAGGAGAGTGTGGGCCGGGACGCACACAGAGAACAGGACACCGTGGGCGTCAGAGGAGATGATGCAGGAGGGAAGGGGGGTTGCTGGAGAGGTGGAGGATAGATGGCATTCTCCGATGGTGCAGACGTGCTGGGTGGAGTGTGAGATAAGAACTGAGAGGTATATTTACATTTTCTGCGTCCTCCCTCACCTCGAGAGTACCCCGCTTGGCCGGGTTGAGCACCAGGAAGCGCTTGAGGAGGTTCTCGCAGTCTGTGGACATGTAGAAAGGGATGCGGTACTTCCCTCTGAGGACACGCTCACGCAGCTCCTGCGGGGAAGACAGCGACAACCAGGGAGTTAGGAAAACACATGGATGTCAGTGAGGACACCATGCAGATAGTAGCATTTGTTAATGTCGACATTTGATCGTAGCAAAGAGATAAAGACTGGCAGGAATCATTTTAAGTTCAATTCGATCTTATCTATAAAGCCCAATATCACAAATCATATCCCTCTTTCCTTGGACCCTCACAGTGAAGGAAAAACTCCCCCAAAAAACCTTTAATCACAAAAAAAATGGTTGAAACCTCAGGGAGAGCATCTGAGGAGGGATCCCTCTTCCAGGACAGACAGACGTGCAACAGTGGTGCAATAAGTGGCTCTATCATCTTTTACAAATCATTTCACAGCTAAATAACTGAGACAAATATAATGATATTTTAGCCAGTAAACCGTAACTGTAGAAGGTGGCGAGCACTGCAGAATTAATGGGACATTTGACAATCTGGACACAAAGAAATAAAGGTTTACTTTCTCAGCAACCAGCTGAAATGTGTTTTACTATCCAGGTTTTCCCACACATTCACTTATTTGTAGCAGCCCACAACAATAAAATCTGCTGCCGCATAATGATTTTTTATTTTTTAAACTGGACCCTTTATTAGGAGCCCTGTTGGAATATATTTATTCATCTTCTTCATTCATTCTGTTCGGTTATTTATTGCCCAACACTTGGAGTACAGAGCGCAGTGAAAGTGAAACTTAAACATTCATTGTGCTGGCCGGGTCTAAAAGTTCATTCACCTCTGCAGCAGCTGCTCCTCTAACCCATCAATCTGATCAGCTTTGATTGGTTTGACTGATCAATTATCCACCCCAAGACTTGCGAAGACTTCCGCCTGTGCTGCGTTCATGGACCCGCAAAAACCTCCAAATATAGAGAGGGGGCACAGACTGATAAAATGTGAGTAAAAGTGATTTTACTTTCAAAAATAAAAAAATATCTTTGCTCAGTTCTTTAAGTATTTAATTAAATTGAGGCTTCGATACAGAGCAGAAATGTCTGATTGTTTTATTATTATTTATGCATTCTAATTTTAGATTTATTTTTTTTCAAATGATACAATGAAAATTCAAACGTAGAGTGTTTCCATTACAGGTGACATCACTCTATTACGACCTCAGTTCTCTGTACATGTCTCCATGATTCGGTTACGTTGCGTTCCCTTTCACAAACCTTGGCAGGAAAATCTAAACTCTGTTTTCCAGCAGCTCTTGATACCATCAAATGTATTTCTCATCCCACCTGTCCACCTGGAAAAGGTCAAATGTTTGCCCAGCACAAAAGCAACACTTGAATCTATTATTTCCACTGACTCTACTGTCGCCTGAGAGTCTGACTTCACATACGTTCCAGTAAAGACAAGGAGGAATACAGTACATTACTGGATCTTAATGTTGGTCTTGTCTCTGCTCAAGCAGACATCTGTGACACTTTCTGAAAATACCTTAAAATAAGATATTGCAGCTGGATAAGAGGTAATAAAACATAACACTTATATTCAAATCTCTTGGTTATTATTTTTTACATGTTCTCTTCTCTGATACTGTGAACATTTGCACATTCTTTAGTCAATATTTTGCACATTCAACCCTCTCAATCATTTGTAATTGTAAACTTCTATTTTATATTTCTGACCTGACTTTCACAGCACTTGGGTTTCATTGTCTCTGACTTTATTTATTTTTACCATTTTGCACCAAAACACAGAGACAAATTCCTTCTTTGTAAAAATCTACTTTGCAGTAAACTCGTTTCTGATTTTTAAATAACCTTAGGCTAAACATAAATATCAACTGTAGTGCATCCACACTGTCCTACCTTGAGGTTCTGTCCATCAAATGGCAGCGAGCCGCTGACCAGCGTGTACAGTATGACCCCCAGACTCCAGACGTCCACCTCCGGCCCGTCGTACTTCTTCCCCTGGAACAGCTCCGGTGCTGCGTACGGCGGTGAACCGCAGAACGTGTCCAGCTTGTTGCCCATGGTGAACTCATTGCTGAAGCCGAAATCTGCGATCTTGATGTTCATGTCTGCGTCGAGCAGCAGGTTCTCCGCCTGAGTACAGACACAGGAAGGTTATGATCATTCTTAGTATACTGTATCTGAGCTTATTCAGTCTGTTTTTTTAACTGACGGACATTTAAAAGGACTTTAAGCTACTTTTAGGTGTTAATAATTCAGATTCACAGTCAGTGTCTGGATTTAATCTGAAGATTAGCAGCATTAGCTGTGAATCTGACAGGAGGGATTAGTGACAGAAGTTATTAATTATTCAGATATTTCAAGACGTAAATCAAAGTCTTAATATGATAAATAGCTTTCAAACAATATCTCGCCTGAAAAAGTAGCTACATGAAATCAATTAACTTCTTTGCCATCTTGGTCTTTTTCTTTAATTTTATTTCTTTTTCTTTTAATGTATGATTATTGTTATTAAATAGGGGAGGTATCTCCGTAAGCCATTTTTGGCTTCTCACCTCTCCTGCACAATGTTTTAACTTTTAATTTCTTTTTCCTGTATTTTCTATACATATGTGCAACTAAACTTTCAAAACATGCCAATTAAATTTTCTGTCAATCAACTAGTTGTTGCAGCTCCACTCTTCAAATTGCCATTTTCCCGACTAACAGTTAAAACATTAAGATATTACATTTACAATAACACAGAACAAAGAGAAGCAGCAAAACTCCACATCTGAAAATCTGGATCTTAAAATCTGTGTCTGTTTTATAATGACGTAAACAATTAGGAGAACAGTTGCTGATACCTTTCTCTGCTGCTTGACTAATTGATTATTTATTTCTTCTCTAATTTGCACTTTTCCATATTCATTAATTTGAGCGTTCTGTTTGATATGTTGGCGTCTGATCTGATAAAACCGTTAACGTCTCCTTTGTGAATGAAAGTGTTCAAACGTAGGCGAGGATTTCAACTCGAACATCTGCTCACATGCAGCTGGAGGCCAGAGACTAATTAGGAAGCTGGAGCAAAGAGAGCAGAAGAAGAGGAAGAAGAAATCTTGCACTGAGCCCAAGGACTGGACCATAAGAGGTAAACAACACTCACTGTAACGTAACTGACCATGGCAACACTGAATCCACGAGAGTCTCACAAGTGACCCACATGCCTGAGGGACTGTGGTTAAAATTTAACCATGTTCCTCATATAAGCTTCCACAACCACACCTGTGACGTATGTTCGCCTGCCCTCATTACACACACACACACACACACACACACACACACACACACACACACACAGTATACATAAAACAGCAGAAGAGACTCATCTCCCTCTTCATGGATCATTCATGAAGCTCTGCACAAGAAACAGTTTCGACATTCAGCAGATACACGGCGCTCCTCTCAGTCGAGCGACTCCCACCGATGGCCAGATAAAAATACAGAAGCATCAATATTATACTCGGTGAAGTAAACTGGCGTCACAAAAACGGAGGCGGTCCATTTACACTACGACAGGTGATGTGGTGCAGAGCATGTGAGCGGCTCAGAGGGGACGCCTTTGTGTGGCCCAATAATATGTTTCAAAAAAAGATGGTTGCACAGCATAAAGTCAGAAAGGGGCAGAGAAAGAGACTCATTAGCAGCACATGCAGTGCTTCGTCGTTAGTGGGAATATGGGAGTTAAGATGAGCGTCATAAAACACGCAACACTGACGTCAGCCCTCCTCACTGTGACCTTTCTATCTAATATGAGTCAGCCGTAATTAGCCTTAAAAGGTGGAGACTCTTTGCACATTTAAACTCTTCACAGAACTACTGATAAACAAGAATACCACTGTAAATGTGTACTAATTTAAGCTCTATGATGCAAGTTACCATCTTGAAAATGAGGTTTTCGGCAGCTGGGAGAGGAAATGAAACACATGCAGACATTATCCAACATGAAGCAGCCAAATACTCACAGATGACACCAAAATTCTGGGCTGATACAGATGTTAAAAATAACAATTTGGCCAATGCTGATATCTAAACTTCCCTTCATTACACTATCTTTGAATCAGCACAAATTCAAGCATACAACTGTATGAAGCAATCTTTAATATAACCTTCTCTCACATTATAAAAACATTTATATTTTTAAATAAAACAGCTTTAAAAGCCTTTTTACTATATATGCGATCATAATTCCCTCAGTAATTTTTATTTCATATCGCTGTGAAATTATCTACAAAAGTCTCCTTCAACCAACTGTATATATTTTAGTTTCCCACCAAAAACTAAATTTTACAAAACTGGATTTGAACACATTTATACAAAGTTGTAATTTATCTTTGTCCAACACTCATTTTTATTGTACAGAGCTTGAACGCATCACAAGGTAACTCAATGCAACCTTCATGAGCTGTTAATTCCAACTGGGAATTCACTCGTTTCCAAGGATGGCGAAGGCATAACCACCCTACTCTGCCTTACTCCACCTCTGATTCGCTAACACTGACATTATTACCCTCACCCTAACCTTTCCCACTCCTCTTGCCTAACCTTAACCAATGCAACCAACAAAGGCAACAAGTACTAGCCAAAGAATAAATCTAGAAACCTGACATTTAAGTTGACATGGTCGAACCAGACTCTCAGTTATGCAAGTGACCATACAGCTGTCTGGTTGGGTTCAGGATGTGTAGACAGTTAAATAATTCCACAATGACAAACCACAGATTACCAGAACCATCCGGACACATTCATGATTATAAAGCAGCAGCAAACAATGTACGAAGACACAAAAAACATTTACAGAGCAGAAGCTGAAGGAGCTGATGAATTCACATTTCACTGGAGTTGAACTGTGCACGCATAATTCCATGTGACAAATAAATGATTCATTAAAACAAAATTCATTTTGTTCTATGCAATTCCTTATATCGTGATGTAAAACAGATTATTTTGTAAGAGTAGAAAAAGATTTACTTGGTTTTTGGTTTGGATTTATTCTGTCATGAACAGGAGCGTGTTCAGTATGACGCTTTCTTTGAATGTATTTTTATGAACCACTGCAATGGTAGAACACACAATTAACCTGTGTTATTTTCTCGATTGTTCGGTCCAAGGACGTCCGAAAGGCCTGAGCTGACATTTTTATTTTGCTTGTTTTGTCCCTTGTTTTTGATATTTAGTTTTATATCATAGAAGACAAAGAAAACCAGTGAATGTTTCCTAAATATTAACAACTTATCTGAAGAGTTGCAGGTCGATCGACTAACCAATTACACAACAGGAGTATTTTTACTTAGTTTCAGTTAAACAATTTTTTTGTTGTGCTTGTGTTTTCATTTATGTTTCTTATTTATTTCATATTTACTGTTACTCATATTTTTGGATATTTTGATACCAAGTTGAAAGTTTCCTGTTTCAGTTCATGTTTTTGCTAAAATACTTTAATGACTAAATCTGAGGAGTTCTTGCCAAAAACATGCATGTATGTACAATAAAATACATTTTAACTCTTTTTTTAACTAATAATAAATAAAAAGTATTGTTCAGACTCTAATCTGAGGTAATATTTGAGGTTTGTTGTTTTAATTTTTCAACCTTCATCTTCATTAGTTAACTGCCTTCATTTCTCAAAAGGCTCAAACTCCAGAGAACACAGTGATGTTGCATTTGATAATTGCTGCACACTTCTGAACAACTGATGCAGCTGCTCTGAATTCTGGTGATTTCAAGCTTCTGTCAGTGCATAAAAAAAAAAAAAAATGATAATTTTCAGCTACCAGCCAGTGCGGCTTCTCTGAACTCACCTTGAGGTCTCTGTGAACAATGTGCTTCTGGTGGCAGTACTGCACTGCCGATACGATCTGCACGAGGGAAGAGACAACGAGAGTTTAGTCAAAGTTCTGTGTGTTCTGCTCTCAGACTGTGATAAAGGATGTGGTGGAGGAGGAGATGTGGTCGACTGTGACAGGAAAGATAAAACGTAGCGCAGGTGGGGCTGAAGACGCCAGGAGGGTGAGAGAAACAGGTTTCCTCTGCGCAGCACATTTATCTGTCTCACAGTCCAGGTAGCAGCGTGCGCTAATGCTACAGACAGGCTGTGATGTATCATCAACATCAGGGCACATGGGGCTACACTCACCTTAGACATTTAAACCTTTAACTTTGATTTGGTTTCACTTTGTTTTGCATCTTTAGCTCCAATTTAAATTGATCAACTGCAGAACAAAACATTCACCCTTCAGCTCCGTGTAGAAATGGTTTTGCTAGCCTGAACAGATCTGGAGCACATGTTTCTGCAGCAGAATCATCCACATGTGTTATGCACATATACAGCCTCAGAAAGAACAGACCAAAATATTAGACCAGATCATCTTTAAAAACATAAAGTGCTTTAAAGGCACCAGTTTTGTACACATGGTTGATTTGGTGACACCTGTAATTACTTGTGGTGATAAATATGGTGTAATACTACAGGTCACACAGTCCTGGGGGCTGCAATTAGGGCTGCCCTCTAATAGTCGACCAGAAAGGTCATTAGTCGGCAAGATTTCATTGGTCTCTTAGTTGCAGAAAAAGAAATAACAAATGTGAAACTCTATTAGGAGCTGCGCCTTGTCAGAATAAATCTAAACCTATGTGACTGGACCATGTGTGACTTTAATTTGAAAGGACAGACACAGGAAGTGTCCACGCTCAGCAGTCAGACAGGAGTCAGGTTAATTTCCAGGGCTGGTACCTGCGGTTATTCCACAGGCTAGTTAATAACATGTCGGGCAGGAAATCCAAAGTGTGGGATCATTTTGAGAAGGTGAAGGACGAACCGACATTTTCTGTTGCTTCAATAACTGACAGCATCAGAAATATATTAAGAAATGTTTTGATTGCAAATTTGGCATCTCTACAAGTTCTAACCTTTTCTTTCAACACAAACTGTTTAGTGTTTGGGACAGTTTCTTATCGTCACAGCAGTCGATGACTTTGCACCGTGTGTGACAGTCATTGAGAGCTGAGTGATGGGGACAGAAGCAGGTTTGGACATTTCTCATCAGTCTTTAAGACAACAGAGACGCTTCTGTCCCAGAAGCAGCACAGAGGACAGCGACCTGTCTGAAGTAGAGCCGGGAGCAGAGGTGTGAAACCAGAACACTGCAGGGGGAGAAAGCTGGGTACCTGTCTAAATTTAGCCCTGGCCTCTTTTTCCTTCATTCGTCCATGTGCAACCAGGTAGTCAAAGACCTCTCCTGCAGAACGGAGACAGAGAAAAAGACAAAGAGAGCAAAATACAGAAGGAGCAGTGAATGAGAAGTCAGTGAATAAATATAAAGACAGAGAGAAACAAAAAGTGAGTCACAGCTTACAAGAATAAGCAGATAAAAATATCTTCACAATGAACTTTTCCTGAGCAGCTGGCCTGCACTGTCACCCATGTGCATGGTTGGAGGGTGTTTGTTGACCATATTGAGGCGAGCTCCTCCACACTGGTCCTCTCCTGGAGGCACAAAGCTGCTGCCGAGCTCGGCTCCGGCAGCAGACCCTTCCCTCGGCCCACACTTCTGCACACTTCCAGCCAAAACGTGACTACGCTCGCCCGTGTGCTAAATGAACTCGAGTGGCTGGCGTATGCATGTGCATGTGTGTGTGTGTGTCCTTGCCATGGCAAAAAGAGGAACTAAACAAAATAACAAGCAACACAAACACCTCCCCCACTTTTTCTGAATCCTCAAAACCCTCCCACTCTCTCAGCGCTGACCTGCAGAGGCGGCCTGAGAGTACGTTTCTGTATTCAGAGCTCCAGAGAAGCAACAATTCATTGCTGCTCTCTGACTCAACTGCTAAAGACAGAATGTGGCAGCTAACACTTAGCATGTCAGAGCTAAAGGGCACAGAGCGTGCTGTACATGGGTCTGAGATTAGGAACAAAATGGAGAGTAGCAGAGAAATTGCAACCTTGCTTCAGAAATGAGGGTGCCGTTAAAAATAAATATGTAAAGAGAAAAAAATAGACATCTGAATCATGTACGAATACAGAACAAGTAAAATTACGTTTAAAACATTTTCTGGCAGCATGACATTCCTGAAAAATGCAATCATGTTGGGGCAACTTCATTGTCTCATTGCCTTCCAGAGTTGCCCCACACATTGCCCTGCTTAAATGTAATGAGCCCCTGATGCAGTACCACTTAAATGAGCAGTAATGACATCATTGTAAACACTTAATTCAAAGTGGACGGACACAAAATTAAACTCTTGGTTCATCGTTCCACTGTTCCAACAATCACCAGCTTTGGTTTGGTTCAAATAAACCCTTAATTCTCTCGGTTAGATGTGAAAATATTCTGGATCTATACACTCTAAAATGACTGTTCACTTAAATGAGTCTGGTGGGTTTGGTGATGGTGATTTTGGGGCTGTTTCTGATTAAACAAAAAGGATCTCACTCTCTAACAAAAAGGTCTTTCTCTGTAGGAAACCTTTCCATAATGTTGTTGGAAAGTTAGCATAATAATCTGAGCCTGTCAATAGCAAAAACACTTTACTTTTGGTGGACGTGCATTGACGGTGCACAAATGCCCTGAGTGGTTACATTGCAGCCTCTTTGGCTTCTCTCGGCTGTAGCAATGTCACTTAATACTGGACTAGTTTCAAAAACTGTTGTTCCCATTAGTTATTTCAGCCGTTTTCGCATATGAACTCTCAACACTGTGCGGAGAATCCAGTCCGGAGTCTCCCTTTCACACATAGAAGTGTTCTCACCAACTGGAAAGACACTGTTTCACACTGGTGGCGCCTGAGTAGAGGACATGACGTGGATTACACCACTGTTACGTAGCCCAGTGGTTCCCAACTGGTCCAGCCATGGGATCCAGATTTCTCCTTAGTCATTAGTTCAAGGTCCACACAGCTTAATATATTCAGTGTCATACTGATTGGTCATGTCAGCGAGCTAGTTTGCTGTCTCTGTCAAGTAGCTGTCTGTTTTCTCACCCTACAGCAGGAAACGGCACTTCAAAATTAAAGCTCTGTGCCGGATATTCACTGTACTGAAAAGTAAAGTACAAGTATAAACTTGACATGTTTGTGAGTCACTTGCCGTCCATTCAGAATGGACCCGTGAACCCCTTTTAGACGACAACCCACCAGCTGGGAACCACTGACGTAGCCGGTTCGTAATTTGGTTATAAACTACAGAGTCTCCTGCCGCTCCTTGAATTTGTCTGATGATTTCCACTTCGGCCCTTCCCAACAAAAGTTCCCAAATCCAGTCATCTCTCCAGTTAGACATTTTCGTTGCCTTCTCTGTAAATTTCACCCTAAGATGTTTGTTTTCTCCACTTTTGCACGAGCCTCACCATAGAAATGCACCAACACGCCCACTCAGTTGCTGAGAATTCTCCAGATAATTACCTGCTCTACTCAAACATGCGCTCATCGGACATTACACGGATTTTGTACAAGGAAGCCGGCAGGATAAAGTCTGTTTAATGTCTGGTCCAAATGATTCTGACATTTGCCTCGTCACATACAGCTCCTCCGGGTAATGCCGGGATAATTTCAGATGTCAACGGGGCAATTAACACAAAAACATTTAAAAAGGTTATCCTTTAAGGGATCAGAGATATTAGAATTCATCCTCTGGGGAACATGAATGTCTGCACAAAATTTAATGCCAATTGATCCAATAATTGTTGAGATATTTCGCAATGGGCCAAAGTGGAGAAACCAAACGACCGTCACCGTCGCCTCTAAAACACATTCTTTACTCCAACAAAGAAAAGTCTCTTCCAGTTAAATCAAAGATGGTGGACTATAGCTTCCAGTGACCTGTGGCAGAACAGCATACTCTAGCTGGGAAGCAAAGAAGCAGTCCTGCACCATCTTTGATTTTACATGTTTTGCATCAACTTTACTGAAACAGAACTTTCTCTGTCGGAGTAAATCAATGTTTCTTGTTACTTCAAAGTTGCCTGACATTACTCCCCAACATCTTACAGGTCTGCAACAACACAACTTAACATCCACGGCCTGTATTTTCAATATTCTTCATGTAGATTTTATAACAAGATATCTGTGACTGAAAGTACAAGCTCATGGAGAGATCCATGCAGTCGCAGATCACATGCTCGAGGGGGTCGCCTTGAGCTTCTGCTCGAATTCAGCGAAAATCAAAGCCAAACTGAGAGAAATATTAGATTTACTTTATTAAAGCTCTAATGCAATTGGCGTCTGATCAGAGCTCCCGTCTCAGTTGGTAATGTGATTTGCTCCTCGCCGGGCAGGTCTTCACGATTTGTCGTCTCTTCGCTCGGCTCAGTGGTCCGAATGTGACCTTTTCAAGAAATCGATGACAAGATGTGCCGCCTTTCAGATCCTGTGTATGTGACGCCGCATTAAATGAGAAATTACTAGAAGCTTTCAGCGTAAGAAAACCACACAAGTAAACTTATTGGTGTGAAGATGCAGGAGCTCTCACATCACAAAAGTTCTTTTTTTTCTGTTTTGTTGTAATCTTTTTTTTTTGAGCTTCAAAACTTTAAAGATGTGCGCTCTGATTTATGCAGGCAACTCTAAGTAATATGATGTGTTTATTTGTCTTTCTACATCTTAGCCTGTCATTGGAAGCTTTTCTTGGAAATGTTCTTACACTGTTAATAATCGGTTTATGTTCGTGATCTTCTTCATTTGCAGTAACACAAAGTCACTTGTGATGCTAATTTACCTACAGATTCATCATTAAAAAGAGATTCTCTTAAAGCTGTTAACATTAACTTAAAAAAATATGGATGTTGCAACTTTATGTTTTGGTTTTGAGATGTACAGAAATCCACGGTGCTGGCTGGAGTTGACCAACGGGTTTTTCCTGCTCAGAGTCTCCGCTCTCTCTGTTTACAATGGACTGATCCGTGTCTCTGTATCAACATATGTCATAATCTCTTCCTATGTTTCAGCCTCCAGGGAGCAGCTTTAAAGTTTCACACATTTTGAGAAACTGTATTTGCTTAACCTTTACCTTACAGGTCAAAACATTCCACCAAACTTTCCCAAGAATTTCCTAAGGAGTGTTTCTATGATAACTATGTAATTTCACTCTAATTATAGGGGCTTTCATCCAAATCCAACACACATTTTAACCCAATGTTAGCAAAAGATTCATTATCAGTTTCCATCGCACATTTTTACATCTTGGTCTTTTGACCTCAGCCAAGCTCAACTTGACCCTTCACTAACTTCACAGCTGTGCTCCATTGACTCTAATGCAGTTGTTTCACATTTCCTTCACTTTCAGGCTGGTTTTGTGGATTTGGAGCTAAATGTTGTGCCTGGGGCACGTCGTGTATTAATGATACTCGTTACCTGGAGAGGTTGGAAAAGTTTCTTCCCTGTTCCAAAAACAAAATCAAACCCTGAAAAGTGTAGGGTTAGCTAGCTAGCTACTGAAGATATAGCCTACTGAATGTATACACATGCTGCTTTTGCTTTGTAATGATTATAACAGTGAAACAAAGACCGACCCTGCTGTACAGGAACCAGTGAAGGGAAGCAGGGAAACTTTGCTGATACCAGCTGTGAGGCGATACAGTGTGCACTGATGAACGTTGTTTGACTTCCCCTGGAGAGCATTGCCCGTCCGGCGGCGGAGGTCCAGGTGCTGGCAGAGACACGGGGGTGAAGCCAAACACTGTTCATCTGCACACACTGTGATGCCACACAGCTGGTTCAATATCAGCAAAGTTTCCCTTTATATTCATTGTCTTGTGTGGCGATCAGCAGTGATGTGGTGGTTCACTTTTACACTGTGATCTGTAGCCTATAGTTCGGCTTTAGCTTCTAACTATCTTTGTCTTTTTAACCTGTTGTTGCTGCTGAGTCAGTTTGACATCCTGGATATATCCTTCAAACACAGACTGTAGACCCCTCTGTCTGCTTCTCTCTGGAATCACTCTTTCATTTTTACAAAAATATGATATTTCTTCAGGGAGTGCAGTTAGTGACAGTGTGGGCTCCATGCTTACTCTGACAGACCATTACAAAGGGGCGGGGTTTAACGAAGGGTCAATTTCCCATGTATCAGCTACATGTGGATGAAAATGCACTCGGTGTTCAGCTGATACACTTAAAATTAACTGACTCAAATTTACTGCCAACTTAGAGCCACTGTCTTGTCTAGTAAACGTCATAGAAAATAACTGGCAAACAACGGAAATGTAAAATTTAGTATTACTCTATGTACTATGTAACTTGTGTAAGTGACGAGTCATCTCTTTAAACTCAATTATTCTGTAAATCCCACTCAGATCTCCAGATTCCTGTTCTCCTACATTTGTCCTTTCAGGTATTAGACGAGTCTGCAGACTATATGCAGCTCACAGTGTGTATGAATTATTAACACACACATTTATCACATTTTGGTGTTAATGAATCATACATGGGACGTTGGGATCAGCACACAGCCTGCAGATTTCTACCGACTATATCTGGTCTTCTGTGCAGCAGCTGTTGGAAGTGTTTTTCACTCATGTTTCTTTGTTTTACAGTTTCATTCAAAGCCAACCCTTGCAAGTAGAAACACAGTGAGTTTGTTCATGACAGGTTGAGTGTTGCGTGAATGCCTAAAATGCATTTTCACTCAACTAAAGGGGAGCTTTATTTCTCAGTCAGACAGGTTTGACGTGTTGCAGGTGCGTAGTTTTCAATTTGCTGCAACAAAAAGTTAATTTTATTTCTGTCTCACCTCCACTGGCGTACTCCATCACCAGGTAGAGCGTCCTCTCCGTCTCGATCACTTCAAAAAGCTTGACTAAAGGAGGGAGAGAGGAGAGAAGAAGAGAGGAAGGAAATTATAAATTCAATTATGTATAAAGATGGAGGAGATTCAGATACAGACAGTAACGAATTCATGGGCACAAACTGCAGAAATGTTTCCAAACCGGCACCTAGAGAGAGTAGAGAGGGATGTGAAGTCACGTGGATCTTAATGTGTGTGCGTTTGTGTGTGTCGTGACCATGTAAGCGCAGCATCCAAGCTTAGCAGCACTCTATATTTACGGTACAGTCCGAAAGCTGTTATGTTTTTTTTTCCGTCTTTACTGCAGTGTGTTCAGCTCGAAGATATAAAAGAGGGGTGTGTGACGAGCGTCTGAGGGGGCTGCACTGCTAAATATAGACGAGGTGGGACGGAAGACAATGAGGGAGAGACAGAGAGCGTACGGGCTGGTGAGCGCTTACTATCACCCTGGTAATTATAATCACATTTCTGCAGAGGAAATCATGGAGCGTGGGGGAGAGGAAATTCAAAGTAATTAGCAGGGAATCCCATCTTCAAAACCAAACGCACCATGGCAGGCTTGTCTAATGTGCACACTCTGTTTTATGACACATGCATGTGTGTGTGTGTACCCTGTACAAATAGGGTCATGAGCAAGGAGAAAGAGGCATGTTGATCCTTATGAACGTCACAAAAACTGAAACTATTATCGGTCAGTTCATGACAGAATTATAATCAGCAACTGTCTGAGTAATCAGTTCATCTTTAAGTTTAGTTGTAAGCAAAATATAGCCAAATATTTGCTAAATCCAGCTTCTTGAATGTGAGGATTTGCTGCTTTTCTTTGTCTATGCATCCAGTTTCATCCACTCATTCAAAGCCGAGTCGTGGGGGCAGCAGGCCAAGCAAAGCACCCCAGACGTCCCTCTCCCCAGCAATGCTTTCCAGCTCCTCCTGGGGGACCCTGAGGTGTTCCCAGGTCAGATGAGATATATAATCCCTCTAGCGTATTCTGGGTCTGCCGTGGGGCCTCCTACAAGTTGAACGTGCTTGGGAGGCGCCCAGGAGGATCCTGATCAGATGTTGAACCACCTCAAATGACCCCTTTTGACGTGAAGGAGCAGTGGCTCTACTCCGAGCTCCCTCCGGATGTCTGAGCTCCTCACCCTATCTCTAAGGCTGAGCCCAGCCACTCTACGGAGGAAACTCATTTCAGTTGCTTGTATCCGCGATCTCGTTCCTTCAGTCACTACCCAGAGCTCATGACCATAGGTGAGGGTTGGGACGTAGATGGACCAGTAAATGAGACCACAATGGAGCTTTTCTTTGTTACACTTTTTAAAAAGAAACTCACTGTTACCTTGAGGCTTTTACTACATTTCAACCTCACACACAGCAGGTTTTATTCATTCATTTATTTACTCCATTCAATTTTTTTGGCATGATTGCCTTTATTGGACAGATGACAGTGAAGACAGGAAACACAGGGTGAGAGAGACTGGGACAACATTCAACGAAGGTTTCCAGCCAAAATAGTTATTTATTTACTGTGAATTTTAATCGCTTGTAAATCTCTTTCATTGGTCTCTTTCTTTAAATAATTATCATAAATATTAATATTATTGTTCCTGTTGTTCTTGTAGTCTCATGAGGTAATAATACACTTAACATCTTCCTAAAGTCTTGTGCCGTGGGAAAAAATGTGTTGGCTGTTTTTAACATTTGATGTATGATGCAGACTGACTTCTGATGAAAACAATCACTAATTACAACCCTATAAACTTCCTGATCAACACTATAATGCCATGTTTTCTCATCTCTCCGCTGCCTCCAGTTCAAGCCTTCAGTAGCTGAGGTTTTTGTGATGCAGGCTTCTTGTTGCTGCAGTGGTTTGGTGTTAGCTGGCATTTCCTCTTGCAGCCGGTTTGTGCTGCTCCACACAGCGTGCTCTCTTTGTTTTTCAATCAAATCTGCTTCATTTTCTAATCCCAAAACAAAGCAATGAGAATGACCCTCCAGTTTTAATCCCATCAATTACACACTGTTGTCCAGAGAGGACAATAAACTCTCCCGGATTATGTTTCAGACATTATTTCCAGTTTTACATGAAAATGTCAACATTTTTGTGCAAACTGTTTGAGCTCTCCTCAGACTCTGAATGGCTGCCATTTTACAAAAACTGTAACTCCTGCCAGGATTGTTTGATTTTAAAGAACGCTCAGTGATCTCCCGTGACGTCTGTGTGACCCAGAACAACAACAACAAAAAAAAAGGAAATTAAAAAGCTGAAACAGCAGAGCTTATAGGTCAAAACAAGCTGATGAAATCCAGGCTGGGAGCATGGAGCTGGATCATGTGACTGTCCAGTAAAAGAAAGATCAAAGGTCAGAGAGCCCTGCATGTTAAATGTCCTTGAGCAGACAGCAACACAACCTGATCATTTAGAAACAGTCAAATCTTCACTTATAGCACAGTATTTTTTACACTTGTGGAAATTCTGAACAATATACCACACATTTTCCCTACATCACCAATATGTAAGTCTTCATATTAAATCATATTTAAGTCTTTAAACTGTATTAAATCGTGCTAATATACTGTGTTCATGTGTGTAAGATCCACTTACCTATATTGGGATGATTCAAAATCTTCATTATTCTAACTTCTCTGAAGAGCTGAAATGAAAGAGGAGAAGAAATGTTGATACTGAACTCTGTGGGTTTCAAGATCTTTATGAGTACTTTTTGTGGAAATTAGAAACAAACTAAGGCTGCTATATGCAGCTTTTTTCTATTATCGGAATCGGAAGGCAGCAGATATTACTGAAGTTGTTTCACATCACAATCCATAACAACAAAGCTGCGGAAACACCCAGTGTTTCTGCCGTAGCATTCTACAGTTAATCTAATAATGGTTAGTGGATGAAGCTTCAGTTGTATGAGTATGAAAACTGCAAGGAAAGGAAAACAGACTGAGACAGCACCTGTGAGAATTTACCATAGTTTATAAAATACAAACACAGTTGATCACTGACCATACAGACATTTCATACACCAGACATATGTGCATGCGCAATCAACCTACGACAGACCCGTTCATATGAGCTACCATCATATTTGTCACTGCCAGGAAAAAGCTGCTAGCCGCTTCACTAAATTAAGTAGTGTTAATGTCATAGGCTGATGCTAATAACATTAGCATGTTGTATTTTGGGGAACACATGTCTAGAAAGACAGTTGTTTTGTCAGTGAAGCTTGTGAGTTATAATGGAGCCAAATTTGCACCTTTGTTTAATACTGTCACTATCAAGCCATATTTTATGTGTGTTTTAGGTGTCTTAGTTGAATCTATCAAACTTTGAAAAGAGGAAAATTTCTCTTTTGCACTATTTAATTAAACATAGGCTGTTTAAAGGCATGCAAGCAGAGTTCTGTGTTGAAGTTGTGTTTGTGTTATTCTAACTTTTGACCCCAAGATTTTAATTTTTACTGCAAATTTATATTGTTCCCAAATATCGGTTAGCAGTCTCCTGGATTACTAATGATCTGCATCGGCATCGGCGATCCCTCATACAAAGACTTTTTGGGCTGTTCATTTACACAGCATTAGAAAAAATTGATTTATTGTGTTAGTCCGACTAAAACCGGACTTTTAAAATACCTGTAAACATGTTGGTACAACGGAAATCATACTAAAAGGAACTTTTTTTAAAGTTGGAGATAATGCAATTGGTAGCTGACTCACTCCTGCATGTATACAGTCAACCGCACCCAAACTGTCCAAGGCATAGTGTCCGCCAGAAGTTTAAAGTATTAACCTCTTTAACTCTGTTCGGACGCTGGCGTCCGCGCTCCCTTCCTCCTCTGTTAAATGGGATCTCACAGGCACACTACGTCATCAAACCATGTGATGCTTGGTATCACCGGATTCAGGGAGCTCTCGGCTTCCTGAATCCGTCATTGTTTTTCTTTTATTCCTTATGGTTTTCGCACCAGAGCAGCCTAAATACACGAAGTCCAAAATCGCGATGAGTGGTGACAAGCCATGTTATGCCATTTTTCGAGGGGAAAAGTTAAAGGATTACTCACGATCTCATGCAGAGCCGTCAGTCGACACGTAGCTGGTTTATAAAAGGTGAGATCTCACTCCTACCACTATTTTTGGCTGATGTATACCGCCTAGAAAGTGGGATCACAACTTTCACGTTTCATATGGCTTTATTTGGTGATATTTTGTGGTGTTTCTGTCATAAACAACATCAGCTATCATAATCACACCTGATTTCAATAAGGTACGATGTCTGAAGCTGGCTGAGTGTTGTTTGATCACTGAAAGTACTGTTTTGAAGCGGAGTGAGCACTCTATCATTTGGAGCTCCGCCTGGATCTTTTCATGGAAAAAACACTGTAGAGTGGTCATACTTTGAGCAGTCTTCTTCAAACTTGAAACAAGTGTTCACTGATAGTGTGCCTACAGCCCCACAGTGTCATTTACCTGCTCAGATGAAGCCACAGACAGTTATTCATCCTGAAAATCAGTTTTTATTTTATTTTAGGCAAAATCTTCAACTTTTTACTGACTTCAGAGGCCCATTACTCTGACTCTGTATCACCGAGAGTGTTTCTAACACTTTCACACGAAACTTCAGAGAGTTTGCTTTCTGGCAAGACCTCATGCATGCATGTAGTCAGAGCGGCTCAGAGGCTACAGTCATTTTAATTTGGGTATGTCATTTTAGGCTTTTTTGCTAAAAAATGGGGGTGGAGTGCAAGAGGTTTTAAATGCATGACAGAAGAGGAAGATGGTAACAACATGCACAAATCTACATCCAGAGCCGTGCATTTTTGGACGGACAAAAAGTACAGAGCTGTAAAGTTGTCCACCATGGTATCAGTTTGCCGCTAGCTAACTGTGGCTAACTTGTTGGTCGAATGTTTGGGCTGTGACGTAATAAGTCAACAGGAAAAGGTCCAATACTAACAAGCTGAAAGGGGGCATATCATATCGCCACCTACTGTAGTGGAGTCGGACATACTTCGGTCGATTAATCCTCTCCTGTGCTTGTATACTGGGACAAGGACAGTAGTCCAATCAAATGACCTCATCGAGCTGTAACTGTAGCTCGACTTAACTGTGCATGTAAACGACTGATTGTGTCACAAAATTAAAATTAAATACTTCTCAGAGTAATTATACCACAGGCTTTCTTTAACAAGTGTTTTCAGTCACAATAATTCAACAGCAGCGTGCACTGGCTTATTAAGTGGCATTTCCATGTCACAAAGCGATGATTCATTCATTATTTAATTTTAAATGGATGCTGCACACATATGCTCACATATTACATTAATTTTTAAATGGCACTTCACTGTTTCCTGCGCCTGTGGCTGATATTTGTGTCACACTCCTGAAGATGAGGAAACACAGACTCCTCCATCAGCCCTGCTGTTAATAAGACGAGATCACGAGTTCAGAAGCCCAAACACTGCTCCCTGTGCTGAGCCAACATCAACACGTTTGTCAAGGAAATGTGATCATTTTGTCACCACGGAAACATAACCACAACAACAGGATTCCCTGCAGCACGGCGCCGGTTTAAAACCAGCCTGAGAGGAGGGGATGTGAATGAAGTTAAACATGCACCGTCACATCTCCACCCTCTGCACTAATAACAGGACACTCAGTCAACACACGCTCTCTTCCTCCATCAGCATTCACAGTGACCAGACAAGCAGATTTGTAACGGCCAAAAGTGCTTTTTAGTTTTCCTCAGCGCGAGGCACAGAAAGAACTGAGTGCTATTTATTATTGATCCGCTGTTAGCTACACCTCGCCCTCTTCGCTTCCATAAAAATATAAAAAGGCTTTAATGTTTCATGAGGCAGGAGTGGCCTCGGTGTTGGCTCACTGACGAACAAATCGAGAGGCTGCAGCCACAAAACACACAAATACCTCCCATACAACAAACAAACACATACAGCACAGTTCAAGTTGTCAGAGCTCAAAATGCTGTCTTGAAATGGTTTATTTTGTTTGGAAAATATTTCTTTTTTTTTTTTAAATTCAACTGTTCCTTTAATAATATTTAAAAACGACGATCACAAAAATCCTCACATTTTTAAAGCTGTTGACATTTTCACGTTTTCAAGATTTATTACTGAAAATACTGATAATAAACTGTTTCCATATTTATCCTACTGCTACCCAACTGTTTTTTTTTAATAATTTAATCAAACTGTATTGATTATTTTTTCAACTACAGTAAAATAATTATTTATTTTTATAAAATGGGAAAAAAAAAAAAAAAAAAAAAGCTGAGTTATTAGAGCTCAAAATTATGTCTTAAAATAACTTATTTTGTTTAGGAAAAAAAAGATTGCACACAATTCACTTAATCATTTGAAGTAAAGGATATTTAGCAAAAATTCTTAGAATTTTAAAGCTCTAACCACATGTGCTTGACGATTTTTATTTGCTTATAAAATTAATTATTAAAACTGTAAATTTTTTCTGCTAATCGACAAATCATCAGCAGCGTTTTGTAGTGACTTTGTATAACTTTACTTTTGACAGATCGAGCAGCTCAAACATCTTGCTGAAGCAGTAAATCTGTTCATTTATGCTTTTTGCTCATTTATTATTCTGATACCCTGCTTCTCTTTTTGAATAACATTTATTTTATTCAATGAATGCATTGACTACTTTTGCGACTAATGCCTCGTTCACACTACAGGACTTTCACCCTGATTTCCTGCAAACTTGTTGTGTGTGAACTGTTCAAAGACACAAGCTTAGAGGCTCACTAACGCATCACAGAAGCTTAGGAGCTAGCAGCATGTGAAATATCTGGACCTGTCAGTGACATAGTCAGCGAGATACAGCCAATAAGAGTGCAAGACATGGGTTGAGGGCAGGGACAAGAGGCGCTGCAACACTCTCCAATGTGTCCGTGTGTCCGTGTGTGTTTTACAGGGAGAAAGAATGAGATGAAGAGAGGGTGTAAGGTGGGCCACTGCAGGCTAAGTTTCTGGAAGTTATTAGCCTAATAACGTACTCAAAGGGTTGCTTTGTCAGTGTTTGACGTGTTGTGGTTCGACCCACGCATCACATAACATACTCATTGACTATTCCTCCTGATGAAATATCCTGTCGTGTGTGATCTCATGTGACTGGTTAGTCATGTAGCGTGAAAACCACAACAACATCAAGACTCCTGATTACCAGGTCAGCAATTTGTGTAGTGTGAACAGTACAGCGATCTGGCAACCTTGAAAGTTGTGTAAAGTGAATTTAGCTTAATGTCCTATTCGCAGGGGATCTCTAGTAATGTGTAGCCCAATAATTGTGGGAGTTGTCTGTGACATCAGTCCCGAGAGAATCTGCTATGTCCGTAATTTGTCAAGAAAAAAAAACGCAAATTACCTCCCATATTTTGCCAAACACGGGTAGTTTGATAGCATTAGTCCCATGTGAATCAGCTTCTTGTTTATTTGGCGTCATATTTAGGTTTTTCATTTGGTCCACACCTCTTTTCAGGAATTGCGTTGGCTAATATAAATAAAAGTTCTGACAGCTTTTTGGGTGCAGGAGGCTCATCTTGCCACACAGCATGGAGACAAGTGCAAAAAGAGCGAGGTCAGAACCACTAGAAGAGCAAAAAATCCACTCACTTGCTACATTATACTCAGGAAAATACATGAAACTGTCCCACACAAAGATTAATATTTAGTAAAGATACTTTTGGCAAGTAGCAGGAAAGCCATGACTTGCAAATCAAGTTGATCCACCAACATTGGCTTAATGGCTGGGGATTATATACACCATATGGGGAGACTGTCTTTTATTTTAAGGCTTGAGGTGGAAAAACGTACAAAATATAGGGGAAAATGGAGTGTGTATAAATGTAGAAGTAAAATACAGACTTTGCCTATTCTGTGCAAATGTGCCACACGAAATACAGACATGGGGGGATCATTTCTAAATCACATGAAGTCTCCCACTAATACTAGTCCTGTGCAAATAGGGGTTAACAAAATATAATCGCTCCATAAAATGCCAAAAATAATAACAGATGCCCTTTGTAAGTCATCAGAGCTTAAAATAATGTCTTGATAATGCTTATTTTGTTTGAAAATCCGAACCTTTAATTGATAAAAATATGAACCTAATATTTTCACAGCTAGAACCTCCAAATGCCTGACTTTTTTCTTTACTTTTGACAGACACCATTGCAGATACATCTCGTTGAGATAATAAATCGCTGCTTATTTATGTGTGTTTTTCTCATTTATCTCTGAGCTTTAGTCTGTCGGCTCTCAACGGGGAGTGAAATAAACGACAGCAGTAAAGCATGTCGGGAGTCTGAGCGACAGTTTCGAACCCACGGCGCCTTGAACCTGCAGATCCACCGGGGATGCCCTGATGAAGCTGTGACAGATGGTGACAAACAGCGAGGCTGCACGCAGAGCTGCTTCGACACAGACGGGTACACAAGATTTGGAGATATACATGTTGTTACATATCTCTGCACTGTGACCACACCTGGGTGTCCACTGGTGTGTTTTATGTCTATCTCTTACAACTATGAGATCAATACTTCCACGATTCTTTCTACTTTGTGCTAATGGGGATGTCATCCGTCTGCATCCTTCTGCTTCTGCCAGATTAAAAAACAAAAGTAAAAAGGTTGGAATAAAGATAATAAGCCTCATTTTAAATCATATGATAGTAATTTAAAGGAATACCTCACCACCCAAATGATCATTTGTGTCTCCATTACTCACCCTGTCTTACCCTGAATTCATGAAACCTGCTTTTCTCGCATGCCTCCATGGTGAACAAGGAATCCAAAAATCTGTTTAACAACTATGACACAACTCGTGCAGTGTATTCCAAGTCTCGTTTATCCAGGTCATGTGCTCAGTGCCTCCTTAACAGACACTTCTTTATGACCAGGGACTCAGCTGATGATGAAACTCGTCTTTGCTCTCTTCAGTGCCAGACACCATTGACAAAAACAGTCATTTTTACATCGCTGAACACAGGAGCTGCTGGTCTGCCACTGCTTTGATCAGTTAGTTTGTTGATGTTATTGAGTGACTTTGGAGTTTTTAAGGGTTGGTTCAAATTCACCAAAGTCACACAGTAACACAGACAAACTAACTGATGGAGGCAGCGGTAGACTAGCAGCTCCCGTGTTCAGTGAGGTAAAATTACTGTATTTGTTAATGGAGTCTGGCACTGAAGAGAGCAAGTTGTACTTTCACTTCAGCTCCCTATCAGAGAGGGCTGTTGTTTGGAAAGTCTTGAGCATACAACTGGATAAATGAGACTTGGAATATGCTGCACAAGTTGTGTGAAGGTTTATAAATAAATGTTTTGATATAGTTCAATTCATCATGAATTTTCTCTGTTTTTAGATTCATCATTTGCTCCAAAGGCATGCAAGAAAAACAAAGTGTACTTGAATAATTGAGCAACAGAGGGTGAATAATTTTAATACAAAGGATCATTTGGGGTGTTAAGTATTCCTTTAAACACCTAGATCCAGCAGGAAACGCTGGCTGTGGGAGGTAAGGAGTCTCATTTCACTCCCAGTCCAGAGACGACTAAAGGGTTAATTATGAGCTCCAGTCAGCAGGGCCTCCAGGAGTCGACCGGTTTGGAAGCCTTGTTAACAAACTGAGCCAGGACGAGTCTGGCTGCTGCTGACGAGGAGGCGGAGGAGGAGGAGGAGGAGAAGAGCCTGAGGTCTCCTCACTGTCATTACACTGCCTGTGATCCCGCTCTGCCCATCATCATACTGAAAATACTCTCCTGAGCTCACAGACGAATAAATCTGTGCTGGTTTTCTGTGTGACAGACAGAAGAGGAACTCTGCTGATTACTAGAGAGAACCAGCGGCTCTGAACAAATGTGTTTCAGGTTGGTAGGTTGTCAGCGTGAGACAAGCATATTAATACTTCCTTTTAAAAACTTTGTAAAGTTTCTGACACAGTCTGTACTGTCCTACATAGCAGATACAGTCCCTTTGTCACCTGGGTAGACTTAAAAACAACGAGCTAAAGAGTACATGGAAATACTTTGTCAGGTATGTTCTGCAGTAAACAGAATGAGTGGAAAAACACAACATGATTCACCACATAATAAAGCCGTGAGGTCGAGGACGTAAACCTGCTGGTGATCCAGTCATACCACCACACTGATGCAATGAAGCTTACACAATCTGTCTCGTGATCAAACCCCTTCAGGATGAATGACACACAGTTTCAGGATGATATCACACCTTTAATTGGCTCCTTTCAGTCCGAACTTCAGTGGGAATCTTCCCCTTTCTGCATTTTCCTGTTTGAGCTGCCTCCATTACAACTGATCCGAGGCTCGTAAACAAAATCCCGCAGGCTCACCATTAGATCATTTACTGCATGTTCCTGCTAAACTTTCATCCCACCAGGTCAGAGACTTTGAGGTGAGTCACGACAAATCGGATTAAAGCAACGTCAGCTAAGAATGATGGATGTTCAACTTTTTCTGCTGTAATCGACCCCCAGTGTTTATTTCAGTTAAAAATATCCTGACTGCAGTTTTTTGTTAAGATCGGCTTTCTGAACAAGAGAGACTTTCTTCTCAGTGCAGTTATTTGGTCGCTCCACAGCTCTAATGTTATTGTTCCCATCTGGACAAACAAATCAACCTGAGGGAATAAACACACTGGTTCAAATTAACTGCTCCGATCACAACAAGTTCAAGGCACTTCACAGAAAACTGTTTGTCTCAGACTTTTGAAGTTGTAAGGCCATAAATGAAGAGATGCTTCTCTGTGATTGGCCCGCAGACTTCAACATAACCTCAAACTTTAGCACCAAGTTATGAGTTTTCCAATTTTCTCTTGTCAGGGCAATTTAGTGCTTCTTGTGGAGCCTTAATATGAAGCCATAATCCATGTTAAGTCTTTTTGTTGCCCTTCATCACTGGTTGTATTTCAGTGGGTTCAGCTGCAGTTCAATTAAAGGAACAGTTCATCCCAAATCAAATATACATATTAGGGCTGTCAAGTGATTAAAAAATGTGTCATAGTAAAGCTGCTGGATTTTGGACACAGTTGTCCCCCTGTCCTCTACCACAACAACTGGTCCACAGTCTATTTTGTAAGGGAGTTAGTTAGTCGGTCACAGGTTGACTTACTCAGTTTGAACGCCTGGTTGAGTGTGGCTTGACGAGGCTAGCTGCTAGCGCTAGCATCAGAGCCTATGCTAGCTGGGACCTCCGGGTTCGCTGCTAAATGTTTTGCGTTGAGATGATATTTCACACTTGCAGTTCTCCGATGGTACGCTGCTCCAATCAACAGTTCCATCTGAGGTTTTTTTTTCTCCTCTTACTTGTAGCGCTATTTATCAGTCTAGATTGTTTAAGTGAGAGTTGCCAAGTGCTGGAGAGATCGGCCGTACAGATGTCTGCCTTCTCTCCAATATAGTGGCACTATAGCTTGTGGTGCTCAAAGCATCAAAAAAAAAAAACATCTGAAAAACTCAACATCATTGTCTCTTTCCAGAAATCATGACCCGCTTAATCAAGATAATCCACAGACCTTTGCTGTGAGCAGTTTCATGCAGGAACTATTTTCTTCTTCTGAACTACACCCGCCAACTGTATCACGGCGCAAAAGGAAGCGTGCACCTTCTCCTAGCTCACCTAGCACCACTGAGGAGGAGGACGCCATTAATGTTTACATCTCGCACCGTCATGCGCACAAGCCTCACGTCCATGAGTAGATGCACGATTCCTTCTGCACTGTGATACAGTTGGTGGGTGTAGATTGGTACATGAAACTGCTCACAACAAGGTCTGTGGATTATCTTGAGTAACCTGGTCATGATTTCTGAAAAAGAGATATTACTGTTGAGTTTTTTTAATTTATTTTTTGGGCGCTTTGAGCACCACACGCCAAGTGCCATCTAGTTCCATTATATCTCCAACACTCGGCAACTCACACCAAAACAATCAAGACTGATAAGTGACACTACAGGTAAGAGGAAAAATATGTATTTTGATTTTGTTTCATTTGAATAATTTTTGGAGGCCTGAAAGGGTAAAAACTGGACAGCATTTGACAACACAATATTTTTAAAATTAAGTCTCTTAAACATTAATTATACATGAATTATTTTGTGCAACATTTTGTGACCCCTTTTGGGGATTCAGTCTCTCAGGTTAGGCAGTGGATCTGGTTTCATGACGGTGCCAAAACAATGCTTTCCTTCCAATCTCACAAGTTCTTCTAAAAAAACGCTTCTAAAATAACCCAAAATAATATTTTTGAGAGCTAAATGTCATCTTTATATAACAGTATTAAGCTGGGAGGATTAATTGATCAGAGAATGAAACAGATAACTAAATCATCATCGATTTTGAAAATCGATCAAACAAATGCCAGACACTCTTCTCAAATATGAGGATTTGGGTTATTTTTGCTGTCTTATATCGTTGTAAATTAAAAATATTTGGACTTATAGATCTCTGTTTTTTAGACTATTGGTCAGACACAGCAAGTGATCTGTAGCCATCATATTAGGCTCTGGGAAACTGACATTTTTCAATATTTTCTCATGTTTTATAGACTAAACAACCGCTAAATCAATCAAAAGGCTAATAATTGTTAGTTGCAGCCCGAAACCAGTTGTACTGTACAAAGATTTAAATAAATATATGTATATATAGTAAGTAAACAAGGCTAAGACTCCAGTGCTTTTAGTAACAGACAGTTTGATAACCCAGATGCATTAATGTCAGCACTCAAAAAGTATTGAGATTCAATCCTGAGCAGAGTATAATTAGCAAATATTAATTTTTCACACGATAAAAGCTGCTTTTTTTATTAAATTAAAGCAGGTTTAAAAAAGCTAATCAAAAATATAACGGTCCCTGTCAAATTAATCATGTTCATGACGCACTGTGACGCATTAGTCCTTGCTTCCAGGATGAAGCATGCTGCTATAAATGACGTCCAAGGTTTTTTTATCTGCTCTGAAACCACTTAATGAAAAGCGAAACCTCAGCACAGGGAGCAGAGGTTGTTTACATTTAATCAAGACTTCAAGTGTCGCACTCCCTCGCTGACCTTTGACCTTGACGACGGCGACAACAACACCCTCAGCAGGTTGAATGAGGACGGGAGAGGAAGAAGAAGAACAGAGTGGGAGCTGAGAGCAGCTTGCCAGCAGCCAGTGACAGATGTGAATGTCGACTCAGCTCCTCCAAACTATTAAGAACAGAGGCTGAAAATAAACATTTAGGCTTCAGAGACGATATCCCCCGCTATCAGCCTCTCGCCAATTCTCCCGGTTACATAAGAGGTCAGGTCGCAGCGGTGCCGGCTCTCTGATGCAGGTTGGCTGTTACAGCAGCACCAGCTCACAGAAAAAAAAGTGAGGAGAGCAGAGCAAAATAAACAGCAGACCCAGCCCCTCTAACTCATCTGAACCTGAGCGCAACATTTCATACACAAACCTGAAGTCCCTGATGACGCTCAGTCAGCTCTTAAAATAACGGAAGAGTGAATGTTTTAAAGGAAGAAGCTGACTGTCTGTGTCTCTCAGCTCTGAGCCCACTGGTTCCTACTCAAGACGTCAATCTTTAAAAACAAGTCACAAATATATAAATATATATGTCAATTAAGGCTCAGTGATTTCCTGAAGCAGCTGGGGCTGGGAGCAAGTACAGCATTTGATCGGGACTATTTTCAGCAAATTAAAACATCTGGGGCTCTTGTAGGTTTTTACGGTGCGGCTAAAAGAATACTTTATCAACAAAATGATAATTCCTATCATCATTCCTCCTCAATTACTCACTCATGTTATGTTTAATTTGTGGAGAAGAATTTTCGTTTCCCCTGCTTGCCTTCTCAGTGAATGAAGAATCCAAAAAGTGAGAAAATTCTTGCTAAATTGAAGTCATAGAGGACTGCATTAAACAAAAGCAAAACTATTTTAGAGCACCTGTTCACAAACTCTCACACAACTTGTACGGTATAATTGAAGTCTCATTTATCCAGTCGTATCATCGACTGGATAAAAAACATTCTAGCCACTGCTAGAATGTTTAAAAGATGTCAAATCCTGGATGGACAGTAACTTTTTAAATCTCAATGAGGATAAAACAGAGATCATTATGTTTGGATGTGACCCCTCCGATTACTCTGCTGATTTTCTGGGCCCCTTCACTCCTAACATCCGTTCCTCTGTTAAAAATCTCGGTGTGACCTTTGACAGTGCTTTTAAATTCGATAAACAAGTTAGATCAGTAATACAAACCAGCTTTTATCAACTCAGGCTTTTAGCTAAAGTAAAGGGCTATCTCTCCCCCCAGAATCTAGAGAGGGTAATCCATGCTTTTATAACCTCACGTCTGGACTACTGTAACTCGCTTTATGTCGGTATTGACCAGTCACTGCTACACCGTCTACAGCTTGTCCAGAACGCAGCAGCCCGCCTCCTCACTGGAAAGCGTAAACACGATCACATCACACCAATCTTGGCCTCGCTCCACTGGCTTCCAGTGCGTTTTAGAATTGATTTTAAGATTTTATTGATTGTTTTTAAAGCCCTAAATGGGCTGGCACCCCCTTATTTAACCGAACTCCTGCACTTTCATGCTCCCTCCAGAGCCTTGAGATCAGCCAGTCAGCTATTACTGGCTACTCCTAGGACTAGGCTGAAGACCAGAGGCGACAGAGCCTTTGGGGCGGCTGCCCCTAGGCTCTGGAATAGCCTGCCCCTGCACATTAGGTCTGCCCAGACCCTAGAGGTTTTTAAGTCTTTTCTTAAAACCCACTTCTTCTCTCAGGCTTTTAACTCAGGTTGAGCTGGACACCCAAACATTTTAGCTTATTTTGATCTTATTTTATAACTCTTGTATTTTATTTTATTGTATTGTATTTTATGTATCTTATGGTTATTATTGTGGTGTACTATTAGGTACCTCATTGTATTTGCTTGTTTATTTCTATTGACCTGTTCAGCACTTTGGTCAACCTTGGTTGTTTTAAATGTGCTTTATAAATAAAGTTTGAGTTGAGTTGAGTTGAGTATGCTCAGTACTTTACCTGCATTTTCGTGCATACAAGTAGGGAGCCGAATGAGCAGAGTTCAAACTATGGAAAAAAGAATGATTAGCAAGACAGCTAAGCTGTCATATCAAATTTTCAGGTGATTTGCCAAACTGGTTGTAGATTTGTGACATACCAGTTTCTGTTGGCACACCTAGCACTCTGCTAAGGTATCTATAACCCGTTCACGTGCGGTCAAATTGTCATGGTCACAAACTTGGGCCTATCACTAAATTTCAATGTGTTTGTCTGTGAATAACTCAATTTATTTTGATGCATAATGGATTATGTTGGATTACTATTTCTTAATCTATGGCCTACTTGCCATTTTTGGGGTAACAGTATAAAAAAAACACAGCATTCAAATGCTAATTGGAACATCAATGACCATGGGAATGATCAAACATTGAAGCGTTCAGGTCAACACTACTTTCTAGCCAAGAGTTACATGAGAGAATCGATACCACGCTTATATCTGTATGTTCAATATAAAGCTACAGCCAGCAGGTGGTTGGTTTAGCCTAGCTTAGAGACTGGAAACAGGTAGCCTGGCTCTGTAAGTGTCACAAAATACACTGGATCATATGGACTTGAGGCAACAAACTTTATTAGAGGACTAAAGGTTCGACACCAGGTATGTCTTCGTCAGCTTCAGCTCTAATGAAGACGCACCTGGTGTCAAAACATTAGTCCTCTAATAAAGTTTGCTGCTTCAAATCCATATGATCCAGTGTATTTTGGACCAGATCTCTGAAGTCTCCCCTGATGCAAGATTGCCCTCCTCTGAGAGCACCTAACACGCCAGCTGTTACCCTACTAGCATCTGTAAAGCTCACTAGCTGGTTAGTGTGCTGTGCAGTGTACTTCTGGGGATATTTTGGTGCCCAGCTTTTGCTGCGGAGTGAGCGCTCTTGACTTTCACGCTACTCCTCAGTACAGGTTGCTGCGAACACAGAGGCAGCTGCACAAAGCTGTTGGCATTATTAGCTTCATATTTACCATACAGATGTCCCAGTGGTACAGATTTTCTCATCTAACTCTTGGCATCAAATTGACGAAGTGTATTTCCTTAAAAGTCAAACTATTCTCTCAACACAAGTGACGCTCAAGGAATTGGACCAGTCTCAACTACTGAGCTACAAAAATAAGCCACAAATCTAATCCATGTCAGGATTTCCTTTGAATATCCAACTCATCAACCAAAAAAAAAGAAAAAACATAGAAAGCGAGCCTATAAATAGAAACGTGTGACAAGAATGGGAACATTTAAAGTGTCAATCATGGAAAAAGAAAGATGTAGTTTCTTTTTTCAAGTGTGTTCCAGTTCCTTAAATAAACATTAAAAGAAATCTGAATCCCATCATGAATGCAGGAGGGTGGGTGTGGATGGCACAGCGGGAGGAAACATCACATGGACACTGTTTAAGTGTGGACATTTAACAGTGGTACGGCTGACAACTGACAAATTTACTTAACATGTCACTTAGTTTTATACAGTTTATACAATTTTAGTTTGTTTATTTAGTTACTATCCATTTGCTTTTCATTTATTGTTTACCCATTTTATTTATTTTTCTTTCTTCTGTGTGAGGATTGTATTCTTGGCTTTTCTATGTTGTGGTTTTCTGTGAAGTTCAATAAACTTTAAGTCATGAAAAAGAAATCTGAGTCCCTGGTGAGCAGCAGGAAAAATAACCTGACAAATTCCTAAAAGAGGTTTTTTTTCCTCGACTGTGACAAAGCAGTAACCTAAAAACAACAAGGATCGCAGACAAAAGCCTCATGCTTTGTGTTTCCGTGAACAGCGCTGTCATGACTCAGTGTTTTTCTGTCAGCGTCGTGTCACAGCCAACGCCAAAGGGCCCGGGCCTCTGAGATACAAAGGCCAGAATCAATGGAGCTTTGGAAAAACTGATGGAAAACCACTAGCAGATCGCTGAAAGGGACGAGGGAGAGAAGAGCCCAGCGACGGGTGGCGGCTGAACATCAACACCCAACACATCATCGCTGCCACCAGCACCAGCAGCAGTAACTGCTGCCGCCACGCTCTGCCCCGTCCCCTCTGCTCTGTCTGATGAGCAGAGTCGATATCGCTCTGACTTCCCCGAAACCACTTCCAGGCCGTGAGACTGAGCCAAAATGTACAGATCAAAACAACCACGCAACACACATCTCCCTTGCTAATGAGTGTACACAAAAAAAAGAGAAACAGGGTTATGGGCAGCTCGTTCTCAGCTCGCTGACTTCAAACTGTAAAGTGAAACTGCTTTTCACTGGGTGACAAAAAAGGAGCATTCACTCTCAGTCTCTGAAAAATTTGCATTTTAAAGGCAAACCCACTTCCTGGTTTGGTTGATTTAACAAGAAAAACAAAACTGTCACTCCCAGTTGCATGACAACCGAGCAGCATGAGCCGGAAAAAGGTAGCAGAAAAATCACATTTAGTTTCTCATGGAGGCCAAAAGACGTCCAGAAAAATACCAGAACTCACAGTTTACAGCAAAACGTGTTTGAATGAGACAATTCTGAGGTTAAACTACCCAGCAGTAGGGCTGCATGATTATGGCCAAAACAGTGATCACGATTACTTCGATCAATATTGAGCTCACCATTCTTTATCATGATTATTCATTGTTTTTAAAACAGAAACAAAAAAAATATTTCACATTCACATCTAAATATAAAGAACACTGCTTTCACTGCATTCCAGCTAATGTACAAATCTTTGCATCAAAGACTTAAAATAAGGTTCTTCTTAACCTGAAATATGTCTGTGTCCTACAGATACGTATCCACCACTGTATTTATATAACTGAAACGGGAGATAATCAATATCACAGATAAGAAAATGGACACTGTATGATAACCGTCAACTTTTATATCACGGCATACCTTGAAACCGGTATATCACTGCAACCTGACTTGCATACAGTTTGTTCTGTCCTGTATCAGAAGTACCACCAAACAACAAATGATGCTGGTTGATGAACAGATGATTTTCCACGTCTGCAGTCGCAACTTTCAGGACAGTTTTTCACAGGCTGCTGCTGCAGAGAGCACACATGGCAGACGGCTCTTCAAACCTGAGTTTAGGAAGTGCTTGATCTGATATGCAGTGCAGTTTTCTATGAGCAGAGCACAAATTTTAAACCTCAATATTGCATGGCATGCTGAATAAATGCATGGTATAGTGTTGACAATGACACTAATAGTTCGCTGATGTTATCAAAGATTTAACCCACTTTTTTTTCTTCCTAAAATTAGATTAAGGCATCTTCTGCAGCAGGAATGTCATAAGAACCGATACTTGGGTTCTGAAAATGTGACAGTACTCGTTTTTCTCCAGTGTTGAACATAGCAGCGATCCCATTCTTCCGGACCTGACAGGGCAGCATGTGCAACTATAAGTGTTCCAGTCTGTCGTTGGAGGCCAACGAAAGAAGAAGAATGTATACCAGCGGGAAGAGCAATGAGCAAACGAGTTGTTAAGCATCTATTTGGCACTGAACACTCCAAGTTTAGCGTTTTTTTCTGCTTGCCAAGAGCTGAAAAATGTTTATCTTTGGGTAAAACACTGCACTCGTCACTGTCACTCTTTACCCAGCCATCCAATCACAGTGGAAGAGGGGCGGGACAAATAGCCGACGACAAAGACCAACCATCACATTTTACATGCATAATATTGTTGTACTTTTAATTAGAGTGCAGGGTTTTAAATAGTAATGGAGTATTTTTAAACTGCAGTATTATTACTTTCATTTAAGTAAAGGACCTGAGACACAATCCTCCTTTTAAGGCCTCGGATTAGATTTTAACTTCACTCCAATGTTTTCATTTAAAACCTAAGTGGGACAGTGGATGTAGAGGTGAATCATCTCCTCCACAGCGGAAGCTTCCCACTAAAATAATAAAAGCTCTTAACTCTATATGAAGAACACATGCTCAGTCCCAGCATGCCCCACTTCCCATTTACACAATTAATACTCAATCTGTTGTGCTTCATGAATTTATAAATGAATTCTGCCACAGCGTGAGAGAGTGTAACAGCGGAGAGGAAGAAGGGGGGTAAATTACCTTCTGAAGGCTGTTTGGGTTCAGCTGAGTCTTGTCTATTATCTTAATTGCCACCTGTGAAGAGAGAGAAAAAACAGAATTGAAACTGAGTTAAATAGGACATAACAGCAGAGGAGAAGTGTGAAAAAGAGGAAGTGGAAAAAGGAAAATCAATCAAAAAAACAACCACACAGAGAAGGAAATTGAATTTAGCTTATCTTTAAAACACTTCAGAGTCAATCTGAGACAGCAATAAAACAGTTTCAGCTTCCTCCTCCAGAAAAGAAAAATGCTGCCAAATAATTAACGACACATTCAGGAGGGGATCAAGAGGAACGTTTCCTAGAAAATGTTGTACGCTGTGTTGAGACGAGGCTTGCTCTTTCTGCTCATCAATTATGAACAAATCAAATGCTCAGCAGCAGTGGCTCGATGCTGACAACATCCATTACTGCCAACGAGCTTTAGAGCAATGAATCCACCAGTATGTGGAGCTGGTAGGGATGGATATGGTTTGAAATGTACCTGATGGTAGCACCAATACTACCCTGCTTTTTGATACCTTACTTTAAGAAATGTGAGCAACTTCTTCCTGTAAAATCTTTCGTTTTACTTACAAAAAGAAGTCTAAGTTCTGAAATGCCGTCCAAACGAAAGCACACATGTAACAAAAACTGGCAAAATTCTGAATTAAAACAGGAACTGTCAGATGAATGAACAAGTAAACAATGTTATGAATCTGACAGGAAATTAAATGCCAGCTTCTGACAGTTTTCTCACTTCAAATTTGGTCGGTACAAAAGAAGTACTGAGATATGGCTGTGATAAAAACTGGATATCAGCCCGGCAGTGTCATTACCTGCCAAAAATCACAGGAAGCGATGTGTAAAACCTGTAGTGAAACTTAAAGTGATTAAAAATTCTTTTTTGGGGGTTTTTATTGAACAGTTTTTTGAGTCCTAGTGTAGTGTGTGGAGGTTTAACTAAAGGTGGTCGAACTTATTTACTTAGGGGCCACCGCATTTTTAAATTTGGTAAACATTCAAGCACAGATTTAGTCAAATTAAATGGGAATATTATTGTAAAATTTCTATAAATCCAACTGGTGGTGTCGACATTCAGGTTCACGGAGCATATATTGAAGACTAAAAGGAAGGAAGCGAGTACTTTAACTATTATTTAATGGCATTAATCTTACCAGGGCAAAATGCATTTCATTGCATTAATGTATATGACAATAAACTTGAACTCTTGCATACACTTTTAGCCCCTTTTCCACAGCCTGGTCAAGGCAGGAATGTCACATCAGTATTCTGCCTCGCTTTCTATGAAAGCTACGATTGCAGAATGGGGTGACACAGTTGTCTCGCCTTTAAGCCGGCAGCAGAGGTAGTAACAGAGCTGAATCTAAGTGTGTAACGTTCTGACAAATTACGTGTGTGACCCATTGCCAGCAGACTTCAAAAGCAGCTAACAGCAGTTAGCAGCTAACTGCAAGAAGTAGAACAGCAGCTGAAAAAGGTCTGGGAGCTCCTTACCCTCAGAGCAGAGGACGCAATCAACCGCCTCGAACAGGGATGGTAAATGATTGTTACTGCCATGTTATGTCATTGTTACTGTTTAGAAAGCGCTGCCCAACCCGTATGTGTATGACACGCTAGACGCTGACACTACGTGCGTTTACATGGAGCCATGTATTCCTTTTGCACTCAGGTTGGAAGCCCTACCCGAATAGAAATACTCCTTGTAAACACCTCAACCCGAATGAAAACAGCCAACCCAAAAGAAAATCTAATCGGGTGCACAGGGGTGGAATATTCCTTTTCAGAACCCGAATGGAAGAATTTTTCTGTCTTGTATACACCTCCTACCCGATTCTAGCCATTCCATTCTTTCTGCGCATGCTCGTTTCCTTGCCCTTCTGGCGCGATGACGTATACAGCGTGCATAGCAACGGGCTGAGATAGAGCAGTCGGACTCGTTGCACTCACCGGTCTCTATTCGCCACAGCACGGTCCTCTATCTCCCTTCTTCGACCTTCTACCTCCCTTCTACTCCTCAACAGACGAAGCATTAGCAGAACAAGGTTGTTGTCGTACTGCTGCTTCAAGAATATAAGCAAAACACGCCTGAAAAAGGCACTAAGAACGTCGTCGTCAAGCATCTTGTTATCCGGAGCGAGGACTACAGTGTTTTCTTCCGGTACACGTAACATCCGCCCCGCCCCCTATCCAATCAGAAACCTTCCCTGCCCCAAACCTTGCGCAGACCCGAATAAAGGCGATTAAACTGATCTCCCGTGTAAACACTCATTCGGGATGAATATTTCCCATGTAAACTACCTGGAAAAACTTTAATTCCGAATGATTTCATTCAGATTTATTTCATTCTGAATGAGAAGCCATCATGTAACCACACCTACTGTTGTTTCACATGTCATGCCCGTCATGCCTCTTTTGCTTCCGGAATGCCAGCATGTTGACTAAAAATCAGACACTGGGGCAGCATTGTGCCTGCATTATTTGGTTCTGTACCTCTACTGCAGGTGCTCTGTGTAAGACAATTTTGTTTTCTACTTATTATTCTACTTACTTTTTTTTACGTTAGCCTTAGCCGCAGCAGCACATGTTAGCCTGAAACAGACAAATCTGCTCTGGCAGATACACCTGATCCCCCTCAGCTTTGGACAGACTTACAGTGGGAGTGGGCCAATCATAACCATTTATCTAATACGGGGCATGTTCCAGACAGTGACTGACATGTTGGGGAGCCTTTGCACCTTACGCAAAGTAAGTGATGATGACATAATTTTCAGATTGTGCTCCCTCACGCGCCGTCGTAAACCTAGCTTAGTAAAAAGGAACACAGCTGAGGCATTTTCAAAAACAACAAAGACTGCTGCAGATGATGCGGAAATTTCTGTTGGAAGTACGACTTTCAAATTCTGATGGCAAAAACAGCAACACTTGTTCACAGATATATTAATGTTACACCAATACAGCTCATCTCTGCACGCTTCAATCCGTTTACATTTTTCGGTCGCTTGGTGCTATGTCATGTTTAGTTGTTCGGACTGGTTGTAGGTCTATCAAACTGCGTCTGGAGACATTTTGATCTGCGGTCGTTGGTCACTAATCTTGGAAATCAAAAATACATACAGAATACATATAAATCTCATTATTTACTTGAATTCATCTGCTGCGTTTTTATGTCAAGAGTGTACATTTATATCTTTTCAACCAACGGAAAGATGACACAGATCTCATGTCTACTCTGTGAACATTTTACTTCACCTACCTTGTTCCTACTGGATCAAAACCACAGGAATATTCTTACCATGTTTCTGACGTTCTGTTTTGGCTGTTCAAATTCATGGATTTATCAAAGTTAACTTTCTTAGTTGAACACCTAAAACATGACTCCACTCTGTACCAAAAACAGAGTCTGTGTCCGTCTCACCTCTCTGCCGGTGAGGATGTGTCGGGCCAGCTTGACCTTGGCGAAGTTGCCCTTGCCGATGGTTTTGAGCAGCCGGTAGTTGCCGACATGGGGCTGCTGTGGCTCCTCTGAGCTGCGTGACCGGACGCCTGTCCGGGCCGAACGCGTGCTGATCTCCTGACGTCCATTACTGTGAGATGTGTGCTGTGGGAAAAAGACACGAGTGCCGGTTATTGAGCTGTACATGCTGTGAAACATCCACATGTATCAGCTGTGACTCATGTTGACCCACTGTGACGTATCCACTTAGACTCTGCAGGAAATAAACTGCAGATATTTATAGTTCTGCATCCAGACAAGGAAAGCTTTTCTTCCACCGGCCACAGATGGCTGATAAACTCACTGTTTTCCAGGCAGTTTCACCATTTTATCAACCAAACATCAGAGCGAGGTATGACGTTAATTTGGGGCACAATCCACACAGAACTGGAACAAACTTTCAGAGGATTTTACGTCTTTTGAATCCTGTTAAAATGTTCTGCACTGGCTTAGACTGAATCTTAATCATGTCGCTGTTCTCAAAGTTCTATTATTTCTATTTGAATTCTTATGTTTTTATGCCCTTTTTACATTTTTAATGCATTATTTAAATCACTCTGAATTGTTTTTGTGTTAGAAATGTGCTAGACAAATAAACTTTTCCTCCTTCATCATTTATTGATAAACTGTTTATTCATTTGGTCAATAAAATATCAGAAAATGGTGAAAAGCATCCATCATAAGTTCCCAGAGTCCTGAGTGACATCTTAAAAATGCTTTTGTTGTCAAAACAACAGCTTTAAAACCCCAAAAACATTCAGTTTGCCACCATGAGACCTCGAAAAGCACAAAATCCTCACATTTAAAGCCCAGCTCAGACCAAAGATTTGTGATGACACGAGTTGAAACTTGAAACTACTTGCAATGCACTGGTCTGCAACGTTATAAAAATCTAGTTCACACTTATGTCACTAGACAAGGAGGTGTATCGTCTTTGTAGCATCGGCTATCTGTACTTTGGTTTTAAATTGCAGCTTTTAAGGTACAAGTAATGACTGAAGTAGTAACTTTGCATTTCTGAGTATGTGTGTGTGTGTGACACTCGGATGTACGCAGCTAGTAACAGTAGCAACCAACCGTCTGACAGCGACACACCGCGAGGACATAGACATCCATGTCAACAGCAGCACAGATGTTAACGACATGAGCTTGGGCTTGGAGAGCACGGACGGCTGTTGTAAAGTGACCCACCAACCCGACAGTCAGCCGTTGGTTAATGTCGTGCCGTCTGTGAGCATCTGTCGCCCTAGTTTTGTTGGCACTAGTCGGCCCACTAGCGGGTACTTTTCTTGGTTCAGCATGTTGAATCGGTGTGGTGAGAGAAATCACACCATGAGCTCTTTTGCAGAAACAGTTCGTAATTGTTTGCGTCATCATTCTCTAAAGCGCTGTAAATGTAATTAGTTCTTTTAACATGAGGTTGTTGTGTTTATGTGCCAACTGTCTAACTAGCATCTTGTCAATCTTCTGGTTTCCCTTTCAAGGAATACAGACTACAGCCGCCTGCTGATTTGGAGAGTTATTTCCTCCTGCACAGCGCAGCATGTACGTGCTAGTGCAGTTGGTTGTAGTCTTTTCTTTGTGCTTAGGTGCGACTTTTGGCCAAGACACAGGTGACGTGAGGCGACGCAGCAGTTAGCCTTCGTCACCATTAGTTCTTTCGTGTCGGTTTGGTGTGTCTGGGCTTTCAAACCAGCCACTGGCGACCTAACAAACTGAGTCACAGGTGACACCATCAGCCAGCTTGAGTCAAGCTGAGATGGGCCTGTTTCTTCAACAGCTTCGTCTCGTTGCAAATCTTTGGTCTGAACTGGGCTTATGAGACTGGAACCATTTATTCTGTCTTTTTCTGTACTTCACAAAAATACTTACAACAATCAATCTATTATCAAAATGGCTGCAGATTAATTTCCTCTCAATCGACTAATTTTTTAGCTCCAAAATTAATTATTTGTGATACAAACCGTCAAATTAATACTCAAGTTACACTTGCGACATTTGTATGAACTTAAATCATACTAAAGACAAACCGATTAGCAAAAGTTTCTGCTGCTTTAACTGATTTTTAATTAAAAATCAGCTTCACTTTTTTCACTCAGAGTGCACTGAAAAGACGTGTCCGGTCACAGGCTCCCACATATCTATGAAGGTCACGTCCATGCACAAGTAACTAATGACTAAATAGAAATAATGTGACCAGGTTGGAGGGCAGAACTCTGTATCTCAACTCAAGGATAACTGTTTTGCTTGTTTCACATATTTCTGCCTCATCGTCCTCATTTTCTTATCCTGTTCTAAACGACAGCTGGTTAGCTTTTAGCAGGTTAGCTGCCGTAACAGAAGGTGCCACAAACAATCTGAGCGAAACACAAACTCTCTTTTCTCCTTCTATTATCTACTTGTATTATATTTTACTGCATAGTATTGTGTTTTTCAGTGTTGTTGTGTAATGCATGTGTTGCCTTAAGTAAAGCACCTTTAAGAGCCTCTGTGTTTCTAAGGTGATATAGAAATACAAAACAAAATGTAACATCATCTGGCTGGCAGCTTCAGTGTCATATCCTGTTGTGGGCATTCAGCCTGTCTGAAAACAGGATGTACAGCAGACCACAAAGCACCAAATAAAGGTGTCAAAAGGTTAATGAAAAGTTGAGAGGGTCAATCCATAACGGCAGTCTGGTTCCAACACTGTCACCACACCATTGTTCTGATATACACCAAGACACAGTTCAGCAGAGGTGGTACAGATCCAGATCTCCGTGCATCTCTTTATCAGTTTCGTAAGTAGATGATGGCTTAAACAATATACTTTTTACTTTTCGTGATCTGATGTAACTACAAAAAGCAGTTGCTCGTCTAACTGGAAGAAGTAACCTAGATCACATGATACCAGTCCTGGCCTCCCTCCACTGACTTCCTGTCTGTTTTAAGTTTGATTTTAAGATTTTATTGCTTGTTTTTCAGATTTTGAATGAGATGGCACCACCTTATCTAGCCTACTGCATCTTAATACTTCAGTTAGAGTGCTGACGTCAACCAATCAGATGCTCCTGGATACTTCCAGAACTAGACACAGAAACAGTGGCGACCTAGCTTCGGCTACAGCTGCTGGAGACCCACCTCCTCTCGCTTGCGTACGACTGATTTGAGCTTGACACCTTGATTGATCTTCAACCTTTGCTGTGCTGCAATTTGTTCTCTATTATGTTTATCATTTATCATTTGGTCAATGTACCTGTTCAGCACTTTAGTTGAGTGCAGCTGTTTTTAAAGTGCTCTACAAATGACAGGAAAATATCTGCTCCCTTTCCCTGGATGTTTCTTGTCATTAATGTGTTGTAATGTTTCATGATGTTAGTCAGAACACCTGTTTGTAGTGTTGCAGGCTGTAAAAAGATGTACGTGAATATATCCAGGGCTAAAATGGATGAGAGAAACTTCAAGAATACACTAAACATTAAGAAAACTCAATGCACTCTGGTTTGCATCTTTAACACACAATCAAAGACTAACTGCTAAGCACAGGAAGAAGCCTGGTGCCTGGTGATTTTGTGGTGCACAGCTCTGACAGCACCACCAACAGAGGGATTGATTTTTTTGGGTGCTGTGTTCAAAAGCACCCCCCTGTGTCCCAACAACACCACCAAAAAAAAAATCTGATAGATACTCGCTGTAGCCTCAGTATCGACTGTCCAACCGATGCCTCATTAACAGTGTCACTGTCCTCTGCTCATCCCCAACCTGACTGACCCCATTCACCCCAGAGACAATGAAGAGGACACGAATGAAAGTGAGGAAATGAATAATAAGAGTTTAGACTTTCATGCAAACCTAGAACCTTAAACAAAGCCAGAACAGAGGTCAAACACGATGAGCAGGAAACATTATCCCTGCTTTATGTTTTCACTCCACAGGGCACCAGTTTCATTTAAAAGACTTAAAGTTGCAGCATAAATAATTCTGCAAGATACTGTGCAGATGTAACAGCTAAAATCAGGCTTCTTTAGGAGACCACAGAATATAAACCATAAGGCAGGACAAGGTCACAATAAACCTAAAAATCTCTACATGAATTATTCTACAAGAGATATAAAATGCCATAAAGCACAATAAGGTCACTTTACAGTCTCTGCTCAGCAGCACGCACACTTTAAGTCACTAAAGGAATATTTTAGGCCCTCTACAGTGATAGCTCAGGAGATAAAAATAGGATAAGGTCACTGTTGAATACCACAGACACGCCACAAAAAAAGCCTGTGGGACACATTAAACCGTTCGTTTTCCCTCCCAACACATCGTCTGCTAATCATAAAGGACACAGAAATATCTCAAGTTCTTCAAAAACCACCCATTTCCATTTTTCCGGCTAACAACTTCCTGTAAGAAAAATCTCCCCGTTTAATTTGATCCTTTCCTTTTCTGTGGTTACTCACGAGGCTGCGGTGTCTCCTGGCTGCCTGCGAGCCCGTCATGTTTCAACAGGAAAACACTGATGATGCCCATAGAGATTCCCACTACACCAGATTTTCCCAACTCAGAGCCCAGATAACCACAGAGAGACAGAGAGGGAGACAGCAGGAGGGGGGTGGGGGGGCGCACTGATCCCAGTCAAGCCTGCTACGGGCAGACGCACCGAAACTGGAAACCAGGACAGGATCCTTTCAGATTAAAAGCATTCAGCAGCTGCTTTTCACAGAGCTGGGGAGACACAGACTCTCTTAACAATTTCTGAACTCACTAGCAATCAGTCTGACAAAGATTTACAGCCAATATTCCAGCCAGCGGAGATCCGGATAAAAGATATCAGGTCAAAGTCTTCCTCTTCTGTTTGCTGGTCATTGTTTACAGCCCAGTGAGCTCCTTGAGGCACGAGAAAGGAGTCTGAGTCGAGATGTGAAACAGAATTATTTTATAAGATGTAAATAAAAAGCTCAGTCATCATCAGACAATAACCACTGGGTTCCAAGATTGCATTTCAGCCAATGCATGTCACCTATTTTGCCCTCCATGTGGACTGTTCACCTGAATGCAACCAAAGCCGACTCAAACCTGACTGGTCAATGCCACACAGACTACAATGGAAACCAGAATATTTGCGATACAAAAAACTTGTCCCGTTACCTACAGCTTCTGCAGACATCTGTTTACAGTGTTTACTGTGCAGTAACTTGAATTACTTTTGAATATTTTTCTACCCATACAATGTAACGCTGATATTTCAAGCTAATTATGTTAAAGGTCGAGTGTGTAGGAGTTAGTGTAGTGGCATTTAGCAGCTGAGGTTGCAGACTGCAACCAACTGAAACTTCTCTCATATGCCAAACATGCAGGAGAACAACAGTGGTGCATGCAAAAATGCAAATGGCCCAATCTAGAGCCAGTGTCTGATCTGTCCATTCTCAGCTACTGTAGAAACAACATGGTGAACTCATTGGGAGAGAACGTGCACAGTATGTAGATACAGGCTCATTATACAGTAATGAAAACAAATCGATTCATATTTTCAGGTGAAAAACACTCAAGAAGACATACTGATTATATTCTATTTCTGCCAATATATCCCCTAAATCCTGCACACTGCACCTCTAACAAACACCTTTAATTCTCCTTATTGTATTTCATTTGGAACTGCAATTAACAATTATTTATATTATAGATTCAGCTGTTGATTATCACCTCAATTACTCTATATAAAAACATCACAAAACACTGAAAATGGCCACCACAATATCCTAAAGCACAAAGTGACATCAGCAAATGTCTTGTCCTGTCAGACAAACAGTCAAACACCCGAAAATATTAAATTTTCTACCATTTAAATTAAACATACATTAAGTAAAATTACATTTGCAAACCTGAAAAATCAAATGTTTGGCTCTTTTGCTTGAAAAACGACTCAATAGTTTATCTAAATAATTGCCAATTGATCAGAGAACGAATGACAGGAGCTGTACACAACACTCAGAGCATTAAAATAGCAGCAAACTACTACTTGCTGTGTAAAGATATCGTGGAGTAACAGCCTCCTGAGTGTGTTGTAATCCAAACTTCTCTGTTTGTTGTTGTGGTAGCCGTGCCAAATGCATGTGCATGTGAGTCCCTGCGCTCATACAGTGATTACAGCGGCATCATTGTGGAAGCGTAACGCCCACCCTTAACTGCTAGCTCTGTCAGCACTGTTGCCACTGTCAGCTCTGTTTATTAAGTTAGCAACATTCCCTGCTGGCTGCCAGCTTAGCCACCTCCATGTTGACAACATGTGCAGACATCCCGCCCCAGACTCTGAATCACAAAAATACCCTAAATGTCCCCTTCAGCTCCTTAACTGTTATTTCTTTTGTGTTCATTATTGCATCTGCTGGTCTCCAGTCGTCATTTTTCTGCCTACTGAGTCTTCACATTAGCAGCCACTGAAATGGCCTAGTTTCCCTGCAGGGATCAATAAAATTTCCCCACATCTTATCGCCCTCAGTGCTCTTGTTTGTTCAGTATAGTCTTATCTCCAGCTGACTCTTTGCTGCTACTGTGATGAGTCATGAGATTCTGATATCACATGTAGATATAACGTGTGGCTGCAGCTACAAAGACGGGATATGGGGAGAAGGAAAAGGAATGTATGGAAGGGTGAAACAAAATGGGGATTACTGAGGTATGTGTTTAAAAACCCACTAAATTTAATGGTATGTCAAACAGAAATGCAAAAATAACATTAAATTAAGTCTGGTTAACATTAAGAAAAGTATAAAGCAGCTATAGAAATAGTAGATTAGGTTTTGGGTGAAGTAAATCTGCAGCTTAGAGATAGATCAAAATAATAAATTGTCTATGCATGTATGTACAGTGGCTTACATTTCTCCATTTCCTGTCAAAACACTTCATGTTCTGTAGCACAGAAATTAAATAATATGTTGTTTGACAGTAATTTTAATGACCACTTACTTATTAAGGGCATTTATCACGCTCAAATGTATAACATTTGCTTGTTTTAGCATCTAAAATGTAAAAAAGACTTGCTGTTTTTCTCTGCTGTATATGACTGTAAAGGAAGTATTTGGTTTTTGGATTATAAATCAGAAAAAAAAAATCACCTTGCACTCTGGAAATTTGTAATACCACTATTTTTGTCATGTTATAGCTTAAATGATTAGGTCAAAATATAATTTATTTTTTTAAAAAGCAACTGATTCATCTCTACAAATAATTATTGCAACCTGAAATAAGTCAAACAGGAGGATGTTTATCTGCTATAGTTTTAGAAACCAGTTAATCGTAAGTCACTTACAGAGCTGGTTGCTGCTTCTCAAATATTGTTTTCTATCGTTGTACAACAAAGAAGTAAGTTTTGGAAATTTGAAAACATCACTCACATCACCTATTTTCAAAAGCTTTTGTCACACTACACAGATTAATCAAGTAGTCAGCTGCTGAAAACAATTAGTTGATTCATCGCTTGGCAGAAAATTAAGGAACACTAACTTCGGTTCACCGATTAATTGTTGAAATATATTACAAAGCTAACAGCATCTCATTCCAGCTTCTCAGACATTAGGACTTTGTGTGTTTTATATCATTATTATTAAAATATCTTAATGTTTTAAGCTATTTGTCAAAAAAATATTAAAAGGTGTCACCTCCAGTTTTGGAAAACTGTGACAGACATTTTTTCCTCACAGTTTTACATAATAAAACTAGACAGATTACTAAAGTGTAAGAATTAAAGTTACAGCTGTAATTAAATTAACTGAAAAAAACTGACATATTATTAAAATAATAATTAGAAGGGGGCAGCCCTGATACATTCTTCAATTTTTGAAGAAAAAAAGTCATAAATTTAACATTTAACATGGCGACTGGTTAATATATCTCTATTTTGTGCGTTTTTAATTTCTGTATGATTAAAAAAATATAACAATACACTCATTGTTCCATTGTTAATTCTTTGATGCCCATTTAAGAAGTTGGAGATTAGTTTAATTTTGAAAATCCTGGCCGGAAGCTACAGTGCTGCTACCTTGACAACGCTCTTTCAGACAGGAGATTCTGTTGGTCACGAGGAGGCGGGGCTAATGGAACCCATATTTGGAAGCTGAGCGGCTGAGACCTTTGAGTGACAGCTGGGAGAGCCAATGGCGAGCCTGGACTGAAACTACTGTTGCCTGCCAGAACCAGCAGGCAAAGTACTGTAGTTTTGGGCCTAAATATCCCGACTACATCCTAATTAGGTGCAGTTACATTCAAACTTATCACAAAAATATAATTTACATGTAATTAAAGCCCAATATGAGCGCCGGATTAGATTAAAGTGCGTATTTGACGTAGAGGATATGCTTGTTTACGATTTGCTAACAAAGTGTGAAACAATTAGCTATCACCCAGTCCGGCAATGCAACATAATCAGCCATAATTTCAGTTAAACATCCGCCTCATTCAACAGGCAATTTCATTATGTGTTACATTTAATAATTAAAGTACAGCTAACCCAATAAACAGCCCTTTATACTCACACTTTCCGTCACCTTCTCGTTGACCGTAGGCAAAGGAGTTTTTGTTGACATCTTTTTTATTCGTCCTTTCTTCCGCCAGTCTCAGTCTGATGTCCAAAAAATCCACCGACACCTCCTTCAGTCCGACAGCCGGAAAAAAGAGATTATTGCTTTGCTTTGCAGCTCTGCTCTCCGGGGGGAAACTGTCTCAGCATGGATCGTGACAATTTTCAAACCAAACCGGACGTGTTAGAGCCGAGCACCTGAACTGTTAGGGACCGAACAAAAAAGAAAAAATCCCCACTAACAGAGCACAATAATCTGATGTTCACTTATTTACATGGCGCGTACATACCGCTCATGGCCTCAACTCAAATCGGTGTCCGTCTGTCCGTTTGGGTTTGAGTCAGTGAAGCTAACTAAACTAACGTTAAGGCGCTGTCGGTCGCCACTTCCAAAAAAAACCACCCCGGGCTTTTTCTTTCTCACAAAAAACAACTGTCTAAAAAGAAGCCATGGCGTCGAGTGTCACCAGCCGATGGTTCTTGGAGGGATTCAGAAGGCTTTGGTGGCTGAAATACTCGCCGTCGACTCGGTTTCTTCCATCTCCGACGGCCCAAAGTGAAGCTGGTCTGTCCGTTTTAGGTGGGACCAAAATGGCTACTCAGCGGCTGGGCTGGATTAGGCTGCCTTCAGGGACACCTCCCCGGCTCCGACGTCAGGCTTTCATCATGAGCACTCAAACAACCGACTGTTATTTTCATTAATAAAAATCCTGAAGAATTATTTACAACTTTTACTTAAGTACAGTGGAGGAAGAGGTACTCAGATTCGTTAACTTAAATACAACAGTGGAAAAAGTACTTTGATTCTTTTACTTTAATACAATGGTGGAAGAAGTTCTCAGATACTTTTACAATGGTGGAAAAATACTCAGATACTTCTACTTAACTACAGTGGTGGAAGAAGTACTCACATACTTTTACTTAAATACAGTGGTTGGAGAAATACTCCGATACTGTTACAATGGTGGAAGAAGTACTCAGATACTTTTACTTAAATACAATGGTGGAAGAAGTACTCAGATACTTTTACAATGGTGGAAAAAGTACTCAGATTTTTTACTTAAGTACAGTGGTGGAAGAAGTACTCAGATACTTTTACTTAAATACAATGGTGGAAGAAGTACAGAGATACTTTACTCAAATACAGTGGTAGAAGAAGTACTCAGATACTTTTACAATGGTGGAAAAAGTACTCAGATTTTTTACTTTAGTACAGTGGTGGAAGAAGTACTCAGATACTTTTACTTAAATACAATGGTGGAAGAAGTACAGAGATACTTTTACTCAAATACAGTGGTAGAAGAAGTACTCAGATACTTTTACAATGGTAGAAGAAATACTCAGATACTTTTACAATGGTAGAAGAAATACTCAGATACTTTTACAATGGTGGAAGAAGTACTCAGATACTTTTACTTAAATACAGTGATGGAAGAAGTACTCAGATTCTTTTACTTTAGTACAGTGGTGGAAGGAATACTCAGAGTAATTTACTTAAGCACATTCATGGAAGAGGTACTCAGATTCTTTTACTGAAGTCATGGAAGAAATACTCAGATTTCAGTATTCAGATACTTTTAATTAAATACAGTGGTGGAAGAAGTACTCAGATACTTTTACAGTGGTAGAAGAATTACTCAGGTACTTTTACTTAAATACAGTGGTGGAAGAAGTACTCAGAGTAATTACTTAAGTACATTTGTGAACGAGGTACTCAGATTCTTTTACTGAAGTCATGGAGGAAATACTTAGATCTCAGTACTCAGATACTTTTACTTAAATACAATGGTGGAAAAAGTACTCTGCAATAGTGGAAAGTAACTAAGTGCAATTACTCAAGCACTGTACTTAAGTACAATTAAGTTACTTGTACTCTACTTGTGTAGTTCCATTTTATTCTACTTTATACTTCCACTGCACTACATCTCAGTGGTAAGTATTTTACTTTCTCCTGCACTGTGTTTATCTGACAGCTTTACTCATTTTACAGGTTTATTATTAATCAACTAATTATTAGAAATTATTAGAGATTAAACTTCCCAGCAGTATGTAAAGTAATATACTCATACTTCTGTTTGATGATTACTCGAACTTTTGATTCTATAAGTATAATATCTCCCTCTGAAATGTAATGGAGTAGAAGTTTAAAGTAGCATAAAATTGGAAAGTGTGAGTAAAATAAAAGTATATCAATCTATATACTCAAGTACAAAAAAGTAGTGGTACAACAGTGTGTTACAAGTAAAAGTACTGCATTTAAACTCTTACTTTAGTAAAAGTACAAAAGTATCTGCATCAAATTGTACTTAAAGTATCAAAAATGAAAGTACTCATAATGTAGAATGACCCATTTTAGAAAAATATAAATTATATTACTTGTATATATTTAATGATGCATTAATAGGTTAATCACTTTAATGGTGTGGCTTATAAAGATGAGGCTAATCTAAATACTTTATATACTGTTGGGCAGTTTAAAATAAAATAATACATAATAATTTATTAGTCCTTATATTTTGTATTGATAATCTGAGTCTGCAAAGTAACTAAAGTTCTCAGATAAATGTGGCTGAGTAAAAAGTACAATAGAAGTATAAAGTAGCATAAAATGGAAGTACTTTAGTAAAGTACAAGTACCTCAAAATTGTACTTAAGTACAGTACTTTAATAAATATACGTAGTTACATTCCATCACTTATCAATTGATATTTTATTGGTTATTTTCTTGTTAAAAATGTAATGTAATGTTAAAATACTAAATTCAAAATAAGTTACTTTTCATGTTTGTGAAGCTGCAGAGCAAATATCTGCTGTATTTTAATTAAAACATGATTAATCGATTATTTGGTTTATTATGAATGAAATATACACAACACCTATTGTCAGATTGTGTTGTTCGTTGTGTTGAAACTTGAGGATCTATATTTTCCGACAGCCCCTGAACGCAGCATGAGTGAGTCCAGCTGAACGGGTGGAGGAAGTGAGGAAACCGGCTGACCTCAGTCCCATTGGACCAGAGAGGACTGTCATCATCAGGAGGAAGCGTCTCTGTGGACTTGATTTGGCTTCAAAGGAAAATATGTTGCACAAATTCTGATATTAAAGGGAAAAGCTGCAAAGTCGCAACAAAAAATTAAATCTTTAGTGAAAAGAAAAGTTTTAAAATTGTGACTTTTGTTGAGTATTTTCTGACAATAATCAACTCAGAGAGGATTTATAATTTAACGAGAGTCTATTACTAACGACAAAACCCTACTATGAGGATTTAAGTCCACATTTCGGCACATTTAAAAAATCTATTTTAAAATCTCACATTTCTCAAAATATGTGGTCCTAACTCTACTACCAGTTTCTGATATGCAATATGACAATTTATTACAGCATCCTGTTGATTAAAAGTTAATTTTATTGAGATACACTTAAGAAAATTTATCTGGTAAATGTGAAAACTTTAAAACATAGAAAGGTCATGATTTGTGGATGAATCTATTTAAATTCACTATTATTTATGAACGACAGCCTGTCTTCTGTTTAAGTGAGGAAATAATAATATTTAAGTAATCCTTGAACTCCGACATATTTGGATTACTGGTAATCATTTTAATTTTTGATTAATTGTAAAGTTTATTTGCTAGAAAAGTGACATCACAACATGTTTAACAGTCCCAAATCCAAAAATATTAAGCTTAACGTTACAGAAAACAGCTGGAAGTGAATAATTTCTGCTTCTAAATGATTTTGCTAACTACAAAAATCAATTTTCTGACCATCAACTACTTCTTTGAGCTGTAATTTGGAAGTTTCTTCTCTACATTGCATAAACGGAAGCTGTTCCCACTGAAGATACTTCATCCATAAACTTTAAACCTGTAAGAGAGTGACCATAAACGCATAATGAACGCAGTGTTGTGGATAGCAAAACATTCATTCTTTATTGACTGGAAAAATACAGGGACCAAAAAAGAAAAATGTGCAGTCAAAACGATCCCCAAACACCCATGATTAAAATCCCCCAAAGCGACTTCATTTCATCAACTGAATACATCTCAAAATTACAGAGTTAATGTGCAGCAAGTAAAGCGCTATGTTAAGTCATGCCACGAAGCAGAGGAGGGGTGAGGGTGGAGGGTGGTGGGGGGGGTAAGTAAAGGAAGGGAAGGCCAGCCATTCAGGTGGAACAGGGCATTGTCAGTCAAAGCCACAACACAAGAGAAGCATCATCATTATCATCCTCATCATCATCTGAGTCTCTCAGATCGCATCAATGTCAATGTCATCCTCTTCTTTTTCAGGCGTGTCTGGTTTCACAGTCTCAACTTTGAGCTCGCGGGCGGAGGACGAATACACCACCTGAGGACAGAAGCACCACCAGGGTTAACACAGTCCACAGAGCGCGGGTCATACAGACATTACATAATGAATTCAAGGACTTTCAAGGTCTTGTAAAAGCACTATTTTTTTATTTTCAAGGGAAGCAAAACAGCTGATTCATTTTCAAATCTAAATTTTTATTAAACATAAATGAACGATGTGATCAATGTTTCCCTTCCCAGCAAAGCTTACACATCACTCTGTTTCTGTAACTGTGTAAAGTCCTTGACAAAATCCTTGAATGACACTGAACCATCTGAAAACAGCTCAAGGAAACGATGCCAGCTGGAACTAAGGTTTTGCTTTGAGTTTTTGGCGGAGCTATGACAGCAGCAGTTTTACTTCTACCGACAGCTTTTCAGACACTTTTACCTTTGTCTTGTTTTGGTTTTTAATTTTTTTTTTTTTTTTTTGGGGGGGGGGGGGGGGGGTCAAAATTAAGTCATTCATTCATTCATTCATTCTAAGCGTGTATACCACAACAGAGGTCTTGAAATGTGAAATGTGTAAAACTTCATCTGAAAGACTAAAATTAATAAATATGAGCCTGAACATTCAGTACCAACTTTCAGTACTTTTTAGTTTTCACATTTCAGATACACTGGCCATCTTTCAAGCTACAATTGATAATTTTCATTAATATAAAAGTGTCTGATTATCTGCCTCATAGCACCTCTAATGGCATCAAACTGTCAAAGGAGGCAGTGCTGATTTCTCATTTCAAATGTTTTCAGAAACATCATTTAGGGACTGTTCAGCTGTAAAATGAGAGACTACGACCCTGCTGCCATGTTGAAACAACAGCCCAGCAAATCACCACCCACCAGTCCTACCAACTTTCTCACTTCTCAGCTCTGATTGGTCGTTTTCCTTCAGCTGGATTCTACTAAATACTATGTAGAAGCACTACGAGGAGAAGGATGGACGTGATTCTTTACACGCATGATCAGTCTCATGTAATACTCTGTGGGTGTAGAGACAGTTTCATCAAATATGACGAAGGTTATTCTGTATAAAAAGTCACCATCTACAGCTTTAAGGTTTCTGACAAATAATGTCGGTAAGAAAGTAAAACTTTCCAGTTAAATTAAAATCATAAAACATCTAATTCTTCTCCCTCATTGAAAAACACAGAATTTATGAAAATGCAAATGTTGTTAATTCAAAAAGTTCAACTGCTGAACTCAAGATGTCTCCTGCTGTCTGAGTGTGGGGGGACAGAAACCTCAGTGTTCTCAACAGCTGATGATTATAATGAAAATGAAATGAGGGATAATTGCCTTATATAGTTTTAATCTAGGACTTATTTATTCTCACTTCTGGTGTCTGATATTTGTCCTTTCCAACAATCATTTTAATGAATGTTTTGTTTGCAGTAAAGTCTTAATTACTAAACAAATAAGTTTTGCATCCAGCACCTTTTATATTTCATGTCAGTTTTGAAAAGGTTTTGATATTTGCATATGAACAAAATCCTTTACATAAAAACAAACCTACTCATCACAACATTTTCATTTTAAGTGGACTGACTGTAGTGGCTTTTTTTATTTACATACAATCATTAAGATTAACTGTCAGATTAAATCACAGCCAAGTGGCCACTTTAGATTAATGTAACAAAGTAAAACAAAGTTCATGGAGAGATCTAAATCTATCAGTTACCTCCACGTTCTCATCATCCTCCTCCTCCTCTTCCTCGCTGCCCTCGCTCTCCTCCTCTGCCTCCTTCAGCCATTTGACAAAAGGAGCAGCCTTAGCATGGATCTCTTTGGCCAGTTCCTTAGAGACGTACTTCTTAGAGACCTGGAGGAGGAAAACAAAGTCAGTCAGTCAGTTTAAGACCTTTTAAATATCTGTATAAATGGAATACAAGACCAAACTTGGGATGGAAATACACACCAAAAGTGATGATGTGGAACAGTGAGGTAAAATGACACTGACAATAGTCTTTATTCTTACACAGAACAAGGAAACGAGCAGGCTGGCTAGCAAGGCCTCAGTTTAACGATGCACTCTCACTGTGGGATCTAATAGGGGCAGTGTGCGCATACAGATGTGTCAAAGTCTGTTCCTGTGTTGAATAGTGTTTCCCTTCTGTTCAAATGTTTCTCACTGGATCTAGATGGGTTTAATCACCTGGTCTGTTTCTACTGGAGAGGAGAGACCTCTGGGGATACTTCAACTCCCCATAAAAACACCTGAACAACAAACTGAGGAAATTCTAACCAGGAGAAGTTTCAGCTGGTTGCAATCTGCAGTCCTCACCACTAGATGTCACCAAATCTCCTTAAATCTTGCACACTTTACCCTTTTAGTTATTTGAAGCGCTCACGCCCACCCTGATCTAATAAAAGATTAATACACAGATATCTACACCCACCTTCTCTGCCCAGGCAAAGATGACATCTTCCTCCAGCAGGTCTGCGTCGTACAGGTCTTTGAGGATGATGGGAACTCGAGGCAGCAGCTGGACCTGATGCAGCTTCACCACACACTCAAAACCTCCCAACAGATACTTCTGGGCCTTCTTGTTGTTGTGGCAGAACTGAGGGCAAAGTTAAAATCAGGAAACAGCCATGAGACAAATACCTAGCAAGCTTACATTTGATCTACAGAAGTATTACGAGGTGTAGAAGAGAAAGTAAGCTGAGAAAATTACCCATCAAGTTTCAGTTTTTAATCGCATAATCAGATCACTTGTGCAACTTACTCGCAGGAAGTGGCGTTTGTACTTCTTGATCTGGTCGCGGATGTTCTCGTCAAAGAGCAGCTCGCTGAGGATGAGGGGGCCCATGGCCTTCACATCCAGGCGCTCTGCCTCCGCCAAGATCTCCTTATCAGCCATGTCGATTCCACTCTCCTTCTTGTGCTGGAAATGGAAACCAGTAAAGTTACAGTGGAGTGGACACACACGTCAAGATTAAATGTTCCGTGTGTGTTCCTCCTAACTCTTCTGTTATTAACTGTGATAATTTACACCTACAAGCCAATAGTACTATAATAAAGTTAGATTATAAAATCATGCTCCCCATACTGCCAAACTGAAGACTCTTTTCCTTTACTTCCATTTCAGCTCATAAACTTAATATTTTGGGGGTTTTGACTCTCATATGAGGAGATCTGACAGACTGAAGGACTTTTTCACAATTAACTAAAATTTGACACTTATGTCTCCATCATTAAAGCTAAATTAATAGACTTAGAGGAGCAAAAGAAAAAAAAGGATGTTGTGAATCAAGTTTAATTAAGAGCTGACAATCCTGAGGGAACCCTTACTTTCACAAAGTTGTAGAAGAGGTTGACCCTCTCCTCCAGGGGTTTCTCCAGGTCCTCGCTGAGCGTCAGGTTCTTGGCGTGGTCGCTGATCTCCTCCATTCGCCTCCTCTGTGCCTCCTCTGTAGTCTCCTCCGCCCAGTCCTCATCATCGTCATCTCCATCCTGACGACACACGGAGGACATAGAGGTCAGACAGAATGACCAAAAGGGGTTTTACAAAGTTTCTACTGTAGGTTCTTCCACACAGTAAATCCCCAAAAAGCAGAAACGTTAAGTGCTTATTAATAATCACATGTCTGTGTAGACAGAGACGTCTCCTGGCTCTTCAGACTAAAATGAATCCTTGTTTATTTGAGCCGACTGAAATTGTTGCTCAGAGGTTACAGACAAGAGTAAACGGACCGCTGGACGCAGCAGTTAACAGCCCAGGGCTCATAATACTTTATTTATTCTGTGTACGTGCACTGGTGCATGTACGTTTTGAAGTTACCTGCACCAGTTTTTTTTCCAGCACCATTTGGTGTACTTGTCCTTTTTTCTCTGCATTTCTGCAACGTCCAGATGCGACCAATAAGAATCCAACATCAACTGCCGCAACATTTCCTTTGTTATGAAATATGAGGAGATTGTCAATGTGTTATAATCTGAGCTGATGGGAATGGACTTTATTCACAGCAGACATTTTGCTTTGTCGTGGTGGGGAAAAAAAACCCGGTGTATTCAATAACATTAGTGATAGCTGCATTCCACTTACGGGAGGCCCTGGTACTGTCAATGCTGACTCACTGTAGTCTCATACTGGGACACTTAATGGAACTGAGCCTTCAGTAATGTTATTCATTTCACCTGTGCTGTCTGCTGTGAAAAAGATCCATTCACTGTGCTTCTCAGCAAAGCTAATATAATAGTTTTCGCTCTTATAAGGGCTTCTTTGGTTACGTCATATATTCTACATTGCTGTGAGTCTTTCATCAAGCTTTTTGGACGTGTGCCACAAGAACATGTGAAGTGTCAACTGTGTGAGTCTCATGGTCAATGTCAGAGTTGACAGCCCTGAAGACCATTATCTTTTGTACCAAATTACGTGTATATCAAGCTGAGAACTACAGGCACAGCTCAAGTGCAATACCCTGCATTTGCACGTGGTACTTTGAGCCCCGCAGCCGTATCATTTTATGCAACTGCAAACATCCGTTAAAGTTTGTAGGCGTCTCTAGTTGAGGTTATCACATTAGACTAACGGCTCTGAAGAGTCAAACTGATTTTTGTCAATAAAAAAGTAGCTGATAAAGTTCAGTAAAGGTGAATCACCATACAGACTAAATAAGAATCAAAAAATAGCTCTGGACTGTGAGATAAGGAGAGATTTGCTGATCTTTGTTTAGGCAGTGAGCACACAGTCAGCTGAACACGAGGGCGTTGACCTCAGCGACCACTTTGAGCGATCACAAACATTTTCCTTAAGTTCGAACACAAATAACACAGTGTGTGTGTTTGACTGGTGTCACCAGGCTGTGTGTTTGCTGTTGAGAAACTGGTCACACAACTGTCTGACTCGCACACCAGTGGACATGTAGCTCTCTAGTCGCCTGATCCCCGGACTAGAAACCCACCACAGCCTCAGGAGCATCGAAGTTCTCTTGGTTTCCAGCCTCTCCGCTGCCAGAGCCGTTCTCCTTGTCCTTCTTGCGGTTCTTCTTCTCCTTCTCTTTCTTAACAGATGCGGATCCACCATCAGTGTGCTCTGTCATTAAAGAAGCAAAGCATTTATTATCAAGTTCCTATTATGTTGAACCCAACAGGGATCCGGACCATCAACTCTACTTGAAACTACTAAAAAGAGCCAAATCTCACCTGGTGGGTTTTTGAGGATGAACGTGCAGAGTTTGTGTCTAGTGTCTAGCATGCCGCGGTATCCACAGGCTTTACAGGAATTGCCAATGGTTTGTTTCTTGGGATTGACATGCTGTTAGAAAGACAAATAAAATCTTATTAGATCTCAAGAAGCGACACAGTCAAGTCTTAAACTTCCCTGGATTTACGTTACAGATGCTGTAAGATATTTACCAGATCAGTTTCAGGGTTGTCACACTCGGGACACAGCACAAATTTTCTGATGAACCCATCAAGCATGTCCTGCAACTTGTTCGCCTCGTGGGATCCGTTGACGATGTAACGGTCGTTTTTGGTATCAAACTGGGTCTGCGCACCGAGTTCACAACCAAAAAACTTGGTCGGGTCTGCGGAGGAGATCAGACATGACATCAAATGTCACAATGAAATTGAATGTAGTTGATTGTCCTCTGGTTAAAACATAAAAACATTTTTTTTTTTTTATCCCTGGACAACTGTATAATTTAACTTGCTTTCTATAAAAAGGTTTCTACAGATAGATCCCATCCAGTAAAATCACAGATCTTAAGTGTCCCTGCTGGAAAACCTTGTAGCTAAAAAGAACAACTAAATTAGTTTAATGTTGGGCATTTGCCTCAAAAATTCCTGTTTCTTATTCCTTACACTTTTGTGTATTGACTCCAATAACTCTACTGTGTTCACTTTGGATAATTTTGAGTTTTTGAAGCTCAAGATTACACAGTTAGATTTTATACTTCTTCACAATAACCCTCTTCCCCTCAAAAATCATGCCTCAACCACAAAAAGCGAAACAATCAAAATTACATTTTGTCATGACTAAAACTTTGTTCGGTGTTCTTCATATAAAGGGAAGGACTTTTTGTTGGAGAGACGAGCAAAAATAACTTAGATATGTGGCCTTGTTTGTTGACATCTATTTTGTTACAACAATTTTTTACCAATGCCATTAACAGTGTTTGGTTTAAAAGGTCAATTCAGAGGTAATAAAAAGGAGGACGAAATCTATATAAACCTTTAAAACAGAATGAAAGGATTTCAAAAGCTCCCTGTAAATTTCTAAATATATTTTGGCATTTGGTTGATCTCTGGGTACAAACTGACATTCCTTTGCTTTGTGTGTTACTTACATGTTGGAGGCCTGTTCAATGCCTTTGCAACATCAACCATGTTGACAATGACCGTCTTGATTCCATTCCCTTTGCCTTCAACCTGGATGACATGAAGACAGATCATCAACACACAAAACATGAAGAAATTACAAATGTTCTTTCGACAAGAATTTCATAAGTGTTATCTCGAGCAACTTCCATTTGATTAGTCGACACCATAAAGTTTATGTTCTCTCCACTTCTGTCACTTCTGTCACAACTTGTCAAATATTGACTGCAAACTTGAAAACATGCGTCAGCAAGCCGTTACCTTGGCAATCAGACGGGGCATCTTGTAGCGATAGAACTGGTCTGACACGCTGCGGTTGACGTTGACAGACATTTTGGCTGGATGTTAGCACTATCAGTAAGATAAAAGGATCTTGGTTGGGGATTTTTCGGGATCTTCTGTCTGGAAAAGAGGGGATGACATAAACGACTGCAAGCGCGCTCTGTCTCTGACATGAAAAACGCTGTGCCGCTGTGGCCGCAAGCTCCTTGCTTGAAGGCTAGATTTCCACCACACAGGTTCCAACGGCTGCGCAACAGCTCTGAAAGAGAAGAGGGACAAAAACCTATTAATATTTAATTAAACAAAGATATTTAACAGGAAATTCATATGTGTGCTAGGCAACTTGACTGAATAGAGAACAAAACTGTGTTGTTTAAATTGTCTAGCTTTATTTCATGGCAGTCCTGAGATGTTTTTACTGCTGGTTCAACCATGAACAGTACTTATTAAGTTTATTTGAAATGTGCTGTACGAATAAAATTTGTTAGTATTAATGTTTTAGTCTTAGTTTAACTGTATACCATGCACTGAATGCAAAGTGGTGTTCTCCCAGAACCATATGTAAAGATATGGAGTGACATTTGTTGAGTCTGTGCCTGTATCTGGGGTAAACTTAAATTTATTTACTGAATTTTGATAAACTATTTATCTTTCAGGTAGTTTTTTGAGCAAAAAGTAAATCACTGGTTTGAGCTTTGGTTCTGGTTCAAGATGTAAATAATTGCTGGCTGATTTAGTTTTGTATGATTACCAAATAAATATCTGGTGTTTCAGACTGTTGGTCAGACAAAAATAACCAATTTTACAATGTGAATTAAGGCTTTCAGAGATAATGATAAATGTTTAATAGTGGACCAATTAAAACCCTGATTATATAATTTCTTTGTGCTCTCGAAAGCTCACAATTGATGATTAAACCCACATAATGAAACCAGATTCCTGTGGTGCATGATGATTCTTGACTGACTGCCATCATTCATGGAGACGGAGTTATGTCTCAGGTATGTCAGTGCAGAATGACAGGCAATAGAGAGTTCAGACTCTGGAGGACAGCTGGGGCATACTGCAGAGGCTCGGATACAAATATTTCTCCTCATAAACAAGTTTGAGCATCAATACATACATTTCCAGATAGATTATAAACATGAAAAGGCTCTGCACTCAAAAAACTGCTGACAAAATCAAAATCCAGCAAATATCCATGTGATCCAGCTATGAGCAAGCATGACAGATTAACCCATAGAGGAAAAATACAACCCAGGCAGTAAACTAGATGCTATTGTGGCCATATACGTCCAAAAATTGTTTTGTCAAAGCCCTTTGTCTTTCATGAGGGCCTCTGGCTTTAGTCACATAAGGCCTTCTCTTGTTATTAGGTCACAAACAGGAGGCCTAGCAGCTGCCAAACAACTCTCCCCCTGCTGACGGCTTTAACACCAGCTAGTCTGTAGTTTCCTCAGCCGTGTCACTGCTACCCGACATGAAATGACTCACAACCGACAGTGACACAGTGATGTCAGGAGCTGAGGCGTCTCAGAAGGGCACGAGGTCAAGTCTATTTCAGAAAGAAGGCTAACTTAGCTTTAGCTGGCTGCTTGGTGCAGAGTGCGTCATACAGTCACTGCACACGAGTGAGGGGACTGGGAGACGCCATTTTGATACAGTGGCACAGAAAACACGTCATATTGCTCAATAATAACGCTGGGGATATAACCACATATCACACATCTGCGTCAAATATTTACAATATTTTCATGTAACTTACCGTTTTCGCAAAACAAAGACATAAACACAACGCTGATCGTCCAAGAGGCGCAGTGAACGGTGGTCGATGGCTGTTGCTGGTGTTGTATTGATTGCAGCAGGGGTTCTTGACGGGATTTTGGCTCTCAAAGATGCACAGTTTAACACCCTAAAGCGTCCAAACAGTGCGGTCGCCAGACTCGGAGGCAGACGGGGTTATCTGGAACGTCCTCGGGGTTTGGGGGACCTTTGGGGGGAGAGGCGCATTGTTAACCACACAAACTGCGGACTAAAAAACGCTAACGTTAGCATCATCAGGTGAGACAGCTGAACGGTCATTGGGTGGCTTGCTTCACCGTCAGGTACAATCAACATTTACTATAATAAGAATAAAACCAAGTCAGAGCGATTCTAATGGTCCGTTATGTCAGGTAACGTAAATGTTACTCAATGAGCGGGTAACGATTACAGCTAACTGGCTTCAGTTACATTACACGTGAATCATCGCCAAATCACCCCAAATTGTAAAAAAAAAAAACAAAAAACAAAAAAAACCACACAGATTCACAACAATATACTTATCCACAATGTAATACAAGTACATTTTGCGCCTGGACACAGCTTCACGGTAAGCCCGTTATATAAACAGACGCCAGCAGAATTAAAATATTCCAGGAAATAGCCAGAGCCCAGATGCTAGCTGACGTCCCGCAGCTAACGCAGTCTAGCGGAGCGCTGACGACGCGTTTGGGTTGAAGATAATATGTGATTCGAGTGAATATCTTTAACAAAGGTTTAGCTAGCTGGATTATCTCCGTGGATTCACGACCATCGATATGAAATCCACGTCAGGGTGAGGCCCGGGAAAATGTGATGAAATAATTTCGCACCTTACCTCTCGAATGTTCTGCGAAACACTGCTACTCGCGTCGCTTTTACTAACGGATGTCGAGCTAACGGACGTAACTGGGTTAGGGACTTCCGGTGGTAGGATTAATTTCAAAGTAAAAGTCTGCTTTCGCCCTAACAAATGTGGTAGGCCTTTATTATTCCCTGTGGTGGAATGTAACTACTGCATTAAGTATTTGCTTGATTAGTTACATTTCCTTTTTTGTCATGCTATAGTTTTTATTTATATTGTTTTATTTATATATATTATATATATATATATATATATATTTTAATTTTATGTCATGCACACAAAAATGTGTCCAACCCTCATGGGTTTACAAGACACCATTACAGTATCGTTGCAGTAATCAATAAAGGTATATGTGATCTTACTGCTCAGTTTGCCTTCTATATAGGGATGTGAAATAATATCGGCACGTCATCTGTATCAGCCAATATCAGCTTTAAAATGAACTATCAGAATCGGCATGCTTTACTGTAATTTGCACACACACTGAAAAGTGTTGTATTTCATGTCTCCATGTGCTTCTTGTTGTACAAGTCTGAGAAAGAGCCTGCATGCTCGAAACATCACGAATGACAAAATAAAATTATAAAGTAATGGGAGCTCTATTTGGTGTGCGGATCATCTTTTTCTTTTTGTCTTCACTTGAGTTTTTTGATCCAGCACCCAATTGAAATTTTATTTGGGATGTGTGTGTCGCCACCTCTTTTTTATGATCCATGTGCTTGTTGGCCACCAGGATAAGAGTTTGCATGTATGATATGATGTTAATTCCACTACAGAAGAGACTTGATGATCACTAAAATTAGGTGGGGGAAAAAGTGGATATATCAGTATTGGATATCAGTCAGATGAGTTGTTACATATCGGCATATCAGATATCAGCAATCCAATATCGTGCATCCCTACTTCTATCCCAGGCCTGGCAAACAAATCTGCCACAAATAAAGTGTCCCTTCCAAAACATAACTCAAATTTTTCATGGTCATCCAACCAAAAGAAATCAACATAAATAGAGGTCATTTAATCAAAACTACATCCCTTATGTCTTCATATGCAGGACAGTAAAACAAAAAAATGAACCTCAATCTCAGTTCCACCTATCTTACACAACTAATAAAGTCTGTCCTCCTCTGGAGGGGTGATAAACCTACTGGTCTCTTATGCAAATAGCAATGTTCCTGAGCACAACTTTGTCTTTTGTTTCAACGGCACTTTAGATAAGGCTCTATACTATAGCTATTCTTTATGAGACAGTAAATTTGTAATTTTGGTTTACAGTCAGTCCAGTAAAGACCATGTGTCTCCAGATGTGTTGATTTTGAATGTTTGTTATAAACTTAAAGACAAAGTGGTCCTTTGTGTGTTTAAAAAATTCTCCCAGCTTTCTTCTTAAGCTACACAAACTTCAAAAAGCTGGAAAAGTCGTCGTCACAAAGCTGAAAATGTTTTCACAGGACTGGCAGGCTACAAACATATGATGATCTTATAGAATATGATGAATCACTGTAAATTAAACTACCCAGCAGTATATAAAAGAGTTAAAATGAGCACAATCTTAAACATTTACAGCAGTAAAATGACACATACACACTAATGCAGCAGTAATATTGATTCAGAAGCATGCTGTGTTTGGAAATAACTAGCGACATGTATCTGAATGACATCATAAACGTAATTATAATCAGTTACAGCTACTGAAAAAATGTAATTAAAGTACAGTTACTAACTAAACTGTTGGTGATTACATCCAAATATATTATTTTGGTAAGGAGTTTATATGTAGAATATATAACATTCATTTATTGCTTTTTTGGCATAGCCTACTTTCTCACAATTTTCAATAAGCAAACAAAGAATCACTATGCATATAAATTAAAACAGAAATAAAATCATACAAACAATAATATAGGATCTGTGTTACTGTGTAGATGTATAGTTAAAAACATTAACACTCAATTAAAACAAGATCAGAAATAAGGTATTCAAACAGCTGTGAGAGTGGGAGAGTTTCCAAGTTCAGGGTCATTTGCAGATTATTCCATGTATAAAGAGCACTGTAAGAGAACGATATTCTTCCTAGTTCAGTTCTGATGAAGGGACTGTGAAGCAAAACCTTGTTCTGTGGGTAAGGACCAAGATCATGTGAGGTCAGAGTTAAAAAGGATGAAATATAGGGTGGAAGCATCTGTATCAAACCTTTGTAAATGAACAAATACCAGTGCTGTTACCGCTTCACAGCCAAATGTGGTCAAAACACAACTTTGGACTTAAAGGGATTTCTGAACCAAACAAACAACCTCAAATTTCTAATACTCTTCTTCAGAGTGGTCTATCCAAACTACATTACCACACCCTGACACAATTTCAGACCATCTGCCACCTAAATTATTCATTACATATTTTAAACAGGGTAACAATTTGTAACCTATGACATTTTAAAAGTAACCTTCCCAACACTGAAAACATCATATATATATATATATATAATATTTACACCTTAACCCTTTGAAACCTGAATCATCATCAGTTTACAAAATTGGTTTGATCTCTTTAGAGAATGGGGCGAAAAGGCAATGAGCAACTTGGCAAGAAATGTCACGCAAATTGCAAGAAATAAGGAAATTACCTAATACATATATATATATATATATATATATATATATATATATATATATATTAATTCANTTTTAGCTATTAAAAATAAATATACATATTATTTTATGTAATTTTTAGCTATTTTTCTCAGGTATTTTATTTGAACTTTTATTCATTTGCTTAACTTTAGTTTTCTTGTTTAATTTTTGTTCTTTTTTTACTTTTTGTTTTGGATTATTTTTGGGTAATTTCTTTGACAACAGAGTAACTTTGAATCTTGAACAAATTGGTTTGATTTCTTTAGTAAATATGGGGGAAAAGGCAATGAGCAACTTGGCAAGAAATGTCATGCAAATTGTAAGAAATAAGTAAAAAGTGACAAGAAAATCACCAAATTAATAAAAAAATATATACATTATTATTATTATTATCATTATTTCATTTTTAAAATCATGTTACAAAAAATAAATATGTATAGTGTTCAATTTAGTTTCTAGATTTTATTATTTTCACATTATTTTCTTGCTTGGTTTTGTTTTTTGTTTTTTTACTTTTCTTTTTTGGCTTATTTTTGGGTAATTTCTTAGTTAATAGGGTTACTCTTAATAACTTTTTTATACCTTACTCATTTTTAGTTGCTCATTGAAATCAAGCCAATTCACTCAGATTTCAAAGGGTTAAGCACATTTTGCTGATTATATACCCTAAGTATTGTCACAATGTGGTACTTTCACTTTTACTTCAATAAAGGATCTGAATATTTGTCGCACTACTGGTATTTTATCCCCCCCAGTTACCTTAGATGTTTTCGTGTTTTATTTTGAAAGGGCAAAAGGAAGTGGTCTATTGTAATTGACGCATCCTCTTCTCTGATTGGCTGACGGCCTGACGCTGTACGTGCGTAGGCGCTTCCTCAACTTGACTAGCAGAAACAGCAAAATAGAAGATGGTGAGTATGAAATGGCGAAAAGGCCACAATTTCCCACATTTACTGCCCGCGCTTCGAGCACTTCTCTCGCACCATGTTTTCTTAGACTCGTTGTCGAAGCGAGGAGGCCAACATGGCGGCTTTACGTCTTAGTTTTAGCGTTTGATTTTAGTGAAGCTTCATTCCGAGATGGATCAACGATCACATGACAGCTGAGCAGTTTAGTCCCCCCAAAAAATCCACTGCAACAAGCTGCAAGCACTTCTAAAGTCACACTTTGTATCTGCACGGTGGAGTTTCAGCTCGACACGTTTGTTAATCAACCACTCTTGTTGTCTGGCTATTTGATATCACGACATTTTGTACTTTTTCTCGTGTGCTAAGCAGTTAGCATGCTGTGCTAACAGCTACATTATCTCATGAGGCACTTTTCCTGTGCAGCAGTAATGATGTCTGTCACCCAGTTATTAACCCGTGCTATACCTGTCATTGATTTCTGACGTAATCACACTACTCAGACAAACTTACAGCTACATGTTATTTATTAGCTCATTCATTCATTCCCTCTTCATTTCATTTTCCTGTTTCTAGTTGGGAGCAAGATATTTATGAAAACATCAAGTTTAGGAACATTTTAAATCTATGTAGTTGGTGCATTATAACCAGTGGTGGAAGAAGTACTCAGATCTTTTACTTAAGCAGAAGTACTAATACCAGATTGTAAAAATACTCCATTACAAGTAGAAGTCCTGCAATTAAAACCTTACTTAAGTAAAAGGATGTAATCAGTAGGGGTGGGACTCATCAGAGGCCCCACAGTATGATATTATCACGATACTTGAGTCACAGTTATTACGATTTTAAATGTGTTGCAATATGATGAGTAGTGTGGTAACTTATGTTGTAATATATTATGATTTATTGCCTTTTTTTCAGCAGCAAATTTTGTCCCCAAAGGAAAACCTTGTCTTCAGTCTGTTCATCTCACTTAAGTTATTTTTTATTGCAGAAAATGTCTCCAGTGGACTGAAAAGTCTACTAATCTTATTAATCTAGTAGGCTACCAAAAGTTTAATTTGAATTTGCAGTAATAAGAATTTATATGAAGAATATGACAATACTTGGTGTTTGTGTATCCACACAGTATTGCCACACAAAAATATTGCGATACTATGCTGTACTGATTTTTCCGTCACCCCTAGAAATCAGCAAAATGTACTTAAAGTATTATTATTATTATTGCTGCATTAATGTGTGTGTGTCATTTTACTGCTGTAGATGTTTAAGGTTGTGCTATTTAACACCTTCATACACTGCAGAGTCGTTTCATCTACAGTACTATATAAGATCATCATGTGTTTGTAGCATGGCCGTCCTGTGAGACCCATGTATCTCTAAACTGCCTGTTTTCAGCTTTGTAAAGATGCATTTTGTAGCTGATTCAAGAGGTTTTTAAAGAGTTTATTGAGCATAAGAAGGAGGAGAATTTTCTCAACACATAAAGGAACACACCATCCTTCAGTTTAACAGGAAGGGGATGTAAAACTGTAATCTGAGTAAGTAACTAAAGCTGTCAGACAAATTTAGTGCAGTAAAATGTACAATATTTCCCTCTGAGTGAAAAGTAGCGCAGTCGAAGTATAAAGTAGCATAAAATGGAAAAAACTTAAAGGTCCAGTGTGTTGGGTTTAGGTGTGCATATTGGCAGAATAATAAGTATGTTTTCTTTAGTGTATAATCACCTGTAGATAATTATTGTCGTGTTTTTTCGTTAACTTAGAATGAGCCGTTTATGTCTACATAGAGCAGGTCCTTGTCCATCGAGTTTACCATGTTGCACCGCCATGTTTCAGTAGCTATGTAGTTTTCGCATCAGCCACAGTAGTTAGCAGCTACTCAACACAAGACGAACAGCATTGGGAAAGCACTGTTTTTTTAATGTGAAACTGCTTTATTCAGTGTTCTGACTGGTTTAAATCACCGGCTCCATTTGTTTTGGAGTTAAGAAACCTCTGCGGATAATTTGGCTCCCTGTAAAAACCTCCTGAATGTTTAGATCTTACGTTATCAGAGAAAAAAGGCGAGCATGCATTAGCAGGTGCTAGGCTAAACAGCATTTGAGAAACACGGATTTGTAACGTGAAACTGTTTTATTTGTTGTGATGAGGAAAGAGACCTCTGAGGATAATTCGGCTTCCACTAAAAACCTCCTGAACAATTAACGGTGAAGGAATTCTAACCGGGAGTTCACACTTTGCACACAAGAAAAGTTTCAGCTGGTTGCAATCTGCAGTCCTCACCGCTAGACGCCACTAAATCCTACACACGTCTCCTTTACGTAAAGTAGAAGTAGCTCAACTTTGACTTTATGCACAGTGCTTGAGGAATTTACTTAGTTACATTCCACCACTGATTACAGCTAAATTCCATTCCACACTTTGATTTGCTTCCCCACTTGATTTTGCTCACATGCAGTCAGGTAAAAACTGTACATGTGCTTCATCATCATCATCACTAACCATCAACCATTAACAATCAGTTCAATCCACATTGTCATTTAACTTTTCTTATTTGTTTTTTGGATGATTAATATCTGTCTACTTAATCCATTCACTTTTTAATTTCTAATTTCAGTTTTTCCCTCTTGTCCCAACTCTTTCTTGTCTCCTGTTTTTCTTTTTATATTTCTTCCCCCCCCCCCCCCCCCCCCCGAATCTTTGATCATGCCTCGTGTTGTTCTCTCCGTGCACATCCTGCCTTCCTCCTCCCTATCTCACCCACTCTCCTCCTCCCACCCCTCATTGCCTGTCTCCAATCAACTAGGCTGGTCACCGGGTAAGTGCCCTCGCTCTGTGTTGGATCCCTGTTCTCTGCTCGCTCCTCTGCCTGCCACACTAACACAGGGTTTGGATCGCACAGCTGTGGAGGTCTGCTGTCTCTGCTGCTAATTCAGCAACTGCACTGCAGGGATCTGGTGCCTGGCAGGCAATGATGCTTTAGCTACACCTGCTCTGTCATAAACAACAAATGACGTATCACTCAAATCCCCAAAAATAAGTCAGAATAGGAAACATCAAGCTCCCATATAAGATTTTAAGAATCTGTAAAGACTACTATGACTCAGGCAGGCTTTAAGGTCACAGTGATGTTTCACAACTCCCTCGTTTGGGACTTCTTACCAGTGACTCATCTATTTCAAAACAGGAAACCCTCGTGAATGGAGACTCTCCACTTCAGCAATAATATATTGCTGCAATTGGATCAAATTTAAGCAATTCTTTAGTGAGGAAATCTAATTTGTAGTAAAACAGGTTTACTGTTTTATTTCTAGAGTGAAGGCAGGGTGTCTGCAGGTCCTTAAAATGTCTTACTATAAACACGAGGCCTTAAAAGTCATTAAATAGTCTTGAATTTGAATTTGTGAGGTCCTTACTGCCAAAAACATTTTGTCAGATTTTTATTTATCTATCCTCTAATTTCTTTGTGTTAAAATAATTCAAGCCCCTCTGCATGAAAGTCCACATTTCTGATGTTACAAATCTTTATATCTACAGCTGAACCCAATACTTAAAACTCGCACTTACCTGTTGGCAAAATGTAGATTAACTTAACTCATTTTAATAACCATATTCCTACATAAAACCTACCTCTGCAGGTGACCACATATACGGCAATCCAAAAGCCAAACTTTTAAACCACTGACAGGTGAAGTACATAACATTTATCATCTCGTTACAGTGCAATGTGTAGTCGGGAAACCTTTGGTCGTGGTATTCATGTGCTTGTCACTTGGCACCATCCACCCAAACACCACTACAGACCAAGTACCCCACTCATTGCACTGGCACTCCCTGATGGCAGTGGCCCCTCCAGCAGGACAGTGCGCCCTGCCACAGTGCAAAAGTTGTCAGGGAGTGGCCCGGGAATGTGACAAAGATCTCAAGGTGTCGACCTGACCTCCAAATTTTACAGATCCCAATCCAATCGAGCATCCGTGGGATGTGTGAGTTCGCTGCCTCATAATGCACAGGACTCAAAGGCTCTGGTGCCAAAGCCCTGGTGCTGGACACTCCAGTATACCCCCAGAGGTCTTGTGTCCATGCCTCAACAGGTCAGAGCCAAGTCTGATCCACCATGAAGCCTCTGACCTGTCGAGACATGGACAGAGCCGCCACATCCCACAGATGCTCATTCTGATCAGGATCTTGGGATTTTGGAGGCCAGGGTGACACCTTGAGGTTTTAATCATATTCCTCGGGCCATTCCTGAGCATTTTTTACAGTGTGGCATGGCACATTGCCCATCGGGGAGTGCCTAACCACAAGGGGTGTACTTGCTCTGCAACAATGTTTGGGTGGGTGGTGCACATCAAGCAGCTAACGAGATGACCACTTCGCCTGTCAGTGGTTTAAATGTCTTGGCTGATCAGTAGGGCTGCCACGATTAGTCGACTAATCAACTATTAAAATAATCGGTGACTATTTTAGTAGTCAACTAATCGGTTTGAGTAATTTTTCATAGAAAAGTACTATAAAAGTACCCCAAAACACTCTTATTGCAGCTTCTTACGTTCAGCTTTACACGCTCTCCTTCGGCTTGAGTATGAAACAAGACATTAGATGACGTAATTTTGGGGTTTGGGTGAGACAGACCGACATTTTTCAACATTTTAACACATTTTTCGATGAAATGATTAGTCGACTAATCGAAGAAATAATCGACAGATTAGTCGACGATGAAAATAATCGTTAGTGGCAGCCCTACTGATCAGTGTACCTTTAAACTTACCAGCATTGCTTGAATAAGCAAACAATTATTTGTCCAAAAAAAAATGTCTCAAATTTGGTTAAAAATTATCTGGAAAAGGTCTTAATAGCATCAAATGTAAGCATCTTATACCTGTAGTGTTTTTGACAAAGCATGTGTATGAAGTTAAAAACATATACCTTTGATTGTACACATTTAAGGTATGTCCATTAGTTTCTGGTTTGTCTCAAAGTTATTCAGCTGTGTGCACCATTTTATCATCTGATCTGATTTATGGTGTAAAATAAAACCTTAAAATGTTGGGTTTTTTCTCACCAAAGTCGTAACATGCTACCACAATTAACATTTACAGCATCTCTCTACAGGCTAGTGGAGTTAAAATGCTATTGACAGGTTTCATGTTTAGTATGAACTTTAAGGTTTGGTGGTGTGTGATTCTTATTGATTCCTTGCGTTGTGTGAAAACATAATTATCTCACTCTCATGTCCTGTATCTCTTATTGAGTGTCTGAAATCCAGCTGTGCTGATTCAATCCATATAATCCATATTATTCCACCATGGGCTGTGTTTTTCCCCAGATTATGTAAGAAGTAACTTCCACAACCCAGATTAGATGCTTAATGAAGAGTTCAGACACTTAATAAAGTCAGCTTTACTCACAAATATTGCTTATTTACAAGTTTTACTTTTATGAATTAAGCCTGTTTATTCACTGTACTGCATTAATCTGGAGTAGGTTGTTGTTTGGGTGCATTAACAAAGATATGGACAGTAATCTGATGGTTTTAAACAAGAAACTTGATAATAACTAACGGAGGTGTACAGTGGCTCTGGTGGATACCGACCTGTGGCATCCCACAGGGCTCTATCCTTGGCCCACTTTCTTTTTTCTTTAATCAGATGCAACACCACACAGCCTGAACTCTCCCTCATTGGTGCGTGACTAACCTGTGTGTGTGTGTGTGTGTGTGTGTGTGTGTGTCTGTGTCTGTGTCTGTGTCTGTGTCTGTCTGTCTGTCTGTCTGTCTGTCTGTGCAATGCTATCAGTTGGTCCTGGTGTTAGGTGACCTGCACATCCCCCACCGGTGCAACACCCTGCCAGCCAAGTTCAAGAAGCTGTTGGTCCCAGGGAAGATCCAGCACATTCTCTGCACAGGCAACCTCTGCACCAAGGAGAGCTATGACTACCTGAAGACTCTCGCAGGAGACGTCCACATAGTCCGAGGAGACTTCGACGAGGTCTGTGCAACAATGAAAAAGAAACAGCGATAATGTCGTGTTTGGAGGGGATGACGTTGGTCTTCAGAGTCCAGCAGAATTTTTAGTTTGAAGAAACTTCCAATAAGAGGGTTTTCAACTAACGGCACAGATGGGGGAAAAGACATAATTAATGTGTCTAAATATTTAATTGCATGAATGAATTGAAATGGATCCCATGCCGGTACTAAAGACTAATTGCGTGTAATGAAACTGTAATTGCTCTCTTCTCACAAATTGAATTTTACCCTCCTAGTTTACAAGTTTTAGAAACAGTCACATTGAAAAACTGAAATCTTTTTATACAGTGATACCACAGCTGTTCTGTGCACATGTTTTTTAGTCGTAGATCACGAAGAACAAGTGTAACGTGACTTTCAAATCAAAACTCTCTCCTGTTCTCGTCTCAGAACCTGAACTACCCGGAGCAGAAGGTGGTGACAGTGGGCCAGTTTAAGATCGGTCTCATCCACGGCCACCAGGTGATCCCCTGGGGCGACATGGCCAGTCTGGCAGTGCTCCAGAGACAGCTTGATGTCGACATCCTCATCTCCGGGCACACACACAAGTTCGAGGCGTTCGAGAATGAAAACAAGTTCTACATCAACCCTGGTTCGGCCACAGGAGCCTACAGCGCACTGGAAAGGTAGAGGGGTCATTCACACTGATGAAACATAACCTCCCACTGTCACCTCACAGGCTGGAGATGAGGACAAAGTCTAATTGAAGCACTGAAATAAAAAATCCCTTGTTTACATGAGTAGTCCAGATCCAAAGGTACAACCACTCAGACACTGGTACCATTGAAGAAGAAAGTCATTTATAAATTGGCAGAGAAAGTCCCTGTGGGATAGGGGGTCAGTTTCACTATTCATCACATGACTGGAACGAAACAGGGAAAAAAGTAAACGGGAATGTGTAGGATGGGAAAATCATCATGATAATATGAAGCTAAAAATGTGAAGTCAGCAGTTATTAGTTTGTTTCCACAAAGCATACGTAATGTATGCTTGTAAGTCTGAGCTCATGTAATTTTATGTCAAGCATATAAAGTAAAGTGGTTCATTTGTTTAGATAATATCACGATGCAAATTTCTACCAGCGCGTCATTGATAATTCCCACCACGTGTAAGCACTGAGCTAACGGACTATGGGCTCGTTATTTGCCACATGGTTGTAGCAGTTAGAATCAGGACAAGGTTTTATTATCAAGTAGGTTTTCACTTACGGGGAATTTGCCTTGGTGTTTGGTGCACACAAATAATACACAATAAGCATATCAAGGGTCAGCAAAACTACTGCAACAGTCACTAACATAAATGTAACTACAAAAATCAGAATAAAAATATGAAAAATGTACTATAAAAATATTATGTAACGGAAGTATGTGAAATACAGCTGTTATGTTTGGAGTTATTTTAGCATTATGTTATACTGATTGATTATGCTTAGTTTTTATATATAAATATGCAGTTCCTCTGGAAAAACACAATTTTCTTTAATACTTAAAAACCCAACGCGGGAATGGGACGGGACACAAGTCCTGGACGACCAATCTTGAAACCTGTCTCTAGACCAAAACCAATCTCAAGTACAACAACACTGCCAGCTGCAACATTAATATATATATTCTTCTGATTCTGCATATTGAGTACTTTTACTTTTGATACTTTACTTATATTTTGATGTCAGACAGTACTTTTATACTTTTACTAAAGCAACAGTTTGAATTCAGGACTTTAACTCACAATGGAGTATTTTTACTAGAGCTGCAACGATTAGTCTATTAATCAAATCAGTCGACTGAAAGAAAAGAAATCGCTGATACTTTTTGATAATTGATTAATCATTTCAGTCAATTTCTTAAGCAAAAGTGTCAAATACTGGTTCCAGCTTCCTAAATGTGAGCATTTGCTGCTGTTCTTTGTCTTTTATGATTGTAAATGAAGAGTCTTTTGGTTTTGGACTGATGATTGGACAAAGAAAGCATTTTGAAGATGTCATTTTGGGCTCTGGGAAATTGTGTTGAGCATTTTTCACATTTTTTGATATTTTATAGACTAAAAGATTAATCAATTAATCTTGAAAATATAACGATAAAACAACAACTGGCCAGCTCACTCAGTGTAAAAGTCCACGGTACAGGCAGGAAGTCCAAAATGCATCCAAGGCACTCTGACTGTGGTCAAAAATCCTTTATTTATACATGGATAAACCAACGTGTTTCGACAAGAGAGTCTTCATCAGGGTGTAAAATGCATTGGGAACAGGTGTGCAATTTAAGAACTCATGTGGGGGTCATGTGACACAGGTCACATGATATATTGGTGTAGCCGTAGTAGACAAAAACACATTGAAAGAAACTGCAGATGAAAATGAAGTACATGTATACTATGAGTAATTCACATATCTAGATATATGTTGTGTTTGCAATGCATTTTACACCCTGATGATGCTGATCACATTATAAAATAACAGTTAACAAATATGACTGACATTTTTTGGAGCCTCTGAGGTTGCTGCAGATCTTTTCCACAGTGATGACGCTCTCCACTGTGACCTACATTACAACAGGTGTAACAGGAGAAACCAGACTGTAATTACAGTCAGAGGTGCAGTAAAAGCCTCAACCCTAAAACACGTCTGTCTTCTCTCCTCACAGCAACATCATCCCCTCTTTTGTATTAATGGACATCCAGGCATCGACAGTGGTGACGTACGTTTATCAGCTCATCGGAGACGACGTCAAGGTGGAGAGAATCGAATACAAGAAATCTTAAAGGACGGCGTGAGGAGGAAGAGGAGGAGTAGGAGGAGGAGGCTCTGTGTATCGTTTCATTCCTTTCCACCAGGGGGCAGCAGCTCCCCTGCAGTCACCACAATGTTAATGCTGTAACAAACTGTTCAGTAACTTAACTCTAAAAGAAAATATGTATTATATTGTTTATAAGTCATCAGCATTTGCTTGTGTCCAAGCTGTCATCTGGTAACTGTAGAGAATGCAATAATGTCACATGTATTTGTTATCAAAAGAAATATTTGGTGCCATTTTCTTTCCATTTTTTTTTGTTTGTTTTGTTATTTTGCCCCTCGTCGTGTCCTGTAACCACCAGGCCTTTAGCTTCCTGCCTTTTTTCATTTATTTCCCACAATAAAGATCTAATTTCACTCCATCAGCTGTTTCTGTCTTCAATAACACAGGAAGTAAAAACAATATGAACATGTATACATGTTGTGGATCACACTGTGGTCAAGGTAGTAGAGAGGGAACAGTTACTGAGGGGGAAATCCAGATGATGTCTTTTAATGGAAGTGGTTAAACTTAAGAGATCTAAGAGCAGATGACCAGAAGTCCCCAAATTTTCCTCCAGCTCACATTACTGGTGTTGGGTTCAGCCACTTTCTAACGATTGATTGTTTTATTGCAGCCAAAAAGGCCGGCAGCAGCTTTGTATCCTTCCGTCTGTTTCCAAAACACAACGTGACCCAGATAAGGAGTCTCCAAGTTCAGGGGTGTCTGAGTCTTAAACACTGTACTTAATATATTGTAAATGCTCTTCCTGTGTAAAATCAGTTTGGGACAGTCTCAAAATATATGACACTGGTTATGAGTTTGATTATTCTGAAGGTGTTGGACGGGGTTGAGATCAGAGCTATGTGCAGACAAGTCGAGTTTTTCAGCACCAAACTGGGAGAACAATTTGGGTACAGCGCCAGCTTTGTGCACGAGGTATCATCATAGTGAAAGAGGAAAGGATCAAAACGAAACTATTCATACAAAACTGGAAGAACACCATTGTCTAAAATATTGTACGCTGTAGCATTCATCTTTCAGTGGAAAAAGTGAGCCTCGTCCAAAACAAAAACCGAGCAGGATTGTCCACATGCTTTTTTCCACATGGTTGAATTTGGTGTCCAAAAAAGTATCAGTGCTGTACAGTAACCCTTAGTTACCATGGAGGACACACAGGAAATGGCTTCAGTGTCATTTCTAGCTTGTTAACAACAAATTTCACACAAATTACACATTTAAAAGCAGATTCAGCTTTTTTTTAGCAGTTGGTGTTCTTGGATTGGACTGTTTTCAGGCCAAAAATGTTCATAAGAATATATAATAATCATAAAATGAAATCATAAACTCCTGACATTAAAGAGAAGTCTCTGAAAGAACATGTAGAGCTTCATGCAGGGAGATAAAACCGACCAATCATACATTTTTTACTAGGAATGCACAATAAAATCAGCACATCATCAGTATCGTCAACATGCTTTATCTTAATTTGCACAATGAATAAATATTACAAACATTGAAAAGTATTATATTTCATGTCTCTATCTGCTGGTGGGCCGTCACGATAAGAGTATGCATGTATAATATGAAGTTAATTCCACTACAGAAGAGACTTGATGATCACTAAAATTAGGTGGGGAAAATGTGGATGTATCAATATCAGTATCGGTTATCAGACAAATAAGTTGTTAGAATTCTGGTATATTGCATATTGGCAAAAATCCAGTATTGTGCATCTTTTTTTAGTTTGTTTTTATTAACAGATGCTCAAATTACAGTGCAGGAGCAGCTCCAAAAATGTGTCAGGTTTCCATTTGTGCATTTGAATATTTTTAACAGAAAAAATAAAAGGACAAAGATACTTATAAAAAAAACATAAACAAAAAAAAAACAAAAAACAAAGAAAAAATATTTGAATTAATTAAAAGGATAATATTTCTTAAATATTCACAGAGAGGATGTACTTATGTAAGTCTTAGGACATTTTGACGTAAAAACATATGAATTTTATTTAATTTTAAACTATTTTTAATTTTTAATCAGCTAAATCAAATTTTCAATTATTTTCAGAGAAGAAAAATCATCTCTACTTTAAAAAAAAAAGCATAAAAAATCTGTAAAATCTGTTGCTGTTTGTTTTAGTGTATCCAGAAGGTGTCATTAAAACGTTAGTGGTTGTGGTGTCTCCAGGCCATGAGATGAGATCCCACTGCTCAGCTTTCACCAGCACAAGAACTGATCACGTGATTTCCTATAAACAGTCCTCTAAAGGTTTTCTCTTGCTGCCAACAGAGGCACCAAAGTACAAAACTAGCTGGTGCAGGTTTAACGACAACACTGAGCTGCTACTCACAGTGTTTCTATTCTGTTCGCTGTGTTTTGCTTGTTTAAGAGCCCCAATTTAATGCAGAATCGTTATAAACAAAGACGTCTGTTGGCCTTTGACATTATTCTCACGTTACACTGACACAAAATGTTACTGTGAGCGCTCAGAGGCTGAATAGAAATGTCATAAATCTGAGAGAGTGTCGTCATCCCATTGTCCCACAGACAGTGAACTCAAACATTCACTCAGAGAGTCATCCAGTCCTTCGTCCTCCTCCTCCTCCTCCTCCTCCTCCTCCTCTAACAGCTTGGTCCTGGCTCCTGGCAACAAAAACAAAACATTCAACCAACCACAAAGATAAAATAACTTTATCCATTTGATCACATGAACCCTGACTGATAAAAATAAAAGATAAATATGCATAAATATAACAGACGTAGATACAGAAGCTTGTCGACAAAATTACCCTGAAATTAGAGAAAGAAAGTTATCCCATATTTGAAGTAGAGATTTTAAAGAAAGCTTCAATGTCACATTTCTCACTTACGTCTTGGACTTTTTCTTTTCAGTGAGGGAGATGATGATGTACGTTTCTTCATCTTTCTTTGTTTTGATGCTGATGTGTTGGAGAGCCTGCAGTGTTGATCAAACACAGTGAGCAGGATTTATACTTCTGCGTCAAATCAATGCCCTACAGCATAGCCTGACGTGCACCTCCCCAGAAATGTAACTACACATCACAGTGACGCAGACCTCCTGTCTGCCTCTGTAAGCTGAAACCATTTCCCTCAGTGGAAACAAAACTTTTATTTACTTTAATTTCACAGATAAGAAATTGTCAAGAGAATAAAGCCTCCACAAAAATAGCATTTTAAGTCTTGTGTGTGATTTATCCTGGCTTCATAGCATTTTAAGTCTTGTGTGTGATTTATCCTGGCTTCATATGAGCAGAGGAAATGTTTGCTAACCGCTAGGCTAATTTATACAATGTAAAATGCCATAAGCTTGTGCTAATAACATTAGCATGTTATATTTGTTTGGAAAACATGTTTAGTATAAGACAGTTGTTTTGTCATTGAACCTTGTGAGTTGTAATGGAGCCAAATTTTGTAACATTACCTTTGTTAAATGTTGCTGTTGTCCCTGGCTTCATTTGAGTGGAAGAAATCTCGGCTAGCCGCTAAGCTAATTTATACAATGTAAAATGCCATAGGCTTGTGCTAATAACGTTAGCATGTTGTATTTGTAGGGGAAAATGTGTCCAGATAAAGACAAGTGTTTGTCTGTGAATGCTGTGAGTTATAGTGAAGCTGATTTGTGTACTTGTGTTTGAAATTGTCTCTATTAAGCCATGTTTAATGTGTGTTTAATGTGAGTTTAATGTGTGTTTTGAATTAACTAAACTTTACAGCACTTCACACAAACCTTGATGCAGACACACCACTACACAAGTAGCCTAAAAGCTCACAACGGCGTGCATAGGCTCTACATAGAGCTGGCGCACAAGTAAAAATCCTGCTTTACACTTGCTTTCAAGTTCTGTGTAATGTCGCTTTAAAAGGTGAGATATATGCCACCTGAAAAATAACGTGCACTAAAGAAAATAAAAATATATTCTGCTATTTTTTATGGCACAACATTCAGCTATGAATATAAACACTTTTAGAATAGTAACGGATGTGTAATCACCTTAAAATACATCTTCATAATCTCCTTTAAATTGTGTTTTTGTGTACAAATATTTGTTGAAAGTGTGTGACCCACCTGGCTTGACTGTTTGGGATTTTTGGAAGAAAGGATTTCCCAGAACTCCTCGCACTGGTGTTTATCTTCGCTTTGTGTTTCATGGTCGAAGGAAGTTTTGAGCGATGTTTTTCACTCACATCAGTTCCCGGTGAGATAACAGAAGTCGCAACAAGGTCGTCTCTTTCAGGGCTGCAGCCTTTAAACAGAGTCGAGATCAAAACAGTGTTAAAACACTTGTGAAGACATAAAGCTGGATTTTGATAATTTCCTGAGATAAGCACAAAAACATATCATAAATTGGAAAAATAGCTGGCACACAGCGTTGAATCAAGATTAGGGTTATCTAAAGTGCATTATCACACAAAAGTATCTCAACATGTTTTACTAAAAGCAATGAAAACAAAAGAAGAAATAAAATACATTCATCCATTTTCATCCGCTTATCCGGAGCCGGGTTGTGGGGGCAGCAGGTCGAGCAAAGCACCCCTGTCATCCCTCTCCCCAGAAAAGCTTTCCAGCTCCTCCTGGAGGACCCCAAGGTGTTCCCAGGCCAGATGAGATATGTAATCCCTCCAGTGTGTTCTGAGTCTGCCCGGGGCCTCCTACCAGTGGGACATGCCTGGGTCACTTCTTACGGGAGGCACCCAGGAGGATCCTGATCAGATGTTGAACCACCTCAAATGACCCCTTTTGACGCAAAAAAGCAGCGGCTCTACTCCGAGCTCCCTCCAGATGTCTGAGCTCCTCACCCTATCTCTAAGGCTGAGCCCAGACACCCCACAGAGGAAACTCATTTTGGCCACTTGTATCCACGATCTCATTCTTTCGGTCACTACCCAGAGCTCATGACCATAGGTGAGGGTTGGGACATAGATGGACCAGTAAATCAAAAGCTTTGATTTACTGGCCCATCGAGCCTCAGAGGGAGTTCAAGTACCTTGGGGTGTTGTTCATGAGTGAGGGATGTATTTTTTAACTCAACTAAAACCTCTTCTCCTCCAGTCACCCTATCCAGAGCCCAGGACAAGCTCATTGGTATGAAACTACCAATGACTGCTGCGCTGCATTGTACCAGGTACAAGACAGGGCCTGTTGTGTTAATGGTTACATACGATCTGAGAGGCACAGTAACAAACCCACACACTGCTTTATAGGTCTGGGTAAGGAGTGGAAACATGTAACTACAACCATCTGCTAGTTCCTCCAAAGACTTGTGTTGCTGACAAACAAAGGTTGGACAAACCTCTATGGTTGTTTTATTCTCACCTGCTTGCACACACCTCTGCAGCACGTTCATGTAGTGTTGGGTGATGAGGTTACGCACGTGTGCGGTGCTGTAGGAAGCTGCGATGGTGTACAGATAATCCTTCTGAGCTGGTGTAAGTGCTGCATGCTGTGGGAGAGACGGAGATCAGGTTTCACTGCTGAGGTTCACACTCACACACATACATTTCCTTTGTGTGACATCAGGCTGTTGTATTGTACTCTAATAACCTTTCACTAGCTCGGAACAAAGGATGAATTACCAGGTATATCACTTACAGTGACTCAGTAGTAAAAACATGTCACTGCAAACTCTGAATCCATCGCAATGGTTCAGCATATTTACTTATATATAAACGGAAGTCGGAAACGGGAATTTGCCTCCTCCGCCCTGTCAAGGGTATTAAAACCAGCTCAATGGTCATTAAGTGAATGTTTTATGTACAAAATAGATCTCAGTAAAGATTAGTTTTACCTGCAGAAATGGGCCTGCGCTCATGGTTTTAGGGATTTGTATGGTTGTCCCGTGTTGGAGTTGTGGTTCACATCTTTCAGCTGCTGCTCTGTTCATTCTCAAGCCACTGTTGAAGTTCACACCAGCATCTGTTACTGCTGTTATCAGAAAGAAAACAGACATTGTGACAAATTTGTGTGCACTGCGGAACAGTTGAGGGTGTTTGCTGCGAGGCAGGATATCAGGAAGTGAGAGTCTAAGTGTAGCTCAAATGAAAGACATTTAAAGTGTTAATACCTTTTCTGAATGGCCACACTCAAAGGATAACAGCGTGTCTTTATAGAAAGGAGTGGGACGCGGTAAATTGTGCAAATATTGATATTGGTGCAGTTCAAAGATTTTTCCTGGAAAGAATTTATGATGGTGCATTCATTTGTCCACATGAAGTGACCTTTGCACCTCTGGTTATTTGCTACATAAAATGGGCAGAATTGTTGGATTGTTTTGTTAAGTCGCAATTCCACCATCTGACCTTATCAGACAATCCAACAAGCAGTTTGTTTGAAGAATGCTGATACCATCCACCTCACAAAAAATCAAATAGGAAACATTACAAAAAAGGTTTTGCGCTTGGCTGAGGTGATGTTTTTAGGAATCTTATGACTGTGGGAAAGTCCTCATTTCAACTTCTCGAATCAGTTCCTCGTTCTTTGTGGCACTTTCAAGGCGAGCGACAGGAAGAAATACAAACAGGGTGTCCAGCAAGAGTTCAGCTCAGTATGGCACACCACGCCACTCGAGGTTCCACATCCAAAATATTGCCATATTGGCCATATTAATGCTGTGTTTACTCTACAAGTGACACAGAAACAGGCTTGCCTCTGCTGACGGGCATGATGGGAACCGAAAGCTGAGCTGACCTCAAGTTTTTTCATCGCTCCATTTATTTAGCTCAGTTAGCTTGCAGTGCACTCGGGGCTGCAATGGCGCAGTTAAATGTGATGTTAAAATGTGGCTCAAACATTAAACAAAGACATAGATATTTTCTGACCAAATGCAAATTTTAGATGACATTCAGTTGAGTTGCTCTGTAAAAAATAGCAGACACACGCAGGCCTGTGACGATGTAACCACGTTAAGGGCGTTTAAGCGTCACACTGTTGCTGTGCTGCTTGTAGTGTGACGACAGCACAACTCTGCAGTGTCTCATCACCCCAAAAAACACATAAACTTTCTAGTAAACAAACACAACGTGCACCACTCTTCCCCCGCCCACCTCTACTGATTTCCTTCATGTTGCTTGTGTTCAGCTCTGCAGCAATGTCTGCAGAGCCTGTCAGGCACCGGTGGCTCTGTTAGTCCATTTATAAACAAACCTAGTCTTGTAATTCACGTTATCATACTGCTTATGACTAATGCAACACAAGCTGGATTTAGCGCTTTGATGCCGTCAGCACAGGTTACTGATGCAATCTACTTTTTAATCAGCCGGAACATGACATAATGACAAATGCTTGTTCAGGAGGTTATATAAAACCAAACCAGTTTGAGCTGGTACACCAGACTGGAAAACCCCACACCGGAAACCGACTCCACTCCACGGTGTAGTGCCAAAAAAATGTGACAAAGCCTGATGACAACACACTTGGGGAAAGAATAAACTGTGATGGACATGAAGCGTATGACTTCAAGATTCTGCTCCATGAGCTGGAAACAGGTGACGGACAAAAATCTGATCTGTGTGGAACAATGAGGAAACTGAAACAAACATTAACGCCACATTTCGACTGCACTGAGAAATAAAGCTCAATAATTCAAGTGTTTTGTGTATTTCCGTACACCTGAGCCAAAACCAAAGGCTTGTATATGGGCTCACTTAAACTGATTCTCATTAGTAAACAGCACGAGTGAGCTTTCCTCCTGTAACTGAGCAGGCGTGACCCACGTTCAGGTTCAGGTTCAGGTGTAGGATTTCCCCTCTGTTCCATTGACGTCTTAACATCACTGTGTCAGCTAGAAAACCTGACACTCAGGTTTCAAAGCAGACAGGATACTGGACATGTTTTGTTTATTTAACGAGGAGATAGTGCATGTACATCTGTGATCTGACCCAAGGGAGGACAACAAAATAGACAGAATAAAGTGGATTCTATACGTTGGAGAAATTACTTGGGTTTCCTCTTATTTCTGCTTGTACAATTCTTCACCACTGACCTCATAAAAAAGTGCACTTCTGTGGGATTTAAACTTACCCATCTTTGATTCATTCATCCCAGTCCTCCTGCAACAGACAGAGAGCAACACAAGTGTCATCTCAGTGACATTAACACAAACTCACAGGTTAAAACACACAATCAGGACAAATCATTTGTTGCAGGCATGCACTAAAATAAAATCATTACTTTACCTTTGCAAAGCTTCATCCTGATGGAGCCTGTGGATCTTCTGACTTTCTGCAAATGTCACTTGTTTTTTCATGCTGGGAAGACGCACAGAGACTCAGTCAGGTGTCGTCTGAACAGGCAGCAGCAGCCAGTTAAAGACATGTCCGTCCACACTGAGGTCAGTCCAGATAATTAAAGTAAAGAGGCTGTCTGGCTCACTGAGGACCTTCAAGGCCAGTGGGTGTGTCCTTTTCCACAAAACTCCATCTTATTTGCTGAAAGAAAGAAAACAGGAAAAATAAGATGAAATTATAGTGAGCCTTGCAGTAAAATTTTCTGGATTCAACACTAAAAAAACACTTTAATTCAGGGTTTGCATGATCTCATTTGCAGGTATTTTGCATGCTCCAGTTTAATCTCGATACACAAGCAAATCAGGTAAACTGGGGACACTCCCTTGGAAATTCCTCTGTCCCTCAACATGACAGAGCAGGTATGAAAATTACCCATTTTATTCAGTAATCCAGTTCTTTGATGGGATTAAAACTGTTTATAAGTTTGAAGCTAGGGCTGGGCGATAAAACGATCTCAAAACAGGATCACAATAAAATGTATGCCGATGACAATAATAAACTATAGTCATTTTTACTCGATATGGATAGACCTAGATAGATCTGTGTCATGCAGCAGGAGTTAACAGACAGCTGTCAGTCAATCTGCAGTGTTGGGGATGAGCGTCACCGTACATGCCCATTTTTCACTGCAAAGATTGTGCTGAGGTGAGGAGGTGAAGCTGAAGAGGAGCTCACGTTATCCTCAAAAACTGAAGAAATTGTGGATAAAAAAAGTCACACTTGGCTACTTAAAGGTGATGACACACAGACAAAGACGGTCTGCAAAATATGTTGATGGTTGGTGCCAACCAGGACAGGAAACACAACAAACCTTTTCCATGACCTGTAAAGGTGGCATTCCAGCGACTTCACTGAGAGCATGGAAATCCAGGAAACTGCAGTAAGTCTACCAACAAGTGTTGCTCAACAGCCGGGCACTAGTGGGGCTGCACCAAAACAGCAATCAATAGTGTCCTTTTCTGCTGCGGCAGAGATATAACAGACGCACAATAACACACTGCTGCACTTTCTAGCCAAAGACATGATGCAAGATACTTTTCAAACTCGCAGCTATTTCTTATATATATTCTATTTCTTCTCATATATATATTATATATCGTGATAAATATCGATATTGATCAGTACACAGAATGATCGTGATAATATGTTTTGCCATATGGCCCCGCCCTATTTGAGGCTTTAGCGCCCAGTAGCTCAACGGTTAGAGTGGGAATCCCATGTACAAAGGCACTGTCTTTGCCACAGCAGCTGTGGGTTCAATTCCAGTTTGTGGCCCTTTGCTGCATGTCATTGCCTCTCTCTCTACCCCCTCACGCTTAACTCTGTCCTGTCAAATAAAGGCAAAAAGCCAAAAATACAGGAATCCTTGGCCACTGTTTGTAAACTGTACAGCCAGCCAAAGTTAAAGTGAAGCCAACCCCTGTTTCAGTGTCCACTTGTTGCTTTGCATTGCGATATTTTTGTGTGTTTTTTGGCACTGTGTGTATGATTTTAGTACCTTTCTTTTGGATGCATGTTACTCATAGTCTGGCACCTGATTGCTACCTACCCAGGAACGTACAGAACATAGAAAATAAAAAATATAAAGGCTGAATGCAGAGTATCTGCAGATTAGTACACCACCACTCACTTCAAGTGGGACAGTTCACCCCAAAATTAAAAATTCCTATTTTCCCTCTTACCTGTAGTGCTGTAACGTTAGCTAGCTCAGTGGTGCTAGGTCAGATGTATTTGTTTGGCGCTTTGAGCACCACAAGCTGAGTGACATCTAGTGAAGCTCTGCGTGAGTTCAATCAGGAACACTTTCTTTGTGCTCTCCCTCCCACTCCCACTGCTTCCTCTAATCAGCTGACTGTGAGTGTTCACTCTTCCAGTTATCCAATCAAACTTCACCTCAATCTCAATCAGCCAATCAGGATGCTACTGCAAAATTTTAAATCTGCTCTCTCCTCCGCTGCTGTCAGCTGTCATTGTAGGCAGAATTGTCGCGCCCTCCTCCACCTGTTCGCCTCCAGCCATCATATCCAGGAGTCCAAGACAAGTCAGCAGACTCATTTCTCCATTTTATCCACATCCTCTTCTCATCTCGTCTCATCTTCACCACCTCTACCACCACCAGTGTCTAGACCCTGGGGGGGTTCCCTATTTGACTATGGATTCTTCACCCTTCTTAAATCAAGCCATCTAGATGGGGTGTAATTGCCAAAGACTTTGTCCCTTTAGTATCTATGAAATCAATGACATGTCCATATTCTGTATTAGCAAACATTAGCATGCCAACATTACCTGCTACACATTATCACAGTGAGCATGCTGTCATTAGCATTTAGCTGAAAGACCCATTGCATGACTGTTGACTGCTTATTGTTTCATTCTGTCTCTCCAAGTAGTTTCTCTTGTTTTGATTTTTTATCTTTTTTGTGCTTTTATGGTGTTTACTCAGCTCCTGATAGGAGATGCACGAGCGGACTTTGCTCTGCATTACAGATCATTCGGAGACACTGAGAGAACCACGCCTGCAACCACATAATGTGTAACTGCACCAGCCTGTGGTTAAGAGGCATTTAGACTCCATCGACTGCTGTTATGCTCAACCATTTAGATTCACTCTTTCGTTTTTCCTGCATCATACAAAAATTTGACCCCATAGCTGGGAAATATTCATCCTCTGTTTCTGTTGGGACTGAAGGGAGTATCCAACTCTCCCTTGGCTACAATTGGATTACGGATATCCCCCAGTGCTCTCACTCAGTTCCGGAATATCCCTGGTGCATTCTTAACAGCTTTTTCTCAAGACTGCTCTCTCTGTTCTCCGAGGGTGGTAGCTGTTGCATCAGACACATGCAAGACAGACAGAAGTCAAACACACCCACACAGACTTACAGCTGTGGATTGAGATGAATCTATGGCACACTGAGAGTATTAACACTGCAAATAAATCAACACTGTATACGTTAGGGAACATTCCTATCAGTCTGTGAATCTTGAATCTCAAAGTAAATTATTTAACACAGCAAATGTGACTCAGCCATTGACTCATGTTGAACGGGAAAACTGGGAACATAATCATGAATAATCAAATACTTTCACATTTGAATTCGCTTTGGATGTCTTTCATTTCCGAAGCAATCTGGCAGCAATCGAGAGTTTGTGTACACAAGTGAAGATTCAAGATCAATGGCACATTATGCTGATAAGTGACAATCCTCAGATACCTGACGGCACAGGTGACCAGGAACAGGTGTCTCTCCCACTCACTTGTGCTGTTTACACCTGCAGATGAAGGAGGAGACTAATACTCACGGTGGATGTTACTATAAATAACATGACAGGGATATTTTTTTGTTTTTCAAGTGGGGTTGTAAAAGGTACTTATCCACAATCAGTGTGTTATATACAGTAGACTTCAGTCAGCACGCCCCTAGTTTGGAGAAGCAGGCTGGGGGCTGACACAGAAGCTCAGTAATTTACTGCTCTGGAAAGGGCAACAACAATAGGTGTTTTAGCAACCTAAAAAAGTGCCACCAAAAAAAAAAATCAGTGCTAGTTCAAGTTAACGCTATATTGGGAGTATTTTTGCTGATTAGCCTGAATGTTTAGCAGCGATTTATCAGCTTTAGAATAAGGGTGAGTACGGAGCCAGAAAATCATTTCTGGCGAAATTTCCATCTCTTACGTTTTTCTTTTTTCCAGGTTTTCAGTGACCATTTTCCTGAGCTTTGCTATTTGTTTAGCAGTAGCATACGCAGGTGTGTCAGGGTCACAGAACTGTGGGCGAAGCTCCGCATCCAAGGGCCCTCTCAGTGGACGAGAGAGGTTGAGCTCTGCTGGGGTGACTCCAGTCGACTCATGCACTGCTGAGTTCAAAGCAAAACAGAGTTCTGTTGAAAATATGTCCCAGGTTTTGTGCTTTTCGCCCACATATGAGGCAATCATGGCCTTCGCATTACGATTGATCCTCTCTGTCATGTTGGTTTGAGGATGATAGGGCGAGGTCTGCTTCTGGGATAGCTTCCACAGCCTGCAGGTTTCCTCAGAAACAGATGAGACAAACTGTGCACCTTGGTCAGAGAGAATGGAAGTTGGCACGGCCCACTGAGTCAGAATCTCTCTCACCAATACCTTAACCTCAGACAGTGACTTCCAATAAGAAAATGAGGCTGTTATATTGCACTCTTCAAAGCCAGACTCCATTGAGAAAAACGGCGATTTAATATTGCTGAACGCAGGAGCTGCTGGTCTACTGCTGCCTGATTAGTTTTCTTTTTTGTGTTATTGTGTGACTTTGGCGTTCAGTTCGGATTAATCAAAGTCAACAATAACACTAACTAACTAACTGATCGAGGCAGTGGGGGACCAGAACCTCCTGTGTTCAGCGTGCTAAAATTCCTTTTTTTGTCAATGGAGTTTGGTGGCTCCTCGTTGGAGAAGGTTGTCTGACGGAAAGGTAAAGCACTGAAATCACCCTCAATATAGTGTACACTTAAATAGATATTTATATTTTTAGGTGGAACTTTCTTTAGGTGCCTTAAATATCCTCATCCACAGCATTGCATTGCTTAGCTTTAATGTTTGACTCCAACCTGCTTCTCCAGACTAGGGGTGAGCTGACTGACACCTACCGTATGTTATACACTGACTGTATATAAGTACCTCATACAACAACAAAAATAAAAATGCTATACTTGTTTGTGATACATGATGACCTATTGCATTGTTTTGGTGTGGTGTGTAAAAGATAAGACACTTTTGAATAACCAGGTATTTGAGATTAAAACACTATTCCAGTGGTTTTACATGTTAAAGCTCGTTTACTACGTGTTATGTCCAACAAAATAAAAAAAACCCACTTAACCTAAATGTGCATTCATTCACTTTTTTCCACAGCACTGACATATTATTATCACATTATAAAGTTGTTTAAGGTCTGGTGTGTGTGGGATTATGTGGCATCTAGCGGTGAGGTTTCTGAACTGAAACTTGTACTATGTGCTAAGCGTGTAGGAGAGCTACAGTGCCCGATGCCAAAATGCAAAAATGCGTATGGCACTATCTGGAGCCAGTGTTTGGTTTGTCCATTCTGGGCTTCTGTAGAAAAAACATGCTGGACTCCAAGGTAGAGAATCCGCTCGGTATGAATGGTGCGTTCGTTTTGTACTCGGAAGTCGGAAGTGGGAATGACGTCACCTCCGAGTTGACAACAGTTTTTGCATTCTAGTTGACAACGGTGGACAAGTCGGAAAAAAACATGGACGCCAGCAAGAATGTTACCGTTCTGCCGTTGGGCTCGCCGTAGCCACTGTTAGCAATATCAGTTGATAACAACGCTCTATGTGGTATTTTGCACATACAGACAGCGTAGCAACATGCCCACGGATAAAAATTGAACAGTGCTATGGTTATGGCTGACCTAATGTAAAACAAATAAGATATAATTGCTATAAACAGTACTTTAGCAGAGTGTTTACTCACTACGTATGTGACCGGCAGCCATCTTGAATTCCTAAGTCGCTTTTGATGCGGTTGCTCCGAGTTTCCGAGTTGGAAATCCGATCTCAGGGTGTGTTCGAGTTTAAACTTCAGACTGGGAACTGGGAATTTCCGACCTCCGAGTACAAAACGGACGCACCAGAAGTAAATCCCTAAGAACAGCTTTTAAACTAATTTTACATAGTGGCCAAAAGTGGTATTACAACAACCGGGTCCATCATGTGATGCCATGGGGCCCAAGAAGACTTTTTTCCATAGACTTACATTGTGAAATAGACGTCCGTAAATCAGTGGATACTTTTCTCTGAGCGACGCAAAATGATTTGTTTCACTACTTCACAACTTTGTTTTTCCCGTTTGATTTGGATTTTTGCAGAAAATAAGCTCTGTGGCAAACAAACGTTTATGATACATACGCTTTTTGTTCAGCAAGATAACCTTCACAAATGAACACTACCTTCATGACTATTGAAGCCTAAAAGCAATCACCAGGAGTTAGATTAAACAAACTACACTGTAGTCACATGACCGAACATCGCCACCATAACAAAAATGGCTCAGTGTGATAACATTCTGCAGTCTCATTTAACCGCCTTTTTTAAGACACATCAAAGCTTAAAAGTTCATGACTGGGGTATTTACTGATGTATTTTATGTCAGAGAACAAAACATAAAAGTCTCTTCAGCTTGTGTGAACAACAGACCTTATGTCAGGCATCTAACCAAAAACCCATTCAGAAACCCACTGACTTTGAAACGAAGGAAATGGGAGTGGTAAAATGCTAACTTATTTCTGGGTTAGCACTTTTGTTGCCTCTCCACACTCCTGTGATAACATCCATGTCTGCCTGTGTCTTCTTCTGCTGACATAAATGACGCCTGACCTTAATGCTGTGTGCAGAAGAAAAGCTGAATTTTACATCATTATCTAACAAAACAATCTCATTACAAGGTTCAATTAGCTTTTCTGGAGCTACTAATTAAATCTGAACAACTATAATGTCTTTGAGTACCTGAAGGAAGTGGTGAGGTCAAGACTCAACCTTCAATTATTATTATTATAATATTATAATTTAATAGTATTAGTAGTTTTAATGTTTATGTTATTGTTGTGTGTCAACATGATGCAACACCTTTCACTTTAAGGCTGTAACCAGCTCTGAAGGAAAATGAAAGTGTGGATGAGGTAGTGGGGAAACCCCTTTATCTACAGTATAAAAGATGGGATCTTAGAGCTGCTGATTCAGTTTACAAAGCCCTGAGCAGCAACGTGCATCACTTAAAAGTCACAGATTCAGCCACTGAATCTTTAAAACTGGAGTTCAAAATGAAGAGATTTTTTAAGAGCAAATCTCAGAGCGACAGCAAGAGACCTTTAATGGAGAGTGAGAATAGCAACAACAACAACTGCAACATAGACGGTAAGTCTGTTTTATGACTGTGGCTTTGCTCTGTTTGCTTAGTTTACATGAATGAGTGAGCTTCTTTTCATTTACAGTATCGTTGTTATCTGATACCATCTGATTGTTACTGTGGCTTTATATTTCAGTGCAGCTTGAGATGAGGCTCAGTTGTTCAAACATCATTTTAAATACGATTTTCCTGGGTGTGTGTTTGTGAAATGTAAATATAGAACCTCAGAAGTTACAAAGTGCAAAAACAATGATGTGTTCTTTACTTTAATGTTGCAGCTGGTAAAGATAAAGATCATCTTAATTACTTTATAAACTGCTGAGTAGCTACATCTATCATAATATATCAGAAGTTACAAGTTGATTTACATTTTGTATAAATAATCTGAATCTGCAAAGTAACTAAAGCTCCCACGTAAATGTAGTGGAGTAAAAAGTATAATGTCTGCCTCCAAACTGTTGTGGAATATAAGTATAGAGTAGCATAAAATGGAAATATTCAAGTAAAGTGCAAATATGTCAGAATTTGAGGTCAGTTTCTTTCAGTACAGTAAATGAGTAAATGTACTTGGATACAATCTACAGCAGTATTTTACCTGGACTCCTCTTTTCATTCACAAAACAGGCCTCACAAAGTTTTTAAATTTACAGATATAACATGTAAAAACTGCAAAGTCTGTTAGGAAAGCAGTGTCAGTGCAGTAAAAATCAGACCTTACCAAACCGCTGCTTGGCCTCTGGTGTTACATTAATATTAACCATGTTGGAGAGTCCCACGCTCCTGAACAAATATGTGGCCTCAATTACCATTGAGAAGTGCTGTGCATAGTACACACACTGTTGTTGTGCACAATAGCGTGTGTAACTCATGCAGGTGTTGTGCAGGTTGGTGTGGAACTCGTGCGTGTAAACCTGTAATTGGTCCATGTTTGATTCCACTCCTTCCTCCTCAGAACGCAAACCTGTTATTCCCCCTTTCACATAGCTGAATGGAAAACTATGCTTAGCTGCCAGAAACTCAACTAATACACCAGAAATCATTAAATGAGGACAATTAGCAAAACCATGAGTAAAATTAATTCCAAAGATAAATGAAATATGTCGTCATTAAACTGCAGGATGGTTTGTGACATCCACTTGTGAATGTGAGGAAGGCAGTTTATTAGGTTAGTCATGTTTTGATAGTTGTTAGTTGGGTCACAGAGTGTCATCTGCATACAAATGGACACTGATATTATGCCTGTGTATAAGATGGCCAAGAGAATCGGACGTAGCACTGACCCCAAATGTACTGCAGCATACTGTTGTTTTTTTGTTTGTTTGTTTATTTTTGGTAGAACAAGATGAGATGTTAGCTAAGGAGGGCTAAAGCTGCCATTACAATAATGAATACATTAATTAAACCATAGAGAAAAGATGTAGAAATAAAAGTCTTAATGTGCAGGTTATTTAAAAAAGATAAATTACAAATACATCAATTTATTTAATATTTTCTATTATTAAGTATTATTCATCTATTTATTTATTTGACAAATTATTTATTTTGTATTCATATGTTTTCATATTTAATTATTTCCCATTTATGTTTACATTTATTTCTGTTTTTATTTAATTCCCTATTCATTTATTTTTGTTTGCAAATGCCTGAATAGTCAAGACAGCCAATGGCTGTTAAGTGACACCATCAAGGCACGCCCCCTCTTTAATAAAAACTGAGATACATGTAAACAGGAGGGGGGGGAAAAAATCAAAATCAAAAACAAGGTAATTTATTTAATAGATTAAAATATTTTATATATTTGTGATTTTTTTTCAAAATTACCTGTGCATTAATTTGATAATTGAGACTTTTATTTCTACTTCTTCTTAATGAGCTCTGCATATGTTTTGGGTAAAATCCTAAAGCTGTAAAGTAACTAGTAACTAAGGCTTTCAAATAGTTGTAGTGAAGTAAAAAGTACAATACCTCCCTCTAGTGGAGCAGAGGTAGAAAATGGCATGAGATTTAAAATACTCAAGAACAAGTACCTCACATTTACATCACACTCCACCTCTGGGTTTTACACTTGTAAGGAGTGAGTCAGCAGAAATATGACATACATGTATATTTTATAATTTTATAGTGATATTTATTAGTGGTATGGTGGTACAGCGGTTAGTATTGTCACAGCAAGAGGGTTCAAACCCCCTGTGTGGAACCCGCATGTTCTCCCCGTGTCAACGTGGGTTTTCTCCCACAGTCCAAAGACATGCAGGTTAATTGGTGACTCTAAATTGTCCATAGATGTGAATGTGAGTGTGAATGGTTGTCTGTCTCTATGTGTCAGCCCTGTGATAGTCTGGTGACCTGTCCAGGGTGAACCCTGCCTCTCACCCAGTGTCAGCTGGGATAATCGGGAGCATAATCACGACTCCTAACAGGATAAGCAGAAAGCAAAAAATGATTGAATGAAGTAACCTAACAATCTGACATTTGACTCTTTCATAGGATACGAACGGGCCGCTGGCGGATATGACAACCCTGTGGCTCAGAACGCCCTCAACACCCAGGAGGAACAATGCCTGGAAAGTGAGGAACAATTCTCACTTAAGGAACTAGCTGAACTTCTGGGTGTGGACCTTGATGCCAGCACCACTGAGAATGGATCTTGTTGCTCAATGCGCCCTGAGTCCAATTCACGGCAGTATTGCATTGTTCGCCTCATCCAACAATCTGTGAACAAGCACTTCCCAGAGCCACCGGCCGATGTGGACAAGAACCTTCACCAGCACCTGATAGATGTGAAGGAAACTGTGCGCAAAGAGCTCGTGAAGCTGGGACCCCTGTTGGAATCAGTGGGGTTGTTGGGACGTCTGATTGGATGCTACCATCGTCAGACATTTCGTCACCTTGATGCTCTGCTCCAGAACATCAGCTCCCCCCAGAGTTCCTTGGTGCTGATAAAGTGGGCCTCCCAAACATATCTGAGGTATCTATCTCTACATTTTACCTTCTGTATCTTTATTTACTTCAACTTCAGAGGGTATCAGAACTGGAGCAGGCTTGTGTTAGAGAGAGGCCTTTATGTCTGATTTACACTACTTGATAAGTACATTTGGTCATATTTTAGTGTGAAGCCTCCTTCGTTTCTGATCTTTGTTTCTGCATTAAGCTGTTAATTTGAACTTAACATCCTGAGACCATGTGTCCTCATATAAGGACATCACATTTCAGGTTTACTTGACCTTATACTTAATTCTACTAAACCTTGACATGTTGTCCTCATTTGTGGACACTTCTTTGTGCCATCTAGTGGTAGAAAGAGCACAACACATTAATCCATGTAAAGATGATGATGTCAAGATGGCAGCCATCTCTGCCAAGTCAGTCTGCAGACGATCCCGACGCAAAAGTGGACAAGGTCCAAAACCTGATCACATTTAATGGTTGAAACATGTTTATTTATGATTGATAATGTTTGTAGTTTGATAAGGATACAATGCAATTTCACCAATTTAAGCAACAGTAACAAGTTAAGATGCTTTTAATTAGGAAGTATTTGTTTGACGACATTGGGACTTTATTATCTTCTTATTTGAGGACATTGAAACTTTATTATCATCTTGTTTGAAGACATTGGGACTTAATTATCATTGCTAGGAGAAATTAAAAATGCTTACCAAACAAAATTTCGGGTCTCAGGAGGTTAATACTTCTGTATCTGTTTCAAAATTAAAGGACAGAATCCACTCATTTTATAACAAGGCTTTTATTGTGAAACATTTGCAGGAACGTATAGTCAAAAATTTAAAGATTTGCATAAATGTAGCTACTGCCATCTTGTGGCGATTGGACATTACTACAAAATACAGTTTGTCTGGGACATTAAACACAAACAGATACCCAAAGTGACTGACATAGAGCTTCAACACTTAAATGAGTAAATCCAGCAAATTTTGAAGACAGCATGATTGTCTGCTGGTCGCGACCCCATTATTTGAGCTTTGGGCTGATATTTAGGCTTTTATTCGAATACCAGCTGTTATTTGAGAAAAATACAGTACTTATTTACAAAAAATTGTTTCGTGCATAATGAATAATTTGACATTTTGGAGAATGCTTCACTTCCTTAAATGAGAAGACTGATATCACTCTCTTATCTATTGCCAGAAAAGAGCCAGCGTAGTTTAGCTGAAAGACTGGAAACAGGGGAAAACAGCTAGCCTAGCTCCGTCTAACCCAAACTGTAACAAAGGTGGGCGTATTTTGCTTTTAGTGGACAGAGTCAGGCTCACTGTTTCCCCCCATTTCCAGTCTCTGTGCTAAGCTAAGTTAATCCCCTGCTGGCTGTAGCCTGTAAAAAGACAAGTATAAAAGTGAAATCAATTTTCTCATCCAAACATGCATGAAAACAAACTCTAATTTTTACTATCTACCCACTGTATTCTGAATAACTCGTGCTTTCTGAACAGTATAATATTCAGAAGTGAAACTTGCAGCTGCTCAGTTCTGACGTTGGTATTTGTGGTACTTTCCTAGTCAGGATCTGCTCGGTCACCCTGACCTTCAGAAAATGAATCCCATAAAAGAAGTTGACCTCGTGCTGTTCACAGAGTGGGTCGAAAAGGCAAAGGACAAACTGCTTGAGAATGTGCAGGTAAGAATACTGACTCTCTTCTGCTTGTACTTGGTCTTACAATTCAAAACCTTCATCATGTGAACAGATACTACACATTAATTCAGCCCTCTACCCCTTTCTTGACATATTTACTATGTGCCTTTGTGTAATGGAGTCATGGGAACAGATTTATTCCCAGGAGCACAACATATCTCTGTGGTGACACTGTTCCTTGGTAACAGGTGTGTGTCTACTGGACCTCAACATGAAGGACATTATAAAACCAATAAACAGATAAATGACAATGACTGTGACCAAAAAAAGCCACAAATTTCTAAGATGTTATGTTATAGTGACCAACCTGTATTTTTCTAATGTATTTTTGTCTCTTTTTGGGTCCACAGACAGAGGTCAGAGGTCAGCTGGAGATCATCCTGCAGATAAAGAGAGGAAACGAAGCCGACGACGAACTTCATCTGGACACTATTATGGTATGTAGTGAAGCAGAATTTAAAGGAGTGTCTGTTGTTACTGTGAGAGGAAGCCATGACGAAGGATTTGTGTTTGTGTCTGTGTGCATATGTTAAAGAAACACTGCATATTTATTTGCTTTACTTTTCTTTATTTATTGGTCTATTTATTTGCTGCATAATAATATTATTTCTTTTTTGTTTCTCTCTAAGTGCATCGAGGCTATACCCAAAGAAGCACAAAAAATCAGCCCCAAACTGTCTGACCGTGTGCAGGAGGTTTGTTTCCAAGTGCTGCTTATGTTTGTGTGCAGGAGGTTTGTTTCCAAGTGCTGCTTATGTTTCTGAAGAGGTGAGATTATCTAAACAGATTTACATCCAGACTTTATGAACATTAACATCACCATCTAAAGTCAGAACTTTGCATGTTGAACACGGCATGTTTTCTTTGGTTTGTAGCTACTCTGCTACGCAGACTGAGAGACTTGGGGAAATGGCAAAAATGGACAACCCAGAGATGAAATGCTTCTTCCAGACTTTGAACAACTGTAAAAATCTCAAGTGAGTAACTGAGCACTTCTGTCTCTTTGCTAGATATGAATTTAGTTCAACTTAAACTTGTTACTGTTCCTTAAAGACAAGGTGTATCATCAACACACTGTTGAAACAGCCAATGTATGATAGAAATACAGTTAAAGCACATGATTACACAGGATGTATGTAGGTTAAAAGGCTTGATGTTTTGTAAGAAAAAACAAATATAATTATGATGATGATAAACGTTGAGTATTTCTACATTATATTTATATTTCCTCTCAGGCTGCACGTCCAAAATAAAGGCACCCTTCTTGAGGAAGCTGTGGCAGTGCTTGAAAACCTGGAGGATTCCACTTGAGGAAGCTGTGGCAGTGCTTGAAAACCTGGAGGATTCCACAGTGAAACTTGTGATGAACATCGTAGCTGACATCACAGAGGTAACTGTTCAACATAATCACAAATACGCTGTTTTCTTACATTTCTAAGGAGCCATATATTTCTGTTGAGAAACATGAAACTAACTTTGATGTTTTGTCACAGAGCCACCTGAAGAAATACTTCAGATCGGAGAACAAGGAATTCTTCCTCTTGATTGACGAAGTAAGGAATCATTTCTCAGAGTTTTCCTGCTTTCAGGACATACAAAAGGTACGTCACAAAATTGCATTGCAGCCATTTTTCCGACATCTTTGTGTCTACATACTGTTGTCTTTCTTAACAAAAACCAAACAGTGTCTGTCTCCAACTTTGTGTCTCTCAGAGAGTGATGGACGATGTCTACAAGCTCATCACTCACAGTTACCTGAAACATCTAATCCAAAGCAGCCAGAGCGAACTGAAGAAGCGCTGGAGTCCTGATTTTGAACAAAAAGTTGCTGAGGATATGAGGTGGCTACATATAACCATCTCAGACCTGGTGAGATCAACAGCCTGCTTGTTCTTATGTTCTCTATAATGACATTAACCCATTAGCAGCTGGATAAAGTCTTAATTTTACTGCTTGTGTGTGTGCTGTGTTGTATCAGGCTCCTGATGTTCAAGAGTGGAACCTCATGTTGCTGAAAGTCACAGAGCTGGTGGAGTGTAAGAGCACTGACACGATGAAGCTCACAGTTGGAAGTATGCAGAATGAATGTCTCACGTGGAGGTAAATTATTCTGATGACAGATGTTTGTTACACACACCTGTGTCCATTTATTCCAGTAATGTTACGCTTGTTCTGTGTGCACTAAAAGTTTATAATCAGCTGTGACATTGATGTTTTTCTTCCTCTTTCATTCAATTATAACTATTTTAACAGAGATACACTTAACTACAGTGTTACTCAGACACCAAATTTATTATATACCTTTGAAATAGTTTGGGCCCCAGAAGAAGAAGACTTAGGGTCCTGGCATTAGGTGCTACTCTTATGCCTCTTGGGGCCGTACACATGCTGCATTTTTTGCACCCTCAAACTATTAAGTGTGTTGCAGCTCAGGAAACACAGAATGGATTAAACCCAAAAGCCCAATTGACCTATGGCTAAGCCACGCCCCCCTCCACTCACTCGGACAAACTATCAACATTCAGTGAGTGGCGCTATGGCAGGTGTCACAGTACACGGCATTTCGCAGGAGGCAACTGATGATTTTTGGGGACATAACGATCAGATGTCATTGAGAAGTAACCAAAAGGGCCTAAACTACGCATTGGAGGGATATATTCATCATTTTATTGTTGAGAAGGTCGATGAAAAGCTTAAATTAAAANGTATGAAGGGGTCGGCAGTAGGAAGGGGTCGGCAGTATGAAGGGGTCGGCAGTAGGAAGGGGTCGGCAGTATGAAGGGGTCGGCAGTAGGAAGGGGTCGGCAGTATGAAGGGGTCGGCAGTAGGAAGGGGTCGGCAGTATGAAGGGGTCGGCAGTAGGAAGGGGTCGGCAGTATGAAGGGGTCGGCAGTAGGAAGGGGTCGGCAGTATGAAGGGGTCGGCAGTAGGAAGGGGTCGGCAGTATGAAGGGGTCGGCAGTAGGAAGGGGTCGGCAGTATGAAGGGGTCGGCAGTAGGAAGGGGTCGGCAGTATGAAGGGGTCGGCAGTAGGAAGGGGTCGGCAGTATGAAGGGGTCGGCAGTAGGAAGGGGTCGGCAGTATGAAGGGGTCGGCAGTAGGAAGGGGTCGGCAGTATGAAGGGGTCGGCAGTAGGAAGGGGTCGGCAGTATGAAGGGGTCGGCAGTAGGAAGGGGTCGGCAGTATGAAGGGGTCGGCAGTAGGAAGGGGTCGGCAGTATGAAGGGGTCGGCAGTAGGAAGGGGTCGGCAGTATGAAGGGGTCGGCAGTAGGAAGGGGTCGGCAGTATGAAGGGGTCGGCAGTAGGAAGGGGTCGGCAGTATGAAGGGGTCGGCAGTAGGAAGGGGTCGGCAGTATGAAGGGGTCGGCAGTAGGAAGGGGTCGGCAGTATGAAGGGGTCGGCAGTAGGAAGGGGTCGGCAGTATGAAGGGGTCGGCAGTAGGAAGGGGTCGGCAGTATGAAGGGGTCGGCAGTAGGAAGGGGTCGGCAGTATGAAGGGGTCGGCAGTAGGAAGGGGTCGGCAGTATGAAGGGGTCGGCAGTAGGAAGGGGTCGGCAGTATGAAGGGGTCGGCAGTAGGAAGGGGTCGGCAGTATGAAGGGGTCGGCAGTAGGAAGGGGTCGGCAGTATGAAGGGGTCGGCAGTAGGAAGGGGTCGGCAGTATGAAGGGGTCGGCAGTAGGAAGGGGTCGGCAGTATGAAGGGGTCGGCAGTAGGAAGGGGTCGGCAGTATGAAGGGGTCGGCAGTAGGAAGGGGTCGGCAGTATGAAGGGGTCGGCAGTAGGAAGGGGTCGGCAGTATGAAGGGGTCGGCAGTAGGAAGGGGTCGGCAGTATGAAGGGGTCGGCAGTAGGAAGGGGTCGGCAGTATGAAGGGGTCGGCAGTAGGAAGGGGTCGGCAGTATGAAGGGGTCGGCAGTAGGAAGGGGTCGGCAGTATGAAGGGGTCGGCAGTAGGAAGGGGTCGGCAGTATGAAGGGGTCGGCAGTAGGAAGGGGTCGGCAGTATGAAGGGGTCGGCAGTAGGAAGGGGTCGGCAGTATGAAGGGGTCGGCAGTAGGAAAACGTCGCAGATGTCGTCAAAAGAAATCCTGGCTTTGGTGGCACAAACGCCGCAGCCGATGTTCTTGTGCTTGTTAGCCTTGAACACTGCTCTCCTGGGTCAAAGTCCTGTGTTTATTGGACCCATCTGCCTCCAGTCCCGCTCACCCTAAGTGGACTTATGCGCTCTTTAAATAACGTACGTTACTCTGAGTGTCTAATAACGTGGATAGGTTTACAATTGAGTTTGTGAAAAGCCTGCTACGTCTCATACAAGCAATAAAGGGTGTCTCTGCCGTCATTACAGTGATGCCGGGGACACTTTTAAAGTGAGACACATCTGCAGGATGTTTGCACGCCGTTAACGGTAAAATTAAGCTTTGTGCGAAAGTCGGTACTGTAGGAGTTACGCCAGTTTAAGACTACACAATATATTTGACCATCCCTATGTCCAATTAGGCAAATATGGGGTCATAAAATCTTGCTGTGACTCAGCCGACAGACCAACACATTCTCACTCAGACCTCCTTGCATACTGATGTTTGGTCATGGACTTTCCACGTTCACATATGACGTGCAAGGTACACTGGGTGCATTGGTTGTTGACGTTCTGAGACACAGTGTCCGGTTCTCTTCTTTCAATATACACCTCCGTTTTCACAGGAAATGGAAGCAAATAAAAAAGAAAATTATAAATAAAAGGAAAAGAGAAATAAAGGCCTGTCTGTATCTCATGTAGTCTGTTTCAATAAAGCTGTTGTCCCCTGCAGCTGTGGTAAACGAAGGCCCAGACACTATTCATGAATTTTATGGTATATTTGTTTGCAATCCGTCTCCACTATGAAGAATTAACATTCTTTGCTAGCTTGATGCTAATGGCTGAACTCACTGGGTTGCCAAAGTGGCTCTGCTATTGCACGCCAGCATTCTTCCTTTGTTACGCTGTCCCTAGAGGAAATATCAAAAAGACTGCGGTTGCGTTGCTTTACAGCTGTCCATGGCAGCAGATTGCTCAGTGTTCCTATTGGTCAAAGTGACGGCTGTTACACACAGAGTGGGTATGCACTTTTACCACTCTGTTGTATGTCTGTGGTGTAACGACACTCATAGTCGTTCACAGTCTGTCAGCACCATAGAACGGCCATATTGGGCTGTAATCGGGCTGATAACATGTAGTTTTATGAAAAGGAAGATTTTTTTTTTTGTTGAGCTCTGATAATCAAAAGAAAAAACAAAGCATTTAAACGTTCTGAAGGGGAGAAAGAAACTGTTTTGTCTGTCATTCAGTTACAAAATGACTGACAGGTTTTTACAATCTTCCATTTGCTTTGTCTGTAGCATCAAAGAGGTAGAATTGCACTGATTAGACGCTCTGTCTCCCTATATTTATGCTCATATTTAAATATTTGATACTATTTATCAGGTTTAAAATTGTTTATTTATATGAATATGCAGAGCATTTGCTTTATTTGCACAATAATGAGGAGACAAAATATGTACCTAAAGATGCTTCCAGACTGTGACAAGAGATTAGAACAAATAAAAAACAAAGATGTTTAACAGTCAAAGGAGCTGATTTGTGGAATAGTCTAGAAAAGAAATTGAAAATGTGTAAAACACTTAAAAGAAATTAAAAAATACGATGATAGACAAATATAAAACTGAGCTATGAACACCTGTGTGTGTATATGAATATTTGTTTGGGACTTTGGGGTATATAGAATATACATATGATTTGTTTTGATTTTACTTCCTAATATTCATTAGCCTCCAATCAACTGTACAATACAAACTTGACTGTTAAGATTCTTCTGTTTCCGTTACTTGAACACTTTGAACTATACTTGAACTACAGCTTGTTGTATGGAACTTTGTAGCTACTTTATGGGATGTACTTGGTACTTTTGAATGTATTCATCATCATAAAATCAGGGTATAATTGTGGATTTACTCAAATTTTTACATGATTGACTTTTATATATGATGTATTCCACTGAAGCTACAGATGACACTGTTGGTCAAAGCTGTATTTCCTGCCTCCATGTAACTATCTTAATACTTTTGTATTTTCCTAAAGTTATATACTGTATTCTTCCGTGGTGGTTAGTTTTGTTTAGAAGCTTGTAGGTTTGGTAACTTTTTCTGTCAGTAAATCAATTAATAAAATGATTTTAAATAAATCAGATTTTGGCTGTGTGCTCATTTTACCATTACTCTAGTATCAAACTGGGGCCTGATGGAAAATTGTTGCTCCACAACACAGACACCAGAACAGTTATTTGATCTTACTCTGGGGGTGGGGGCCTCTCAATGAGGGGTGGCGATATTATTAAATTATTACTCTGGGGGTGGGGGCCTCTCAATGAGGGGTGGCGATATTATTAAATTATATATATATATATATTTTTTTTTAAGATATTTTTTCTGGCATTTTGCCTTTTTAATGGACAGGACAGGTGAGCATGAAGGGGGGAGAGAGAGAGGGGGGACACCATGCAGCAAAGGGCCACAGGCTGGATTTGAACCCGGGCCGCTGCGGCTACAGCCTTGTACACGGGGCGCCTGCTTTACCCACTAAGCCACTGACGCCCCATTAAATAATATTTTTGTTATCTTACTATATAATGACGAAAACTCTCTGTGTGTCTGTGGGTGTGTCTTTTCCACGTTTTTCTCCTCACTGACTTGGTCAATCCATGTGAAATTTGGCACAGTGGTAGAGGGTCATGGGAGGATGTGAATGAAGCAATATTACATCAATTGGCCAAAGGGGGGCGCTATAGCAACCGATTGAAATTGCAAACTTTGAATGGG